>NC_090446.1:662213686-662519598 GCF_031143425.1 Pleurodeles waltl
ACGTCAAGGTTTTTCCATGGTAAGTAAATAATTTTCAGGGGTTTCATCAAGCTGAAGCGCTGACCAACTGAAGACTGAAAAACAAGATGGAAAGTTGTCTGATCCTCACCTACTCCAGCATAGGGGAGGTGGGTGCAGTGGTGCTGGAACAATTTTCAGAGTGGAGGTGCTGCCCAATCAGATCCAGTAGCACCCAGGCCAGGAGGTACTAAGTGGCAAATTTAAGAAAAGTGGCTCTGCATTTTTGTGGCGCCCCTTAGCACCCCTCTAACGCGACCATGTGTGCACCGTATCTAAGAGATGGCACACCATGGCGGAAGTTAAGGAACTAGTATCAGAATTTTTGACGCTAGTTCAGAGTTTTGCAGGATTAGAGAAAAAAAGTTTGAAGATAATCCTGCAAAGCCCATTGACGCTCATTGTTAACCATGGTGTGCCTCCTTTTAACGCCTGTCCTGCTAAACAAAAAGGTTCAAAGAAATCTCTTAGATTTCCTTGCACCATTGTTATGCCCCCCCCCCCAATGGGTGAATGCTCCCTTTGCATACATTATGCCTGCCACAGGCATGATGTAGCACAAAGGGTTACAAAGGAGCGCAGTCCAAGTATTGTGCCATTTAAAACATTTGGCGCAGCAATTTTGGCCTTGTTGGGCCACATTAGAGTCAACATTGACACTAATATGGCGCAAGAAGGTACTAGGGGATCTTTAATCTGTCCATAAGTTTTGTAATACCGAGGTCCATAGGTGGGACCTTGGCTCGAGACAAGTATTCTTTAATCTATTTTAAATTCTTTCTGGTAAATCCCAATAACAGCAGAGAGGAAAATGGCAGTATTCAGGCTGGACTGGGAGCAAAAGGTAACCCTGGCAAAAGAGTTCAAATCAGCCCAGCTCCCTTGCTGTCTTCCCCCTCACTCTCTTAGATCTTTCTCTCTCTCTCTCTCTCTCTCTCTCTCTCTCTCTCTTGCTTTCTCTCTCTGAATCCCTCTCTTTCTCTCACACTCCCCTTTTTCCTGAAGCAAAAGTGCCATCTCTAATTTCCTGGGAAAACTGGAGAAAGTGACAGGGGCACTCTTCCCTAAAAACTCACCACCAAAGACTCCACCACTCCTAGGAAATGCCAGATGTAAAAACAGACAGTAGGGGCATGGAGGTACACACACCACTGGGGCACCTTGACAAGGGCTTTCCCAGGGGCAGCTCCTCCGCAAAGGTGGAGGGGCGTCACCCCCTTGGTTAAGAGCCAGGAGATGAAAAAATGAAACAATAGCTTATTATCATTTTATTTTTCATCTGCTAGCTCAGCCAGCAGTGCAGGGTTGGGGTGGGGGTGCTGGGCCACGGGAGGTGGGCGCGGGGGTGAGGAGAGAGTGCACCTAAGTGTGCATGTGTGTTTGGCTGTCTTATGCTGGCCCAACACACATGCGCACTAAAGTTTGTCAAATCCGGATGTGTACACAGCAGGTCTGGAAAACTGCACATACCTCCGAGTTGTATCTGAGAGCAATCTGAGCCACTCAGAACAATCCTGACACCGCTTTCATGCTAGGGATAGCATGAAAGCAGTGCCAGGAATGCTGGGGAGCCTGTGTTGGTGTCCCAGTGAATGCTGGGACATCACAAGAAGAGGACTGATGAGCGAGGCGGGAGGAGTCGTGGCGGGAACGGCGGGAAAGGTAAGTGGTTTTTAAACATTTATTTTCATTGTTTCCCTTGTCACCCTCCAACCCCTATTGAAATTTGCAGATGCCGCCGTTGGGCTTTCCCCTTATCAACCTAGAGAACCATGGGGTGGCTGTTGGTGGGATATTGATGTTGAAATGCATGAAACAAATTGGGATCTGCAATCCTGAGGGCAATGGGGGTGGACTTGGTGAGTGTCTAGTCTGAGTGTAGAAAATGGATAATAGCAAAAAATTTGGAACTTCATTTGTTGGCCTTTTCACCTTCAGTAAATACATGTAAAAGTTAACCACACAACGTAATTGAAAAATAAATGCTAGTTAAACTAATTGAAGATAATAGGCTGGACCCTCTCTGCAGGGACACCCCCAAACCTGTTGCCTTCATCCCTCCTGTTTTACTGAATTCGTTTTTGTTGGCTTTAGAACTGTGTGCACTTTATCACTGCTAACCACTGCTAATGTACTTGTACTCCATGGATGTCAGTTAGGGGTCACCATGGGTCACAGCTGAGACCGTCTGCCTTGCCCCTTGCAATCCATGGCACTACATTGTGACCCCTGGCAAAAACAATAGTGAATAAAATATTATTCACAATGTAGAGTTATAAAGATGGAGTACAATTAGCTGAAATATGACCCACAGGTAAGTAAAAAATAAATTGAAATGTATGTTGTGTGTATTTTTGCAAGTGAGAGTCTGTTTATGTGAAAAAGAGTACGTGTGAATGTGTGTATATGTGTAAGCATGAGTATGTGAGTGAAAGTAAATGTCAAATGGCATGATATGTCTCTTCCTCTACCCCGGACATTTTGGTGAATTGATGTATATGTTGTACTCTCTCCCTTAAACATTATAACACTTGCTTACACTCAATTAGCACATTTAATTTACTTGTAAGTCCCTAGTGAGGTGGTACTACATGTACTTGGGCTGCAAATTAATTGTTCCTAAGGGACCTGCAACAACAACAAGGTGATGGATGGAATGTATGAATGAATCTCATCCAATGGCAATCGATTGGGCTTCTTCTCAATCCATCATTTTTCACTCACCATACCACCTCAGTTTGGACCCAGCTGTATACAAACTGCCCTTGACTTTATTCCAATAAAAACAGTCCAACCCAAACTGCCAGGTCAGGACCTCCTGAGACCAGAAAACAAGCAATCCAGAACTGGTTTTGCCCTTATTATGGGCACATCATTCAAGTATAGCTTGATTCCAGTGGCACAGTGAGCACAGATGCACATCTGGGCACACCCATTCCACATGAAGCATCAAATGCAACAACAAAAAGGTGATGGATGGAATGCTTGAAAAGGATTTCAGCAACTGGCAACTGCTTTGCGCCACATCCCAGTCCATCGTTTTTCATCCAATCGTCCCCTAAACATTGTAAAATTGGTTTACACCCAATGGTCACATTTAGTTTACCTAGAAGTCCCTATTAAAGTGGTACTACATGTACCCCGGTCCTGTAAATTAAATGCTAGTAGGGGACTGCAGCAGTTATTGTGCCACCACGTAAATAAACTTTGTAAACATGTTTCAGACCTGCCATTGCATCCTGTGTGCAGTTTTAAACTGCCAATTCGACATTGCAAAATACATCCCTTGGCTGGCCTAAAGCTCCCTTTTTAGAGCGTATAAGTCATTCCTAAAGCAGGCCCTTTTAAACAAAATGGGTTGTTGGTTGACTGAGGTGTGAGTCATGACCAAGCAGCAACCACACCCTTGTCAGGGTAAAGCATATGCAATCCCCAAATTATTATTGACACAGAACAGTCAGGCTTAACTTAGAAGCAATGTGTAAAGTGTTTATGCAGCACTTCAAACAGTAATAAAGTGAAAACACCACACATGAGAAGGATCCCACTCTACATTGGAAAAACAGAAATAAAACAAGACCAAAAAACACAAATCCAATTAGTGGAACTGGAGACATGCAATTCCAAGGATTTTAGTAAAAATAGCACCAAAAAGCACGAAGCACCAACTGTGGATCTCTGGTCGTGCTGGACTGAGACAGTCATAAGTTCAGGCTGACACGTGACTGAGTGCGGGCTGGCTACATGGACTCAGTTAGGCCAGCTGAACAGAGAAAGCTTTGCAAGGATCCGCATTGGTTCTGAGAGTCAGTGATGCTGTGGTGTGAGGTCCTGCATTGTCATCAAAGACCCCATTGGCGAGGGACTGCATAGCGCAGTCGGACGATGCGTAGGTTCTGATGAGCAGCGAATATGCGATGCAGTGTCCGGCATCATCGTCGAGGCTGCCATCGATGAGGGAAGATGAGGCCTGCACCAAGGATGCATCCCACAGTGGCAATTCCAAAGTGGCGATGGGCTGCAATGTGATGTGGGTATTTGAAGTGGTATTGATACATGGAGCTGCAATGTGCCAGCTCTGCTGGGGGTTGAGCTGCACAGCAAAGGATATGTGTTGGTTCTGCTGGATCCATAGAGGATGGCAAGCACCTTAGGCCTACTTCTAAAGGTCAAAGACTGAGGTGGCACCAATTGGCAGGGTAAATTCACAGATTCTGTAGGCAGGCTTAATGCAGAAACAATGTGTAAAGTATTTGTACCAATACACACACACACAGTAATACAGTGAAAACACTACAGAATGGACAGCACACCAGTTTAGAAAAAAAAGTAATATTTGTTTAAATCAAATAAGACCAAAGTGACAAAAATCCTATATACACATGTCAAAATATGAATTTTCAAAAGAATGAGTCTTACTCCATAGAATACAATGGAAATGTTGATTTTACACAAAGTACCTGGTTTGCGTCAAAGATATAGCGGCACGAGTGAGCATGTATCGGAAAAGTCAGCGATGCGTTGATTCCTTATTCGTAAGTGAGGCTGTACATTGTGTCTTCTCCGATTGGGTCGGTCATGCGTCGCCTTTCTCCCTTGCAAGAGAGCCATGCATCAATTTACAGATGGGGCACCTCGAATCTTCTTAGGGTCGGGATGACTTGGACTCCCAGGGACGACGCTTGAGAAATACGGTTGCACGGTGTTAGAAAACTGCGCTGCCTGGGGTTTACGTCATTATCAGCAGCTGCAAGCAGGTGTTCTTAGTTGTTTCTCCATATGCGATGCATTGATCTCCTAGCCACGTTGAGGGTGGAGCATCGATTTCAGCTGCGATGCCGGTGGTGCGTCGTTTTTCAGCCACGTTGCAAATGGTGCATCGAAAATTTCCTCGCACGGCATTCTGTGCATGGATTTCAGCTCTTGTTCTGTGAACTTCACATTTCAAGGGCCCTGGGACTGGATAAGAAACCACTTGGCAGGGCAGGGGTCTCAGCAGAGAGTCCAGGTGCTGGCAGATTAATTATTTGATGATCCTGAGACTTCAAAACAGAAGGCAAGCTCAATTCAAACCTTTGGAGATTCTTCTCAAGAAGGAATGCAAAACAAAGTCCAGTCTTTGTCCCCTTTCACAGGCAGAAGCAGCAACTGCAGGACAGCCCAACAAAGCACAGTCACAGGTAGGGGCAGCACTTCTCCTCAGGTCTTCAGCTCATCTCCTTTGCAGAGGTTCCTCTTGGTTCCAGAAGCAAATCTTCAATAAATCTAAAGTCTGGGATTTTGGGTCCACTACTTATACCCCTTTCTGCCTTTGAAGTAGGCAATCTTCAGAAGAAAGTCTCTGTTGTTTACAAGATCCTGCCTTCACCTTTGTTTATTATTTTAACAATAGCCACATTTGCAGTTTTGTTTTATTTCTCTCTATCAGCAGCACTGAGTTCTTAAATAAGACGTTTTTCACTCTGTGCTTTTCTCAAAGCTGCAGCAAGATAGGTTGACGGTAAACGTGGTAATGCTTTGTCTCGGGTATTCATAGAAACGTACACATCCTTACATAGGGACATTAGCTGTTTTATTATAAAAACACTTCCCAGTCCCATACATGTTAGAGGGAGATTCCATCCAAATGACCACGACTGTCTGCTGATTGCTGAACGCTTCGCTACAGCTGCTTATGCAGACTTCAGGCCTCTTGCTCAGGTATAAGGGATTATGTCTTACCAGGGGAACCTGAAGGGCAGAAATAGAGCTTAACATGCTGTGCTCTAATAGAGCCTAAGTAGGAATTATTTTAATGACTCTAGTTGCAATATGGTAGTGTCATTTTTATGCTTTACTCTCCTTGTCACAATTTTAATCCTTTCATGCTTCACCATCCTGGTTATTGCAGTACATGCTTTATTATTATCTTAAATATGTGAGTCTAATGTAACTGAGAGAAACAGAAGTGATCTGAGTGACCACGATTTCCCTGAGGAGTCACTTGTGTCATGCGCTCAGCTGACCAATTATCCCTGCTCTTACGTAGAGATGAGGCACTGCTAGTTAGCCGGAGCAAAACCCAGATTAGGCCGACAGGTGTCACCTGTAGTGGGTTAGACTCAGTTCCCCACACCGCAGGCAATTCTGCCGCTCAAATCCAGTAGTCTCATTAGAATAATGAGAGCCTACGCGATACTAGTTTCTAAGTTGATATGGGATTTTTCTTGTGTTGATTGTTGCTGTTTGTGTACTGCATAACTACCTTACCCAGTGCATCTGAGTTAATCCTGACTACTTTTGTGCCAAGTTGCCAGAGGGTTAAGTGCATGTTGATTTCATGACTTTTGGTGTGTACCCTGACGGGGATTGTGGCTATTGCTTGAGAAAAGCTCACATGCCCCTCAACCAACAGCCCAATTTCTTACTTGGCAGAATTGCACTCTTTTGTGTTTTAAAAGCTTAGTTGGATAAAACAGTCACTGCAGATGTCTGCGTGTGTTACCTTACAGTCATAGAGCTGAATCTTGGGTGGCTCAGTGGAGAATAGTGACATGTATTTATATTGCTATGTGGTCTCAATCTATGACTGAAGGTACTTTGACTATGCAAGTGATTATTTTAGATTTGTATTCAACCATCTAAGAGAGGCTGCCACAAAATGCATAAAGAAACTTAGGCCCTCATTACAACCCTGGCGGTCGGTGGAGAAGTGGCGGTAATACCGCAAACAAGCCGGCGGTAAAAAAATTTGGAATTACAAGCATGGCGGTGACCGCCATGCAAAACCGCCACTTCTCCACTCCGACCGCCAGGGTGGTAAAGACCGCTGGGCTGGAGACTTCAGTCTCCAGCCCGGCGGGTGTTACTACACCGCTGGTGCCATCACGACCCTGCAT
Source organism: Pleurodeles waltl (assembly GCF_031143425.1). Lineage (NCBI taxonomy): Eukaryota > Metazoa > Chordata > Amphibia > Caudata > Salamandridae > Pleurodeles > Pleurodeles waltl. Next base: position 662,220,583 of record NC_090446.1, read on the forward strand.
ACCGCCATGGATTTCGTGGGGTTCTGTACCGCCACAAAATCCATGGCTGTAGGCACTATCAGTGCCAGGGAATTACTTCCCTGGCACTGATAGGGGGCTTTCCCTCCCCCGACTCCATCCCCAGAGTCCTCCCCCCAAACCCACAACGCCCCTACCACCCCCCAAAGGTGGCAGGACCCCCCTCCGCACCCCCCAACATTGACGCACAAACCCCCCCTACACGCACACTTACACTACAACTACACATACACGCACACATACATGCACACATACACATAGACATGCACACAGACATACACACAGACAGACACGCACACATTTTCCAAACACACAACACCCCCGCATGCATACACGCACTCACACACTCCTTCTACACACTCACACCCCCGTGCACGCACACAACACACAACACCCCCCATCCCCTCTCCTAAAGGATGATCACCTTACCTGGTCCGGTGATCCTCTGGGAGAGAATGGGATCCAGGGGGGCTGCTCTGCCGCCAGCTCTCCATCACCAGAACACCGCCATACCGAATCATGGGACGTGATTCAGTGAGCGGTGTTCCGATGACGTGGTGGTGGAGGTGGAGCAGCCTCCACTTCCCCGCCGAAAGCCAGTATGGCTGCTGTCGGCTCTCCGTCCAAAAAAGGGCGGAAGTCTGCCAGCAGTCATGATGCATGAAGCGGAAAACCGCCTGCACTGGCAGTCTTCAGCACAGCGGTACCTCAGCGGTCTTGCTGAAAGACCACCGATGTTGAAATGAGGGCCTTAGTGTGTAACATTAACAACTGCTTTCAAAATATAATTTTTAATACTATGGAGTCAGACTGCACTCCTTTCAGAGTTTGTTATGCCTTTCCATTAGAAGGATGCACTTCAGAACCCAGCTGATGACACCCTTACATTACCTCTTGTTGGACTTTTTGCCTTACGCAGGTTCATCCCCAGTCTTTTTGCCTCCTTCCTCCTGGTTTTTCTGACCTCTCGCTGTTGGCTCTAGGACTCTGAGCACTTTTTCACTGCTGACCAGTGCTAAAGTGCAGGTGCTCTCCCATCTAAAGTTGGTATGATTGGTTTATACCTAATTGGCATATTTAATTTACCTATAAGTCCTTTCTACAGTGGTATCTCTATACCCAGGGCCTGTAAATTAAATACTACTAGTGGGCCTGCAGCGCTGCTTGCGCCACCCACTGAAGTAGACTTTCAAACCTGTCTCAGGCCTGCTAGCACAGGGCCTGTGTGCGCAGTTTTCTGCCACAGGGACCTGGCATCTAAATTTACTTGCCAGGGCCCGAAATATCCTTTTACTACATGTAAGTCACCCCTAAGGTACGCCGTAGCCAGCCCAATGGGCAGGGTGCCATGTATGTAGAAAGGCAGGACATGTGCCATATTGCATGGCCTGTCCTAGTAGTGACAAACAGCCTAACTTGGTGTCTCACTGCTGTGAGTCCTGCCTTCTCATAGGATTGCATTAGAAATGCCCTGCCTTATGTGTAAGGGGTATTGTCTGATTTATGAGGGGTAGCGTAGGCGTGTTTGGTATGGTTGTGATGGTGATAATAAATGCTGCTTCCTGGTGTGGGTGTATTTTTTATTACTATCACAGAAATGCCACTTCTAGAAAGTGCGCATTTATCTGTGCTTATGACTCTGGTGTTTTGCAGCTTGACTCCAATCCACGTCTGGACAGAGTGACAGTTGGGGCTTTGTGCATACTTTTCAGACAGCCTGTACACAGGGAGGGTGGAGGTGTCACAGAGGTGCATCTGCATACTGAATGGTCTTCCTGGGCTGAGAGAAGGGAGAGACGGGGCACACCGGCATTTGTAAAGACAGTGCCCTGGCCTCACACAATAGTGTCGTTAACCCCCCACTGATGTTTGGAGCCTGTGCTGAAAGGAGAGAGGGGGCACTCCCAGAACCAGTTGTAACTGGCTGGAACCTCCTCTCCTTACCATTGTAAAACACTGTAAGAACTGACTATAAGTACAGGGGAATTTTCCCCACAATTTGGAGACTCTTGGAATCATTTTGGAACTGGACACCAAAGGCTGAAAGGACTCACCAGGAACCGCCATGGACTGCTGCTGCTGTGCTGACCTGTGACCTGCCTGGTCACTGTGAAGGACTTGCCACTTGCTGCCTTTCCCTTGTGCTGGCCTGGAGCTGGGCCCTCCACCTGAGGACCTTGTCTTAAGATTCTGCTCCCCAGGGGCATGGTGCTGTGCCCCCTGACCCATGCATCCATTTCTTCACGAGGGGTGCTTCTCCGTGGTTGTGGCTGCCATAGCGCTGATTGCAGCGCGCTTATGGAGCCTTGAGAGCTCATAGGCTCCTTGCTGCATTGTGCCCCTTTAAATAAGATCACTGCAGCGGCCCGGGAAGCTGGAAGAACACTCGCGCACCGCATCGGGTGCAGGCGAGTGTCTGATCGGGCCCCAGGAGGGGTCCGATCTTCTTGTGGCTTCACGGGAGGACCAGGGGAAGGCGCGGGGAGTGCCCCCTTTCCCTTGGCCCCTGTGTTAGGAGCAGGACGCTCCTTTTCTGCTGTTAGGTAAAATGGGCATTATTGTGCCCCCCCCCGGTGGAGGGGCCAGTGGAGGCCCGGGCGGGCCCCCAGAGATTGCGGGTTCCGGAGGGGGCTGTCATTAAACCGGAGGGGGGGTGTGGTGCCCCCCTCCTGCCCTAAGTTGTTTTTGCTGGCTTTGGCCCCCCTCGTGAGGGCCGGTTGAGGTAATCACGGTCCCAGAGGGGCGTGTCTATGAAAGAGAGGAGGTGCATGTTGCACTCCTCTGACCCCAGAGTATAAGGCAGGCCCCCGTTTTGTGCACAGGAGCGCCTGGGGCCCCATTGTTCGCCTTTTAGGCACTGGAGGTGCCTTCATCCAACCAGGTACTGTTTAAAGGACCAATATATTTGCAATCCAAAGTTCTTTCTACAGACTTTTGTTTGATTCATATATTACCTACCTGCGTTTGATGTTTTTACATATGTGTATGCAAATGTTCCTTTTATGGACATGCTTGCTAATATGTTTTTCTAACTTGCCATATGTTTTCTAATGTTCCTACTATGGGAATTTTATGATATTCTTATGACAAGTGCTGTGATTTAATAACGTGTTTTCCTGACTACTGCTTATGTTGCAGAATACTGAGTAACCTGTGTGTTATGTGTGACTACTGCTAGGTTGCAGAGTAACTAATGTGTAACGTTCTGACAAATGCTAAGGTAGCAGGATAGTACTGATATGTGATGTGTGGTCTGATAATTGCGTTGTGTACAATACAGTATTTTTTCATATAATCTGGTGTTGTGTTTCCTTTGTGGTGGGGATATTGCGTTACATGTGTGGTGTGTGTTGTGCAAACGCTTTACACATTGCCTCCGGGTTAAGCCTGACTGCTCGTGCCAAGCTACCAAGGGGGTGAGCAGGGGTTATCTTGGACGTGTAACTCCCTTGCCCTGACTAGAGTGGGTAAGTTCTGCCTGGCTGAGGTGCTTACCCTAGACAACCAGAAACCCCATTTCTAACACCTCTGAAAAAAGAATAAGGGCCAGATGTATGAATCTGGCCCATTGCGATTCGGTAATTGCGATTTTTAAGAAATCGCAATTACCTACTCGCAAAGGGCCATGTATCACATTTGCGATTCGGTAATTGCGATTTCTTAAAAATCGCAAATGCAATTACCGAATCGCAAATTGCGATACTGGCCCCATTCACAGCTATGGGCCTGTTGGCTGCGAATTTTGTGCATTTCCTAAATTGCGATTTCTGAAACAGAAATCGCAATTTGTGAAATGCAAAAGGCCAGGGTGCTGGGGGCCTAAGGGCCCCTCTCCTGCACCCCCAATTTTTTTTTTTTACCATGTAAAGTACACACATGCCAAAAGGGCATGTGTGCTTTACATGTTAAATTTAAAAATGCAGTTTTACTGCGTTTTTAAATTTTGCACTAGGTTACCACCTGGTTGCAGACAATGGTATTTTGCATGTGCAAAATACCATTCTGCGAAAAATCGCAATTTGCGATTTTTTGCAGAATTGCCTTGCGACCTGGATTTTGCGAATCGCAAATTGCGATTCGCAAAATCCAGGTCGCAACACAGAAAATCGCAATTTTTGCGATTTTCATTTTGTGGTCTGCGAATGCCTTTGATGCATTGCAGACCACGATTTTGCACTCGCAAACGGCAGATTTCGCAGTTTGCGACTGAAAAATCATTTGATACATCTGGCCCTAAATCTTTGTCACCATGAAGCCACAAATGACTCCATCAGTTAAAGCCATACACTGGCTCCCAAGCATCATTTATGTTTGCTGATTAACCAGTTGCAAACAATTACATTTCTTTCAGATAACAGACACTCTGGCAAGAAGGCTTGTTTCTTTTTTCACTGTCTGCCTCTCCCTCAGCTTAACAACACAGGAAAACCTGTTCCTTTCTGCACAAAGTTGCATTAATGTTTCAGGAACTGTTTAAAAAAAAAAAATGTAGGAGAACTGGTTCTGTGAAATTTAATGAACTTGGGAGCATCATTCACAATAGGGCCCACCCACTTGGACAACTGCTTTTTTTCACCTGCAAAGGTGCTTTAAAATTGTCCTCATACATTACAAAGCTCTGATACTGAGCTTGTGTTTTTGTTTTGTTGAGTGATGAAGATCAGCTTTGACGGTTACAAGACAAACCAGGATGCATACACAAGACCACTAAAGGCTTGTCAAACCAACAGAAGCACATTGTTATTACATATCCCGATAAATGGTTCCAATACAACACTCACACAGTTGTGAAATATCTGTCCCTTCTTACTCCATTATACGGGATGATCATGATGAGACACCTTGGTCGCATTTAAATGGAGAAATCAGACTTAATTTCCTAGGGGAAGATGTTTGGGGCAAGGCATGGCACTAAAAGACCAGAGAGGAAAAGGGCTGGTACACCTCATGGTACTTAGAGATTTACTGGGGGTTATGGGAGCACTGTGGCATTAAATGACCAAAGATAAAAGAACACTGAGTTACATCATGTTAACACCAAATATTATCCGGGTACTCCTATGTTTCATCTGTGTTTCTAGTTTGTTTGCCTTGAAAAGGCATGACTGAAAAGTGCAAAATGACAATCTTTGTACCATTTTTTTTAACAATCCTTGAGGAGTTTTTAACTTCCCCAAAAATATTCCTGGACTGCAATCAAAATAGTAAGTAAGACTTATGAACTAAATTGCACTTTCCCCAAATATTCTTGGATTTGTGTGATAAGTAATTTTGCCTTACCAGAATCCACAATTAACAATACAAAGTGGGAGTCTGGGGCATATTAGGGGATTGAGTGGCTTTTAGGAGGTGTCTTGACCATGTCATGACTAGTTCTGGGTGAAATTTTGATTGCACTGCCACAAGTGGTGGAATTTTGCAAATTTCGCAGAACAAAGTTTCTGTGTAATTGCTGAGATTATGCCTCTATGCCAAGCCGCATAACATACATCCTGTTTGGGGGAAATCATATCATAAGAAGCACGGAAACAATGACATTGACACAAACACAAGCCGCTTCTTCCCAGTGCAAGTGGCAGTTCTTTATCTTGGGCGGCCAACAAACATTTCACATTGATTTTTTTCCCTAAGGTATCTGGGTAATTTTTTGAGCCTCAATACCGGATGCAAGCAGAAGTTCTTTTAAAAAGAGTGACTCAAAAGTCAACCAAAAATACATCAAGAGGTGAAATTTTGCCCAACTGGATTGAATGCATGTTTATTTTTCAGGAAGAAAGTGCCATAGAGGCTGGAAAGATATTGGGCATGCAGTAACAACGTCCTCTTCATGTCCTGAAGACGTCTCCCTCTAATATGTTCAGCCTTTGGTAATTTTGAATTTGGATTTTGAAGAGTCGGGTATCAGAAGGTTATGTTTAATTAGACCACAGTTTATTAAAACCACCATAAACACAGCCATCTTATAATACTTGCAATAAATACACTTGAAAAGAAAAGAAAATGACCCTGAGGAAAAAAACGCTCTTCTAAACAAAGAACTTCTGACCCTACACAACGTTGTTGTCTTTCTCATTAATAACAAAGTCTTTTAAAAACCCTCTGACTGCAATTGAACATCACTTGATTGCACAAGTAATGTTCAGGTACCTCATATCCATTAATAAAATTAGTGCTTGTTCGTAGCTACTAATTTCATACTATAAATAAATTGGTTTTAAAACCTTTAGCACACACATTTAAAAAACGCTACCAACCAAATTAAATATGTGCCCCATTGCATTTTATATTCATGCCACATGTACACACAACCAAATCATCCATAATTGCTGATTTTAGCCTCCAGTCTTCATAAGAATGCTTTATCCCAGCTCTACATGTCAGTGCTGCATGTCCCAGCTTGGGAACGGGCAGAGCCTTGATATATGGAAAACTATTATCACCAATACATGCCTTCTTCAGAAACTGTGTGTAGAGAATTACCCACCTAATTATTGAAGGTCCTGTTCTCTGGAACACTTTTTGTGAATGCCCAAAACTCTTATTTGGACATCTTCAGCCCCAGCTTCAATGATTGTCTCTCTTGCTTTATTCACTTAAGTTCACTACCTTCAACCTCACCCTGGATAGGGAGGGGATTTTTAGGCTTTGTTCCCTAGCTGGCCTCGACCAGAACCTAATCCCTGATGCATACCCTAGCTAGCGCAATGCTGTAATTTGGGTTTCTATTCTTACAGCCTGAATGATAGATGACAATGGCAATGCCTACAGTCTTTTCACACATTTACCTTCCTCATGATTACAATCCAGTTTACCACATAAACTAAATAATTCTACACCTACCTGGAATTGAGGGAGTACCATGGCATTATAGGCAGACAAAATTGAATGACGAGAAGGACCACCATATTTTCTGTTAACTTGCTTTAAGCCCATGTTGAGGGCAGTGCAGTAGTTTTATCTATGTGTTATTCCCAATTTAACTTTACATCAAACTACATTCTTAAATATTTATACTTTTCTACTATGTCCAACTTGTTCCCTCCTAGAGGCCATTTATACTTTTTATTTTTGTTTCCTTCCTCAACACCAACATCTTTGTTTTATCCAGGTTTACTATGAGCTTCTTCCTGAAGCAATATTAATGAAAGACATTTAGGCCCATATTTATGAAAAATGGCACCCGCTCCCAGTTGCATGTCGTTTCTGCATCAGGAGTTAAATATGGCACTGGGGGGTAGCGTAATTTTTAGGACAGGAACGTCCTAGGCGTCCTTGACGCAAGGTGGGTTGGCGCTTCCTAGAAATGGTGCTAACTCCAAAACTTTGGCACTAGACAGGTCATTCATCATAGGACATATGCCTTGAGCTTCTTTTAATGTGTTTGGTAGATCAGCAAAATTAAGTAGAATAACAATGGGGCCAGAACACAGCTCTGACAGAGGCCATTCTTAATTTGTATCTTTCTTTTTAATGTACCTGCTGCATCTATTATCACCTGAGCCCAATTCTGGCTATGTAGCTCCTGAGGGATCAAAACCAAATCCTTATTAATTCAAAAAGTTTATGAGAATTTCTTACAATAAGTTGTGATTTGCAAAATCAAAAGCTGTACGTAAACAGCAGATCAGATACCACTAAGGTCTATCAATTTCCTTGCCCATACCAACAGAATGAAGCAATGATCCAATGTTTAGTGGCCTTCTTGAAATCCACCTTGTTCATGTGGGATAGTGTTTCCTTCCACCCAATCTTTTAACAGATACCACAACATTTTTAAAAAAGCTTTCTACCCCACTTCCAGTATCCTAATCAGACCTTATTACATAGGAGCTATAGCATTATCTTTTTTGTGAATAGGTCTTCAATTGCTCCTTTCCAGCTATCAGGGCTTCCCCAGAAACCAAAATGTTCTGAAATATTACATAATAGATGTTTGTCCAACAGTCTACATTACTTTTTATTAAAACCTGGGTGGAAATGATCTGGGTCTCCTGCCTTTGTTATTTTTAAAGACTGTCTTCATTTCTTTATCCTCTTAATTGAGAAATGCGACACAATCTCTTTGCCCACTACAAACTTTAATTTACGGGCACCTCATCTTTGCCATTGCCATATACTGCTTCCAGATAGTTAATCTAATCATCTTTGATTACCTCAATCATGGGAAGCCTTTATTAATATACTAGTTTTTCCTCCTTTTTAATCTGTAACTATGTTCAATTTTTCCCTTGTGCAGGTTTCTACCGAACTCCAAATCATAATGCTTCTAAAGGGATCTTTCCCATTTCTTTTTCTTTTAGTCTCCCGCATTCCCTGTCAAACCAACAGTTCCTCTTCATCTGTGCAATATGCACTCTTTCCTCCTTTGTTGTGGAATTTCAACCTTATACAGTTAACAACCTTTGCCTGTAAATCATCATGCCAAGTTAAAAAAAATCATCTGGACCCTCCTTCCCCTTAGACAACTCATGCTTCTGTATAAAGTAATTTAGAATCTTCTGGGGTTCATCTGAGATTCCAGTGGTAAGACCTTTGGGATATTATACATGCATCTGGATATCTTTTTTCCCTTTAATCCTCATGCCTCAAACTTAACTCAATGCAGCGGCCAGTGGTCGCTTCCCTCTGTATGCAACATCTTAGACCCCTTCACATAGAAGAAATACAATGCGTTTATGAAATCATAGATAATAGGGCACCCCTGATTCCCATATTGAAAGGTTTGGTTTGCTGTACAATCCGTAGTTACCCAGCCTTTACACAAAATGGCCTCAGGAAGCTTGTCAGTGGCACCTGGGATGCAAATAATATATCTTTGTAAATTGGATTTTCAAATTTTGGGGTTCAATTTATGGTTAAAATCCCCTAAAAGTGCTATCAACAGGGTTGGATACTTTAAATGTATCTTTTCTAAGTCCTCTTCCAGCAACCCTAGCTGGATTCCATAATCATCTATATTCAGTGACTAGACATATACATTGATAAATATGATATGTCCTTTCCATGTTATTACTCTATAACGCCATCTGACTGGCAATGATTCACATACTTTTTTTCTTTAAAACAGTCACTTTACTTGCCACTTTGGTTGAAATTAGAGTAATTAGCCCTCCCCCCGATGGATGGCCTGATCCCTGCCGTTTGACTATTTTCAACAGCATAAAAAACACATCTACTGGTTCAGGCTCTTTGTACAGTCATGTCTCCTGCAAACACATGATCTCATGTGTTTCCAACATTTCTTTAAATGTTTATTGGTTTGACAATTTCAAACACCCACCTATATTTCACTATTGAATTACTAGGCTGCATAAAGTGCCTACCATCTCATCCAAATAACTTGCATCTCCTTACACTATTTCCGAAACTCAGGGCCTCATTACGAGTCTGGAGTGCATGGACGCTAGACGCGCGATGGCACTTGGACTGGTGCTGACAGGGGCGGTCCGACCAAACTATTATGACCATGGCTGCCACAGTCCGACCGCTGGCACTGCCAGGTTGCTGCCAGCCGGTGGCCTGGTGGTGCCTGCGGTCTCAATCTGCCAAGGCAGCGCTGCAAGAAGCGCTGTCCTCCAGATTATGATCCACGTTTCTACCAGCCTTTGCATGGCGGTCCCATCGCCATGCAAAGGCTGGTGGAAAGGGGGTGCCGGGTTGCCTATGGGGGCCCCTGCCCTGACCATGCACTTGGCATGGGCAGTGCAGGTGCCCCCATGGACAGCTCTGTTGCGCTTTTCACTGCATGAATTACAGGCAGTAATAATCGAGGCCGGTGCTTTTGCACCCAACACACCACTACATTGCCGTGGGCTCGATTACAAGCCAGCATCAATATTGTGGTGTGTTTCCAGCTGGGCCAGTGGGCAGAAACACTGTTTCCGCCCGCCGGCCCAGTAGGAAACTCGTAATAGGTACCACCGAATATGCAGTAATCCCAATGCAAGACTTTCACGGGCAGCCTCCGCTGTCCACAAAAGTTATTATGAGGGCCTCAGTGTGGAGTCAGTCAAGATTATTTCTAAGCCTGTAGCTAGCCCCCAGAGTTATCACAGTGACAGTCACCTGCAGACCCCCTTCCCTTGGGTGTGCAGCAATTATTCCCCTATAACAATTCTTTGGGCCCAACCTAACTTGTTTAAACTTAGTTCTGCAAGATTATGGGTCTCTGTTCCTCCTTACCTATCTCACTCACCTATACAAGCATTATACCGCCTCACAAACACTCTTCCTCCGCTCTTACCAAAGCTGACTTTACAATCTTTATATAGAATTGTAACTTCATCACTTGTCTTTTTCTGTTTTTATTTATTACAAATCCTACCTGCTTCATGTCCCCTGATGATATTTTGTGCAGGCCCAGGCACTTAGCAAGCGCATGCAGGAGATGGGCTGAGTTTCCTTAACCTTTTCCTATCATTACGACTTTGCTGAGGTTCCAGAAAAACCTAGAGGTTATCCCGAACTTTATAATCTACTTTATTTGATCTATCCTTTTTAAACCTTTGCTCACTTTCATCTTTCAGGCATGTCATTGACGACAGCCATCTCTCCCTGATGCTGTCTTGCCAACCTTAGTATCCGGCCTACTCATCTTACTGTCTCTGGTACAGGACACCCTTACCCTTCCACAAGGGGACTGTTTGTACTGCATTATTTTTTGTTTTAACTATTTTCCCCCATTTTCCATATTCCTTTTGCTGTTTAGAGCACTCTCACGCACCTTCCTTGCTCTACTTTCTATTTTTCTTGAGTTACCAACCAGTTGGGACTTACTTTTTTAATACAGTCTCCCTACAGTTCCTTTTACTTAAGGTTATCCTCCTTGCTTTGTATATATTTATCATGCTACACAATGTAAGCCTAATTGCCACTGTGAACTCCCTGTTTTTTATCAACATTAGCTGTTTTGATTTATATACTGATGGGAAGCTGATCACCTTCATACGGATCTCCTGCACCATCCTCTGTGGGTTCACATGCAGACTGATTCTTATCTCCTGCTACAGGTCTAAGGCTGGTGTACAAGTATTTATTTGTTTTAGTTCCACTGCAGTCACCTATAATTGACTTTCTTTGGGCCTTAACCAAATCCTTATTTACTGCTAGAGCTTCTAAAATTCCTTGTAGGGTCTTGCATTAGGAACATCACATGTAACATGGATGAAGATGGGGGTAGTCAAAATATCAAGTCCCATTGAGGTCTGTAAGGGAAAGAGGAGAACCTTGTGAAGTTCCCACTTGTTCCCACATTATCCATGGACCTCCTCTCAGCCTTTCCATTACTACCCTCTACAAAGTCAATCTCCTTTTCCAGGGTTGGGCTACCTTCATCCAATACTAGGCTTTTCATTGACTAAGGAGTGAAACAGGGAGAGGAAGATAAACTTGCTTTCAGTAAGGGTTTTTCATTGTTACAACATCAAGTTCTTTCATCAAGAAATAATGCAGAGCACATTCTGCCTCCAAATGGCCGAAGCGTTCACTTAAGTTACCACCATCACCTACTCTTTTCCTGTTGATACCTGAAAACAATAACAATGAAGACTTCACTTTCTGTTAAAATGCTTTCATATGAAATCCTTTATTGATTGTTTTAGGGGGGGGTCAGACCTAAAGCCACCGAGGCCCCCCAGGAGTACCACTGAGTTTCTTCTCTCCTGATATCCTCAAGTTTACACTTGCTTCCAGGGTACCTATTAGACTTCTCTCGTAGCTGTCACACCAAACATGTTCACAGACCTCTCCTTTGTGTTTGTACACCCATAGTTTAGTTTACTTTGTGACATCTTATCACACCTATTTAACCTGAGTTTTCTTCCACAAATTTGTTATGTGCATGTTCCAATTTCTGTTTAATTCCCTAGATTGGCTAAATTACGACAGAGCAAGAAACAACTGGGCCCTCATTTTGACTTCAGCAGACTATAAGGCCCTTTGCGGAAGTCCTGCGGTCAGGTCACCGCCAGTGCGATGACCATCCTGCGGCCCCTATTACGAGTTTACCGCTGGGTTAGTGGGTGAAAACAGAGTTTCTGCCAACTGGCCCAGCAGAAAACAGCCCACAACATTGATGCCAGCTCATAATTGAGCCAGCCGCAATGTTGCGGTGCGAAGGGTGCACCAGCACCAGTTGCGCTTTTCACTGTCTGCAAAGCAGACAGTGAAAAGCAGACGAGGCTGGCCATGGGAGCCCCTGTACTGTCCATGCCAAGTGAGTGGGCCCCCATGGGGCCCCCTGCACCCTGTCTTCTCCAGCATTTACATGGCGTTGCAACCACGATGCATACGCCGGCGGAGACAGGGTCGTAATCCTCAGGGCAGAGCTGCTTGCAGTGCTGCCCTGGCGAATTGAGGCCACCGACATCACCAGGCCATTAGCAAGTGGAAACGTGGTGGTGGTCTGACCGTGGCGCGCCCACCACGGTCGTAATATGGAGGCCGGGCCACCAGCCACCGCGACCCTGGTGGTCTCAAGACCATCAAGTTCGTAATTAGGGCACTGGTGTCCTAGCACACAATTATTTGCTAATGGGCTAGTCTTCAACTAATTGCTGCTGCAACAGTCACTAGAACCAACTCCCAGGCATTTACAGCCTCCCTGCTCTATACCAGTGCCACCACTGCAACCTCCACCACCAGCGTCTGTTCGATGGAGTGTTCATGTAGAAAGTTGTTAGTTACAAGCTGCTATATGGCGATCATGTGTGGTCAGCCTTGTTATCCTAAGGTGACTATTGCTTCCAGGTTTGCTGCTGGGCATGGCAGTGGGACCCCAGGAACTTGTGGAAACTCAAGCAGCATCACATAGCAGAAGGGAGGAGTTCAGCAGATGGTCAAACTTTGGATGGCAAGTGGGAAAACATCACTCATTTTTTGTTTGCAATTTCTGCTTCATCTATACCTTCCAATTGTCACTTTTTAATAAAATTTAATAAATTCACTGCAATGCTTTCTACAAAAATTGTTGATTTGGGAGGGCATGCACCATCATTTTTGTTCTATTATCCTTTTTTGTTTGTTTGTTTACCCTTGTCCGATTACGTTTTAATAAGGATTAATGTTTGCACTGTTTTGCGATGGTGGACACCTGGTGTTATAATATACGTTTTCTCCGCTTTCTTGTCTTTTTCTGTAAAATTTGTATCAATTTGTTAATCATTTTACTGAGTTATTATTTTACTGTTTGGGACATAGTCTGAACTGCAGTAGTCCCTGGGTGTATTTCTAATGCATTTTTCACATTTTCACTGCTGCTGTGCTTTAAACCATATTATATATCATTGTGGATGGCTTGTATTAAGTGCATAATGTAGTTTTTTTTTGTCTGTGTGTGGCTGTTGCTGGCTAGGTTCAGGGTTGACCTTGAGGACCAGGCCCATGTAGCCAGACATGCTCCTTTGTTCTCAGTTATCTTCTTCCACATGTGCTTGCCCACCAATTTTTGTGAGTTTATTAATGTGTGTCATAGTTGATACAGTGTTTTAGTTTTTTCTGCAATTTTTTTGTTTTATTTATTGAAACAGTTTTACAGCATACTGCAAAGAAACAGAGAAGAGGGTGGTGGTAAAGAATTCAAGGGACAAAGCACATACATGCATGTCATGCATCGGTATGGATCATTCAAAGCAAATCTAGAGCTACAGAGAATAAGTCATTAGCAGAAAGCATGTGGGCAGTGCCCTGGCCCATGGAAGTGTTTCATAGGGCTGCGGTCTGAGGGTCTTCCTGGACTGGAGTGGTCTCTTCTCGACCAAGGCTCTCCAAGAGTGTTTGGAATTTCATGGATGAGGATACAGATGATTGAGGTGACTCCCTTAACCTCTCTAGCTTTGATGCTGGGCTTTGAGCTTCTACTACAGGGGTGGGTGGAAAATTATGCTACAATGGCTAAGTTCAGATTTTTCCCACCCTGCACTCTGCTTGCAGTGCAGAGTCCCTACAAAACCGCCCCAATTACTGTGTGGTAGAGTTTTTTCTTGTGAGTGGTTTCCCAGCATTGAGATTGATTTTCAGGTGCTAGAATGCCTCCTGGTAAGATTTCTCAACACTGGCAAAGAATCAGGTGATGGCAGTTTGCACAGAAAAAGCTGCAGCTCAAATAGAAAATTTACTCGAGCTGCAAAAAGAAGCAGTGTCCTCTGGTGCACCGTTTTGCCATTCACACTGTTTTTAAAGCGCGGAACAACCTCCGGGTGCTAAACATCAGCACAACGTGCCTGATTCTGCCCGCTCACAGAACTCCTGCTGAATTTTTATGTTACTCTGTGGCATTCCACATAGTCAGTCATATAGCCTTAGGTAGTAACTCCTTGACATTGTCCAGTAGGGAAACTAGGGATGAATGGTGTGGAAGTGACCCATATTCAAAGTATTAACTTTATATACATCTGACTAAAATACCGCTATAGCCGGACAGGACGAAGCAAGGTGTAAAAGTATGCCAAGGGCAAGGGCACTGCACATAGTAAACACTGCACCTCTTCTATAAGTCCTAGTCTAAGCATTAGGGTAGAAAGTTAAACTAGATTAATCTGAGTCTGTAATTGTGGAAAGAGCAACGGATTGAGCATAACAGTAAAACCAATCTTTTTCAGTGATTGGAGGGGACATGTTTGCCACCCAAATGTTGTGAGTCCTCTGGGCCGATGCCGGGATCCGATCTTGAATTGTGGCATTTGTGGATGAGCCTCCATGATGGCGATAATGTGAGCATATTTTCCAGTGAACGCAGTGTTGGGAGGTATCGGGAAGGAACTAGGCAAGGTGCACAGCGATATGCATAGTTGCTAGTAGAGTAGCGTGACCAGATGTGTGTGTGCAAGTGATCTTCTAAAATGCTGTGTGTAAAGAAATGGCTCCCTGGGAAGGCATGCTATTCCTTACTTTGAAATAGCACATACAGAGCCAACTTCCTACATTGGTGGATCAGCGGTGGGGTACAAGACTTTGCATTTGCTGGACTACTCAGCCAATACCTGATCACACGACAAATTCCCAAATTGTCATTAGAAATTGATTTTTGCAATTTGAAAAGTTTTCTAAATTCTTTAAAGTCCTGCTAGGGCCTTGTGTTAGTCCCTGTTAGCATTTCTTTTAGAGTTTACAAGTTTGTAAAAGTTTGAATTAGATTCTAGAACTAGTTTTAGATTCTTAAAAGCATTCCAACTTTTAGAAGAATAATGTCTAGTACAGAGATGAATGTGGTGGAACTCGACACCACACCTTACCTCCATCTCCAGATGAAAGAGCTAAGGTCACTCTGTAACATAAGAAAAATAACAATGGGCTCCAGACCTACCAAAGTACAGCTCCAGGAGCTGTTGGCAGAGTATGATAGAGCCAACCCCTCTGTGGATAACACAGAGGAAGATGATAGTGAATTGGAGGAAGATTCCCCCCTACCAGTCCTATCTAGGGAGGACAGGGCCTCTCAAGCCCTGACTCCAAAAATACTAGTCAGAGATGCTGGCTCCCTCACAGGAGGGACCAGCACCTCTGAAATCACTGAGGATAACTCCAGTGAAGAGGACATCCAGTTAGCCAGGATGGCCAAAAGACTGGCTTTGGAAAGACAGATCCTAGCCATAGAAAGGGAAAGAAAAGAGATGGGCCTAGGACCCATCAATGGTGGCAGCAACATAACTAGGGTCAGAGATTCTCCTGACATGTTGAAAATCCCCAAAGGGATTGTAACTAAATTTGAAGATGGTGATGACATCACCAAATGGTTCACAGCTTTTGAGAGGGCTTGTGAAACCAGAAAAGTTAACAAATCTCACTGGGGTGCTCTCCTTTGGGAAATGTTCACAGGAAAGTGTAGGGATAGACTCCTCACACTCTCTAAAAAAGATGCAGAATCTTATGACCTCATGAAGGGTACCCTGATTGAGGGCTTTGGATTCTCCACTGAGGAGTATAGGATTAGATTCAGGGGGGCTCAAAAATCCTCGAGCCAGACCTGGGTTGATTTTGTTGACTACTCAGTGAAAACACTGGATGGTTGGGTAACTAGAATTGAAGTGCATGACTATGTTGGGCTTTATAATTTGTTTATGAAAGAACACATTT
This sequence comes from Pleurodeles waltl, assembly GCF_031143425.1. Classification (NCBI taxonomy): domain Eukaryota; kingdom Metazoa; phylum Chordata; class Amphibia; order Caudata; family Salamandridae; genus Pleurodeles; species Pleurodeles waltl. The sequence goes on from NC_090446.1 coordinate 662,236,672, forward strand.
TAAGTAACTGCTTCAATGAAAAGTTGCATCAGTATCTGGTAGACCTAGGTCCAATTTCTCCCCAAGAATTGGGAAAGAAGGCAGACCACTGGGTCAAGACTAAGGTAACTAAAACTTCCACTGGGGGTGACCAAAAGAAAGGGGTTACAAAACCTCCCCAGGAGAAAGTGGGTGACACTAGAAACAAAGAAAAAGAGTCCTCTGTAGGCCCCCAAAAACCAGAACAGGTGGGTGGGTCCCAAGACACAACCCAAAACAAAGGTGGGTACCAGGGTAAGAACTGGGATGTCACTAAGGCATGGTGCCATAACTGTAGACAGACAGGGCACCACACCAAGGACACTTCTTGTCCCAAAAACAAACCCCCTAGCAAAATCCCAGGGGTGACCAGTGTAGCCATTGGGGATGACTCCTCAGATGAGGAGGTCTTCATAGCCTTCAACTGGAAAAAGGGCCCAACAGGTGAGTTGGAGATTCCAGAGGGAAGTAGACACTTCCACCACCTACTGGTGAATGGAATCCCAGCCACTGCCCTGAGAGACACTTGTGCCAGTCACACTATTGTGCATGATAGGCTGGTGTTCTCAAACCAGTACATCCCGGTGAGATGGCCAGAGTAAGAGTTAGCCCAGACAGGGTCACTGATAGGCCTGTGGCTTTTGTGCCCATAGAAGTGGGTGGGACTTTTAGCTGGAGAAGGGTGGTAGTCAGTACAGACCTCCCCCTTGATTGTCTCCTTGGAAATGACTACCCAGAGGTTAGTCAGAGTCCAAGAGAGGAACTGGTCCAGTGCCAGTCCTCTCCCAAGGATTCTGGAGTGCCTGCCTCTGCAGTAAATGCAAGTAGGCCCCAGAAGAAAAAGAAAAGGAAACAGAGTAGGAAAGGTGGACAACCTTTAGCCAAGGTTCCAGCAAGCCAAGGAGATTCTGCTCCAGTAGGGGAGAACTCCAAAAGTGGCTCTGATAAAGTCCAACCTGACCCACAAGAAGTCCTGGCTAGTCAGGCAACTGTTAAGCCTGAGTGGGTGGCTCCTCAGCTAACAGAAGAAAGAGTGGAAGAAGGGTGTTTACTACAAGATGTGGTAACCCCCCACTCTAATACAGCAGACAGGCACCCTGAACCCAAAGAATCCTGCAACTTAGCCCCTTCCCTTGTAGGTGAAGAGCTAAAGGTGTGGTTCTGGGCACTGATAGCTGTCAGTGGCCTCTGCTGGGTGTTAGCCTTTATGGCTGTACTATCCTTGGCATGGTGGTCTGACCCCATGCCAAATAGCAAGTTAGGCCCTCTGACCCTGTTGGTCATGGTGGGGTTACTCCAGCTCTGGGTAACCTCTTTGGGTAAGCTAGGGGTGACCCTGGCTAAGATAAGATTAGCAGAGGTGGATACCTCTAACCCCAAAATAGAGAGAATGGGTGAAGACATAAAAAGCAAAGACAAGAGGCAGTTCAGACTAGGTCCTATCACTGTGGAAGTGGGTCAGTTCCCCAGAGGGAATGACCTGAACAGGAGGATGTAAGGCAGAGTAGGCCCTGCAACAAACCAGCCTATTTCCTCTACTCTTCCTCGCCTGACAGACTAGGAAGACTCTCCCAGCTTTGGCTGAGTCTCCTGGCCTGTGGGCTGGGGGGGGCTTGTGTAAAGAAATGGCTCCCTGTTGCAGTTACCCCCCACTTTTTGCCTGATACTGATGCTGACTTGACTGAGAAGTGTGCTGGGACCCTGCTAACCAGGCCCCAGCACCAGTGTTCTTTCACCTAAAATGTACCATTGTTTCCACAATTGGCACAACCCTGGCACCTAGGTAAGTCCCTTGTAACTGGTACCCCTGGTACCAAGGGCCCTGATGCCAGGGAAGGTCTCTAAGGGCTGCAGCATGTCTTATGCCACCCTAGGGACCCCTCACTCAGCACAGACACACTGCTTGCCAGCTTGTGTGTGCTGATGGGGAGAAAATGACTAAGTCGACATGGCACTCCCCTCAGGGTGCCATGCCAACCTCCCACTGCCTGTGGCATAGGTAAGTCACCCCTCTAGTAGGCCTTACAGCCCTAAGGCAGGGTGCACTATACCACAGGTGAGGGCATATGTGCATGAGCACTATGCCCCTACAGTGTCTAAGCAAAACCTTAGACATTGTAAGTGCAGGGTAGCCATAAGAGTATATGGGCTGGGAGTCTGTCAAAAACGAACTCCACAGCTCCATAATGGCTACACTGAATACTGGGAAGTGTAGTATCAAACTTCTCAGAATAATAAACCCACACTGATGCCAGTGTTGGATTTATTAAAAAATGCACACAGAGGGCATCTTAGAGATACCCCCTGTATTTTACCCAATTGTTCAGTGCAGGACTGACTGGTCTGTGCCAGCCTGCTGCTGAGAGACGAGTGTCTGACCTCATGCGGTGAGAGCCTTTGTGCTCTCTGAGGACAGAAACAAAGCCTGCTCTGGGTGGAGGTGCTTCACACCTCCCCCCTGCAGGAACTGTAACACCTAGCAGTGAGCTTCAAAGGCTCAAGCTTCGTGTTACAATGCCCCAGGGCACTCCAGCTAGTGGAGATGCCCGCCTCCTGGACCCAGCCCCCACTTTTGGCGGCAAGTCCAGGAGAGATAATGAGAAAAACAAGGAGGAGTCACTGGCCAGTCAGGACAGCCCCTAAGGTGTCCTGAGCTGAGGTGCCTCTGACTTTTAGAAATCCTCCATCTTGAAGAAGGAGGATTCCCCCAATAGGGATAGGAATGTGACCCCCTCCCCTTGGGAGGAGGCACAAAGAGGGTGTACCCACCCTCAGGGCTAGTAGCCATTGGCTAGTAACCCCCCCAGACCTAAACACGCCCTTAAATTTAGTATTTAAGGGCTTCCCTGAACCTAAGAATTTAGATTCCTGCAACAACAAGAAGAAGGACTGCCTAGCTGAAAACCCCTGCAGAGGAAGACCAGAAGACAACAACTGCCTTGGCTCCAGAAACTCACCGGCCTGTCTCCTGCCTTCCAAAGAACTCTGCTCCAGCGACGCCTTCTAAAGGGACCAGCGACCTCTGAATCCTCTGAGGACTGCCCTGCTTAGACGACGACAAGAAACTCCCGAGGACAGCGGACCTGGTCCAAAAAGACTGCAACTTTATGCAAAAGAGCAGCTTTAAAGAACCCTGCAATCTCCCCGCAAGAAGCGTGAGACTTGCAACACTGCACCCGGCGACCCCGACTCGGCTGGTGGAGAACCAACACCTCAGGGAGGACCCCCGGACTACTCTACGACTGTGAGTACCAAAACCTGTCCCCCCTGAGCCCCCACAGCGCCGCCTGCAGAGGGAATCCCGAGGCTTCCCCTGACCGCGACTCTCTGAAACCTAAGTCCCGACGCCTGGAAAAGACCCTGCACCCGCAGCCCCCAGGACCTGAAGGACCAGACTTTCACTGCAGAAGTGACCCCCAGGAGTCCCTCTCCCTTGCCCAAGTGGAGGTTTCCCCGAGGAAGCCCCCCCTTGCCTGCCTGCAGCGCTGAAGAGATCCCTTGATCTCTCATTGACTTCCATTGCGAACCCGACGCTTGTTCTAACACTTCACCCGGCCGCCCCCGCGCCGCTGAGGGTGAAATTTCTGTGTGGGCTTGTGTCCCCCCCGGTGCCCTACAAAACCCCCCTGGTCTGCCCTCCGAAGACGCGGGTACTTACCTGCTGGCAGACTGGATCCAGGGCACCCCCTTCTCTCCATTGAAGCCTATGCGTTTTGGGCACCACTTTGAACTCTGCACCTGACCGGCCCTGAGCTGCTGGTGTGGTAACTTTGGGGTTGCTCTTAACCCCCAACGGTGGGCTACCTTGGACCAAGAACTGAACCCTGTAAGTGTCTTACTTACCTGGTAAAACTAACAAAAACTTACCTCCCCCAGGAACTGTGAAAATTGCACTGTGTCCACTTTTAAAATAGCTATTTGTGAGTAACTTGAAAAGTATACATGCAATTGAAATGATTCAAAGTTCCTAATGTACTTACCTGCAATACCTTTCAAACAAGATATTACATGTTAAATTGGAACCTGTGGTTCTTAAAATAAACTAAGAAAAGATATTTTTCTATAACAAAACCTATTGGCTGGATTTGTCTCTGAGTGTGTGTACCTCATTTATTGTCTATGTGTATGTACAACAAATGCTTAACACTACTCCTTGGATAAGCCTACTGCTCAACCACACTACCACAAAAATAGAGCATTAGTATTATCTCTTTTTACCACTATTTTACCTCTAAGGGGAACCCTTGGACTCTGTGCATGCTATTCCTTACTTTGAAATAGCACATACAGAGCCAACTTCCTACATTGGTGGATCAGCGGTGGGGTCCAAGACTTTGCATTTGCTGGACTACTCAGCCAATACCTGATCACACGACAAATTCCAAAATTGTCATTAGAAATTGATTTTTGCAATTTGAAAAGTTTTCTAAATTCTTTAAAGTCCTGCTAGGGCCTTGTGTTAGTCCCTGTTAGCATTTCTTTTAGAGTTTACAAGTTTGTAAAAGTTTGAATTAGATTCTAGAACTAGTTTTAGATTCTTAAAAGCATTCCAACTTTTAGAAGAATAATGTCTAGTACAGAGATGAATGTGGTGGAACTCGACACCACACCTTACCTCCATCTCCAGATGAAAGAGCTAAGGTCACTCTGTAACATAAGAAAAATAACAATGGGCTCCAGACCTACCAAAGTACAGCTCCAGGAGCTGTTGGCAGAGTATGATAGAGCCAACCCCTCTGTGGATAACACAGAGGAAGATGATAGTGAATTGGAGGAAGATTCCCCCCTACCAGTCCTATCTAGGGAGGACAGGGCCTCTCAAGCCCTGACTCCAAAAATACTAGTCAGAGATGCTGGCTCCCTCACAGGAGGGACCAGCACCTCTGAAATCACTGAGGATAACTCCAGTGAAGAGGACATCCAGTTAGCCAGGATGGCCAAAAGATTGGCTTTGGAAAGACAGATCCTAGCCATAGTAAGGGAAAGAAAAGAGATGGGCCTAGGACCCATCAATGGTGGCAGCAACATAACTAGGGTCAGAGATTCTCCTGACATGTTGAAAATCCCCAAAGGGATTGTAACTAAATTTGAAGATGGTGATGACATCACCAAATGGTTCACAGCTTTTGAGAGGGCTTGTGAAACCAGAAAAGTTAACAAATCTCACTGGGGTGCTCTCCTTTGGGAAATGTTCACAGGAAAGTGTAGGGATAGACTCCTCACACTCTCTAAAAAAGATGCAGAATCTTATGACCTCATGAAGGGTACCCTGATTGAGGGCTTTGGATTCTCCACTGAGGAGTATAGGATTAGATTCAGGGGGGCTCAAAAATCCTCGAGCCAGACCTGGGTTGATTTTGTTGACTACTCAGTGAAAACACTGGATGGTTGGGTAACTGGAAATGAAGTGCATGACTATGTTGGGCTTTATAATTTGTTTATGAAAGAACACATTTTAAGTAACTGCTTCAATGAAAAGTTGCATCAGTATCTGGTAGACCTAGGTCCAATTTCTCCCCAAGAATTGGGAAAGAAGGCAGACCACTGGGTCAAGACTAGGGTAACTAAAACTTCCACTGGGGGTGACCAAAAGAAAGGGGTTACAAAACCTCCCCAGGAGAAAGTGGGTGACACTAGAAACAAAGAAAAAGAGTCCTCTGTAGGCCCCCAAAAACCAGAACAGGTGGGTGGGTCCCAAGACACAACCCAAAACAAAGGTGGGTACCAGGGTAAGAACTGGGATGCCACTAAGGCATGGTGCCATAACTGTAGACAGACAGGGCACCACACCAAGGACACTTCTTGTCCCAAAAACAAACCCCCTAGCAAAATCCCAGGGGTGACCAGTGTAGCCATTGGGGATGACTCCTCAGATGAGGAGGTCTTCATAGCCTTCAACTGGAAAAAGGGCCCAACAGGTGAGTTGGAGATTCCAGAGGGAAGTAGACACTTCCACCACCTACTGGTGAATGGAATCCCAGCCACTGCCCTGAGAGACACTTGTGCCAGTCACACTATTGTGCATGACAGGCTGGTGTTCTCAAACCAGTACATCCCAGGTGAGATGGCCAGAGTAAGAGTTAGCCCAGACAGGGTCACTGATAGGCCTGTGGCTTTTGTGCCCATAGAAGTGGGTGGGACTTTTAGCTGGAGAAGGGTGGTAGTCAGTACAGACCTCCCCCTTGATTGTCTCCTTGGAAATGACTACCCAGAGGTTAGTCAGAGTCCAAGAGAGGAACTGGTCCAGTGCCAGTCCTCTCCCAAGGATTCTGGAGTGCCTGCCTCTGCAGTAAATGCAAGTAGGCCCCAGAAGAAAAAGAAAAGGAAACAGAGTAGGAAAGGTGGACAACCTTTAGCCAAGGTTCCAGCAAGCCAAGGAGATTCTGCTCCAGTAGGGGAGAACTCCAAAAGTGGCTCTGATAAAGTCCAACCTGACCCACAAGAAGTCCTGGCTAGTCAGGCAACTGTTAAGCCTGAGTGGGTGGCTCCTCAGCTAACAGAAGAAAGAGTGGAAGAAGGGTGTTTACTACAAGATGTGGTAACCCCCCACTCTAATACAGCAGACAGGCACCCTGAACCCAAAGAAGCCTGTAACTTAGCCCCTTCCCTTGTAGGTGAAGAGCTAAAGGTGTGGTTCTGGGCACTGATAGCTGTCAGTGGCCTCTGCTGGGTGTTAGCCTTTATGGCTGCACTATCCTTGGCATGGTGGTCTGACCCCATGCCAAATAGCAAGTTAGGCCCCCTGACCCTGTTGGTCATGGTGGGGTTACTCCAGCTCTGGGTAACCTCTTTGGGTAAGCTAGGGGTGACCCTGGCTAAGATAAGATTAGCAGAGGTGGATACCTCTAACCCCAAAATAGAGAGAATGGGTGAAGACATAAAAAGCAAAGACAAGAGGCAGTTCAGACTAGGTCCTATCACTGTGGAAGTGGGTCAGTTCCCCAGAGGGAATGACCTGAACAGGAGGATGTAAGGCAGAGTAGGCCCTGCAACAAACCAGCCTATTTCCTCTACTCTTCCTCGCCTGACAGACTAGGAAGACTCTCCCAGCTTTGGCTGAGTCTCCTGGCCTGTGGGCTGGGGGGGGCTTGTGTAAAGAAATGGCTCCCTGTTGCAGTTACCCCCCACTTTTTGCCTGATACTGATGCTGACTTGACTGAGAAGTGTGCTGGGACCCTGCTAACCAGGCCCCAGCACCAGTGTTCTTTCACCTAAAATGTACCATTGTTTCCACAATTGGCACAACCCTGGCACCTAGGTAAGTCCCTTGTAACTGGTACCCCTGGTACCAAGGGCCCTGATGCCAGGGAAGGTCTCTAAGGGCTGCAGCATGTCTTATGCCACCCTAGGGACCCCTCACTCAGCACAGACACACTGCTTGCCAGCTTGTGTGTGCTGATGGGGAGAAAATGACTAAGTCGACATGGCACTCCCCTCAGGGTGCCATGCCAACCTCCCACTGCCTGTGGCATAGGTAAGTCACCCCTCTAGTAGGCCTTACAGCCCTAAGGCAGGGTGCACTATACCACAGGTGAGGGCATATGTGCATGAGCACTATGCCCCTACAGTGTCTAAGCAAAACCTTAGACATTGTAAGTGCAGGGTAGCCATAAGAGTATATGGGCTGGGAGTCTGTCAAAAACGAACTCCACAGCTCCATAATGGCTACACTGAATACTGGGAAGTTTAGTATCAAACTTCTCAGAATAATAAACCCACACTGATGCCAGTGTTGGATTTATTAAAAAATGCACACAGAGGGCATCTTAGAGATACCCCCTGTATTTTACCCAATTGTTCAGTGCAGGACTGACTGGTCTGTGCCAGCCTGCTGCTGAGAGACGAGTGTCTGACCTCATGCGGTGAGAGCCTTTGTGCTCTCTGAGGACAGAAACAAAGCCTGCTCTGGGTGGAGGTGCTTCACACCTCCCCCCTGCAGGAACTGTAACACCTAGCAGTGAGCTTCAAAGGCTCAAGCTTCGTGTTACAATGCCCCAGGGCACTCCAGCTAGTGGAGATGCCCGCCTCCTGGACCCAGCCCCCACTTTTGGCGGCAAGTCCAGGAGAGATAATGAGAAAAACAAGGAGGAGTCACTGGCCAGTCAGGACAGCCCCTAAGGTGTCCTGAGCTGAGGTGCCTCTGACTTTTAGAAATCCTCCATCTTGAAGAAGGAGGATTCCCCCAATAGGGATAGGAATGTGACCCCCTCCCCTTGGGAGGAGGCACAAAGAGGGTGTACCCACCCTCAGGGCTAGTAGCCATTGGCTAGTAACCCCCCCAGACCTAAACACGCCCTTAAATTTAGTATTTAAGGGCTTCCCTGAACCTAAGAATTTAGATTCCTGCAACAACAAGAAGAAGGACTGCCTAGCTGAAAACCCCTGCAGAGGAAGACCAGAAGACAACAACTGCCTTGGCTCCAGAAACTCACCGGCCTGTCTCCTGCCTTCCAAAGAACTCTGCTCCAGCGACGCCTTCTAAAGGGACCAGCGACCTCTGAATCCTCTGAGGACTGGCCTGCTTAGACGACGACAAGAAACTCCCGAGGACAGCGGACCTGGTCCAAAAAGACTGCAACTTTATCCAAAAGAGCAGCTTTAAAGAACCCTGCAATCTCCCCGCAAGAAGCGTGAGACTTGCAACACTGCACCCGGCGACCCCGACTCGGCTGGTGGAGAACCAACACCTCAGGGAGGACCCCCGGACTACTCTACGACTGTGAGTACCAAAACCTGTCCCCCCTGAGCCCCCACAGCGCCGCCTGCAGAGGGAATCCCGAGGCTTCCCCTGACCGCGACTCTCTGAAACCTAAGTCCCGATGCCTGGAAAAGACCCTGCACCCGCAGCCCCCAGGACCTGAAGGACCAGACTTTCACTGCAGAAGTGACCCCCAGGAGTCCCTCTCCCTTGCCCAAGTGGAGGTTTCCCCGAGGAAGCCCCCCCTTGCCTGCCTGCAGCGCTGAAGAGATCCCTTGATCTCTCATTGACTTCCATTGCGAACCCGACGCTTGTTCTAACACTGCACCCGGCCGCCCCCGCGCCGCTGAGGGTGAAATTTCTGTGTGGGCTTGTGTCCCCCCCGGTGCCCTACAAAACCCCCCTGGTCTGCCCTCCGAAGACGCGGGTACTTACCTGCTGGCAGACTGGAACCAGGGCACCCCCTTCTCTCCATTGAAGCCTATGCGTTTTGGGCACCACTTTGATCTCTGCACCGGACCTGCCCTGAGCTGCTGGTGTGGTAACTTTGGGGTTGCTCTGAACCCCCAACGGTGGGCTACCTTGGACCAAGAACTGAACCCTGTAAGTGTCTTACTTACCTGGTAAAACTAACAAAAACTTACCTCCCCCAGGAACTGTGAAAATTGCACTGTGTCCACTTTTAAAATAGCTATTTGTGAGTAACTTGAAAAGTATACATGCAATTGAAATGATTCAAAGTTCCTAATGTACTTACCTGCAATACCTTTCAAACAAGATATTACATGTTAAATTTGAACCTGTGGTTCTTAAAATAAACTAAGAAAAGATATTTTTCTATAACAAAACCTATTGGCTGGATTTGTCTCTGAGTGTGTGTACCTCATTTATTGTCTATGTGTATGTACAACTAATGCTTAACACTACTCCTTGGATAAGCCTACTGCTCGACCACACTACCACAAAAATAGAGCATTAGTATTATCTCTTTTTACCACTATTTTACCTCTAAGGGAAACCCTTGGACTCTGTGCATGCTATTCCTTACTTTGAAATAGCACATACAGAGCCAACTTCCTACACTGTGTCTATGAATGAACTGCTCCTATAGGTATAGTTTGCCAAGCAGCTCCAGCACCAAACAACGGTCTTGATGGCAGGCTCCTCAGTTTGCATCAACACATTCCTCAATCAATATTTTCAGTTTTCTTTCCGTTTTGTTGCCCAAGTCTCCTTTTTGGTGTTCTTTTGGAAAGGAGGAAAGCACAAACTCAGGAGAGTTTCAATTGGATACTCAGCTCAATCTCCAGAATGAATACTCTCTAGCTTTCAACTGAGCAAAACTTCTGGTCATCAATCAATATCAGAAAGCGACATTCACTAGTTGCTAGCTGATTCGCAATTTAGAGAATCACAAAAGGCAGCTACTTAAATGGCATACAGAATGAATAACGGATCAAAAAACTGATACATGAGTACTTTCTCACATACCAAATAGCGATTCCCAAATTGCAACACCAAGGGCCATATGTATGAACACATTTTCCCATAGACACAAAATGGATAAAACCCTTTGATACATCTGGCCCCAAATGCCTAGAGCGCAGTCTCATGTCCCTGGGAACACTGCATCAGCAGTCTCATTTTCGAAATTACTGGTATCCAGTCTGTCTGTAACTTAAGGATATGAGAACTTCAGTATGTTCTAAGTTGCCCACCGAGAGTACCCTGAGAAATGGGAAATTGCTGTGGAAATCTATATCAATACTGCCATGTCAGGTAGTAATTCCCCAATTTTTGAATTTTCCACCAGAAACTTCACCAGCTGGTGGACTGGTGAAATACGCTGCGGCAAGGGGAACAGAGGGAATGTGGAATCATGCTTGTTTTGAAATTCCAGACTCAGATAGGCCCTCTGTTGCCAGCAGGAATTGCATCTCAATCGGAATGAGAGCCAGCAGGCCATAACCGTGCACATTATGAAAAGAATACTCTGTTGCTTCTCCAATTTTTACCCATTTATGCTCTACAGCAGAGGTTCTTAACTATTTGACTTCTGTGGACCCCAACTGAATCACTACAAGAAGCTGGGGACTCTGGCATTAACAATTTCTATGATTTGAACCTCAAAACAATACATAAAAATACAGAAATAAGTATACATCAAGGGTGGCTCCTCCATAGGGACGGAGGAATCATCCCCCCCCCCGCCAGCAGCAGCAGCTGAAAACCTTTTCCCAAAAACTATAATAAACTGTGTTTATGATCGTTTTTTGGGAAAATGGGCAGGGCCCCGGTGTGACGTGAACTGAGGGGGAGTGCACATGCACAGCGCATGTGTGTTTGGCTGGCCGGCACGCGGTGGACGAGGTAAGTGTTTGTTTTTTTTATTTTATTTTTTTATTTAGTTTAATTTCCCCTCCCCACACGTGCCACACCTTTAGTGTAGTGCGAGCTGTGACTGGTATACATGAAGAATTACACAAATCATTAAATATTTTATGTAATGTGCAAGCAAAAATATTGTGAAATTTAATTTATAATTTAATGGGTAGTTTGGATCTTTTCAAAATGTGGCTTTATTTTCAAAAGATGAAGCGATATTCTATGTACTAGATTACTACTTTGTCTTTTTTTATTCTAGTGTCTGCTTATGCTCTCCATTTGTCAGTGCATACAGGTACTTCTATGGAGCCACCAACCATCTGTATTAGTTTACATTTGCTCTACTGCACTGCTCACGAACCAAGCTAAGGATACCAACCTAGTCTTCAATTTCACAATGCTTCCCACTTACAGAGCGTTTCAAAATGTTCAAGTTTAAATTTCCCTTTTTTATGTACATATACTTTATTAATCTGCTAATATGATTTAACTTTCTATATACTCACAGACCTCTGAGTAGGGGTTGTGGACCCTTATGGGGCTGCGGGCCCTAGGGTAAGAATTGCTACACTGCAGCTGAGCTCCATCACTAGTTGGCAGTAGCGTCATCTATAAATGAAAAAATGAGACAAAGCGTATTTTGTTAAAAAATAGAACAATAATTCGGTGTTAGGTAAAAAGAGAAGCCGGAGCAATCTCAGCTGAAATGCCACCAACATCAAAGGATGTGACAGCCGCTTCTTCCTGCTCTGTTGGGGTAATTACACTGTCAAGAGTTACTTATCATACACTTAACACTTTTAATACATCTGTATTATGAGTTCATCTAACTGCTATTTAGAGAATAATGCAGGCGAACTCTTTCCCAACACCGTGCGGTGCCATTCTGATTCTGTAATTGCTGGTTTCTAGGATATTATGGCACAATGCTGGAAGCCGTAAATGGATGTTGCGTTCCAGTTAATATCTTGCGCTGTGGCGCCGGAAGGAGGGTGTAGGCAGGCTTGCAGTTATGCAGTGCCTGAGAAATTCCGTCGGGAAGATTCTTCCTAGCAGAATGCGACCACACTCTTCACAGGCACCAAGGTGGCTATAAAAATAAAAACTCACAGCATTCAGTTCCACTAAATACGCAATAAACGTTCTCTTTCGTCTTCATCTTTTCAGGATTACAATTATACTATATGGGAACATGCAATTCATGTGTAAATGCATTATTCCAGATGCCATATAGAAATTATATAGCCGCTCAACGTTATTAGCTTGCTACATTCTACTCCTGATGTTACAATGCCTAATGCATGAGCCAGCAGACAGGGTGAAAGGCAGGTCACAGAGCTCAGTAAAATTGCAAAAGAAAATAAAATCTGGCTGTGCTTTGGGCTCTGTTTTTCTACAAAAACAGTGTAAAGAAGTGAGGCTATATTCATGACAACATCTTTGTTTTTTGCACAATTTAGGAGATTATAGGAAAGACAGAATCTCTCTAAAAATATCTATATGTATCCTGAGCTGCAGCATTTTTTAAATGTGCCATTAAATTGATTTTAGAACATTGGACTGTCAAGAGCAGTAATGAAAACAACGGAGTAGTTCTGGGTTTATAATGGCTGGTATAAGTTTTCTGCTTCAAATTTCCAATGTTTGTCCTTCTGTTTCTCCCTTTTTAGGTCGAGCGTAACAGCGTGCAGACGCTGCTTTCTGACGTGTTGTTATGTATCTGTGGGGTTTAGCAACGCCCACCTCACGCCCCTCACTTTGATTCCTTTGTGGGCGTGCCTTTTCAAAATCCCTGAATGTTGTTCCTAAATGTTTTATGTTTGTCCCGCCTTGGGGCGGTTTGGTTGCCGCCTTTGGGACCGACCCTGCTACATGGATAATTACACGAATGCTAGGGAGCGAACTACTTTCTGTCTTTATCTTGTCTCTCTCATTCGCGCTGATGCTTATGGAGGACACGGTCCTATATGTTCAATACAGGCAAACTTGAACAGTGGTATTTGCAAACTTGTTTTGTTGTTCCCTTACATTCCACTTGTGCTTTGTCCTTCACTCCCACCACCTAGCTCCTCCCGCAATTCCTCTTCCCTGTTTGTTGCTTCTTATGCGAAGTTTACTGTGTTTCGTGCATTAAATATATTTTTTGCATGTTATAAGAAATGAACGCATTTGATTGGATGCCATTAATCCAACAGTATTTGTAGTGTTATTATTTTGAAATGCGTGATTTCAGAAATTTACAATAACTTATATACAGTGCCGTGGAAAAATAGCGACATGGCACAAAAACATAAGTAAACAAGGTATCACCTGCATTAGCGATTTGAAACAGCTTAGTGCGTTTGGTGCGCTATATGTAATATTGTGCACTACACATTAAAAGTATATTTCGTATTTTTACTTTGTTGCAATTTAATTTACTAATTTTTTTGGTGGGCATTTTCACTACTACAAGCTAATACATTTTACGGTGACTTGCTATTGGACACTCCTTTATATTATTTATACAACAGGAGTTTAACTTCTAATACTATTCATGCGTAACAACAGTTTTATGCAGCAGGGATACAATAACCAGGGATTGAGGTGGCCGTCACAACGTTAAAAAACAAACGTGTTTAATTGATGCTGTTAATCTGATACTTTTTTGTACATTGAAGAGGCTTTATCAATAATGTTTGCTCTAGGATGTAAGTTGTGAACACGTTCTCAGAGCCACTGTTTATTAGTCATTTATAAAGTTATTGTCTCCGTAAAGTACACTCATAACATTCTTATTTTCTTTACTCCTTGGGCCAGATGTATCAAAGATCCATTTTGCATTTCTTAAATAGCAATTTTTAAGAAATCGCTATTTAAGAAATGCAAAATGGGATGGATGAAATTTGTGATTCGGTAATAGCGATTTCTTAAAATGCGCGATCACTATTACTGAATCGTAATTAGAGAATGCGACTCCATTCATCCCTATGGGTGCAAATGGTTTTGTATTTCCCAATTTGCGAATTCCAGTTAGGAATTCACAAATTAGGCAATGCAAACCCCAGGGTGCTGGGGGCCTAAGGCCCCCTCTGATGCACCCCCAAAAAATATTTGCAGACATGTGAAGCAAACACATGCCCTAGGGCATGTGTGCGCTGCTTGTCATTTTAAAAAATGCATTTATAATGCATTTTAAAAAATTGCACACGCTTACCACCAAATTGGATTTGGGGGTAATTGCGTTTACCAAATGCCTAATTCGCATTTAGGAAATGCTTGATACATGTGCATTGGAAATCACAAATAGGAATTCCCTATTTGCGATTTCCATTTAGAGAATCGCAATTTGCGATTCTCTAAATGGGGTCACAATTTTAAGGAATCGCTATTTAAGCGATTCCTTAAAATTGCACAGCGAAAGCCTTTCATACATCTTGGAAGGCATTTTTGCATTTGCAAACGGCCTAATTTTGCAATTCACACAGTTTGTGAATGCAAAATTGCTTGATACATCTGGCCCTTTGTCTCTTCCTCAATTTCTTTCTCTATTTTTCTTTCTTTCTTAACATCCTCCAAATCTCCATCTTCTCTCTCTATATATGTATCTTTCTTACATTTCCTTACTCTATCTCTCTTTTTCCCTACTCTTTCATCATGTATATCGTTCTTTCTCTATCTTTAGCTTTCTATCTAGCTCTTTCTATTTCTCATTCAGGCCTTTTCACTTCTCTCTAACTCTCTCCTTCCACTCTCTTTATCACTATCTCTCCCAACTCTCTCTCTTGCTCCTCTTTCTCTCTTCATCTCTATCTCATTCTTTCACTTTTTTTCTCACATTCTAAATCTTTAAAATGTTTTGCTTTTTTACTTTTTCTGTCTCTCTCTATGTCAATCTCTTCCTCCTCTCTCTTTATATTTCTCAAACTCATCTAATTCTCCCTCTCCTCCTACTTTCTCTCTCTCTGCCATTCTATCGATATAGCCCTCTCTCTCACTAATGCTCTCTTTCTTTCTCTCTCTCTCTCTTTATCTATTATTCTATATCTCTCCCTCTCTTTATCTTTGTCTCTCTCTATTTCTTTCACTCACTCTATCTCCCTCCTTTCTATCACTCTTTCGCTCTCATTCTGTCTCACATCATCTATCTTTCTATATCTTTCTCTGTTTTTCTCTCTTTTTCTCACTCTCTTCCTCTATCTCTTTCTCTCTCTTTCTATCTTTCTCCCTCCTCTGTATCTTTCCCCTCCTCTATCTCTCTCCTTTCTTCTTCTGTTCCTCTTTCCCCATAACTCTATCCTTTCTCTCTTCCTCCTCTTGTTCTATTTTCTCTCTATATTGCTCTCTTTCTTTCTATATTTCTATTTCTTTCCCTATCTCCTTCTCCTTCTTTCTCTATCTTTCAAACCTCTCTATTTATCTCCCTTTTACACCATTCTAACATCTCTTTCTCTTTCTCTATCTCCTTCTCTCTAGTTCTGTATCTCTCTTCGTCTTCTTTCTCTATATATCTCCACTCTATCTCTTTTACTCTACTTTCTCTCTCACTCTCTCTTTAGCCCTTCTCTCTATTCCTCTCAATTTCACTCTGTTTCTCTTTCTTTATTTCTCTCTTTCATTCTTTCGTTCTCTCTCTCTTTACCTGTTCATCTATGTCACTATCTCAATCTCGTTCCCTCGCTATCTTTTTCTCTCTCTTCTGCTCTTTTTCATTCTTTCTCTCCTTCTCATTCTTTGTTGCTCTCTCTTTCTCTTTTTCTGTTTAACTCTTTATTTCTCTCTTTTTCTATCTCTCTTTCTCTCTCTCTCTACATCCTCTCTCCTTATCCCTCTCTCTCTCTTAAAAAACTCTTTCTCTCTCTCTATGCTCTAGCTTCTTCTCTTCCTCTCTCTCTTATATACTCTCCCTCCTCTCTCTTTCACTGATCTCTCTTTCTTTATCACTCTTTCTCTCTCTTACTCTTTCTTTCTTTCTTTCTTTCTTTCTTTCTTTCTTTCTTTCTTTCTTTCTTTCTTTCTTTCTTTCTTTCTTTCTTTCTTTCCTTTCCTTCACTTTCTCTTTCTCTGTTTGTCTCTCTCCCTTTACTCTCTGTTTCTACCCCTCTCACTCTCTCTAGTTCTTTCTTTCTCTTTTTCTATCTCTCTTTCTCTATATCTGCCTCTCTCACTCGCTATTTCTTTTTTCTCTTTCTCTATCTTTCACTCTATCCTTTTCTCTTATCTCTTTTTTCTATCTCTCTCTTTTTCTGTTTCTTTTCTATCTTTCTCTTTTTGTTTGTTTTTATCTCTCTCCTATGCTTATCTTTCTCATTCTCTCTTTCTGCATATATAAAGAAAGCTTCTACTACTGTTATACTATATTTGCTGAACCCTCTGTCTCTATTGCCC
Organism: Pleurodeles waltl; assembly: GCF_031143425.1. Classification (NCBI taxonomy): domain Eukaryota; kingdom Metazoa; phylum Chordata; class Amphibia; order Caudata; family Salamandridae; genus Pleurodeles; species Pleurodeles waltl. The sequence continues at coordinate 662,253,140 of NC_090446.1, forward strand.
TTCTTTCTACTACTCTTTCTCTCTCATTCTCATTTTTCTCTTTATTTCTTTATTTCTTTCTTTCTGTTTTTTCTTCTATTTCTATTTCTCTCTCTCTTTTTATTTCTACTAAATTTGTTTAAACAGCTTAAATAGTAATTGTGTATTTTAATATTCTACCCTTATTACAATTATAACTATAATTCAAGATAACATAGCATCCCTGTAACACTATAACTTTAAAAAACTCTTAATATTTTAGGGAACCTTCCAGTTTGTTTCTCTCCTCACTACTCCATAGCTATATTCTTTCCTTTTTTTGAAATACATATAATAGCCCGCCATCAACTCTAAAAATAGAGTGGTTAAAGTGGAATTCTATTTTCAGTAGCAAAACAGTTTAAATTAGAATGCAAAAAAGCAACATTTTCATATTTTGCCGAAATTAGAACAAATTCTTAAATTATATGCAAAGTCACTGGAATTATATAGCAGGAAAGACAAAAATAAACACAAAAGAGACCAATTTATATGTTAAAAAAGTCAACTTAACCAATACAATACCAAAAGCTCAAATGCTTACAAATGGGAGACCTATTGTATTACACATGCTTGTTAATTTAGAGCATTCTACAGTCAGTGGGTGGACTTTTCTATTAGCCTTATGACACTTCTGCCTTAGGCTGTACAGATTGTTAAAGGCCCTCTCCCTCGTGATAGGCCTCTGTCTCCGGCATATAACTCGGGTTCAGGCCCTTTAACAACTGGTATAGCTCTTGGCAGCAGGTTATAATGCTATAGTAATATATTTTTGTGATAAATGTATAATTGCTCATTTGTGCATTTATTTTACACTACAGATTCTACATTCATTCTTCATTTTTGCGAGCATCCTATCTATTTTATGTGAAACAGCAGCACATAATGGATTAATATGGTTTTTCGGGAAGGGTGATGATGTGCATATATATTATAAGCAAAACAATAACTCCTTTCATACATTAAAACAATTTTTCTAGTTACCTCGGAATTCCATGTCCTTATGAAGGAGCTAAGCCTTTTGACTCTTTCTTCTACATCATCATGTGGCAGGTGTCTTGCAATATCCTTATAATTTATGACAGGTGTACTTTATCCTTTATATAACTAGTAGCATCTTTATTAAGATTATCAGAAGTATTTGTAATTGATCATTTTCTTTATTGTATTTGTTTTCAGATCATCATTGTTTATTATTATTATTATTATTATTATTATTATTATTATTATTAATAGCAACACTATTATTAATGTAAACATGTGCTGCTTTCATTTACTTTACATTATGGTGTTCTGTTAAGTCTTTTGCAAAGATGCAGCTGTCTAAACAGACCACATGCATTATCACAACATGCCACACCACTAAGGGATCATTATGAGTTGGGCCTAGTTGTGTCCCTGGCAGATAGCACCCACCCAATTGTACGTTACAGGACAGAATTTGGTATTTAAAGGGTAAACCATACATATCTGGCCCAGTCAATTTGGGCCCAGCATGTTTCCCCTGATTTGGACCCAGGAAACCCATAATGGCTAGTAATTGTGTTGACCATATAAGTTGGAACTGGAATATCTGCACTGTGTATCTACACCTCCTATTACTGTCCCTATTGTAACTGGCCCTGCTTTCAAGAGTTTCTAGCTTCTAGAAAAGCATACAGGGAGGAATAACTTTTTTGCTGCAGGAGAGTCGTTTGGGCATCTTAGAACGGATGATGACTTATGATTCAGTAATAATTTCACTCAGTCTCCATAAGAAAATTGAGAGTGAAATGATGCCTAATGGCTAGTTTTAAAAATACACTTCTTCATCAATTTGGTAGAAAGAGAGTTTTTCTTTAGTATTAGGAATTTGGACGCACCAGCAGTTTGGTGGTGCTTAAATTCTAAGGTTGGTGGTGGTGCACTAGCATAGTCTTAGTTTCAGTTTGTCAATACTGTGCAGAGAGACCTAAAAACCCCTTCTCAGGACAAGCTGCTCCCAGGCTCCTCTAGTTCATCAGCTTCCTCTTGGTGTTCCTTATGCTGGGCCTCTCCTTACTGGACAAGATCTCCTCCTAAAAGGCTTTGTACACTCCTTCCCTCTCTCAACAAAGAAGCAGGCATCTAAGTTTCTTCAGTCAGATCATTTTCTCTTCCAACAGAAAGCTGTGCCTCCAGGTGGTGTCCACTCACTAAATGAGGCTAACTGTCAGGTAGATACCAGCACTGGTTACATCAGTTTCTCAAGTACTCTGTGGAACACTCTCTTCCTTTGTCAAGATGAACTTGGGACTGGAACTTGTGCAGTGGTTTGGTTCATACGTTTATGTACATTTCACAGAAAGGATGTGAATTTACTGTCTCAAAATTCAGAAACAGTTAGAGTGGTTCTCTTTCAAGTGTCCTTTTCAGACTCTTCTCCAGACACAGCCTTCTTGTAAGCTGATGCTTCTTACAGCAGGTAAGTACTTTGGCTGGGTGCAAGGAGGAGTATCCAAACATGGGCACAAATTGTAAGATATTTGATCCTGGCTGTCTTCATCCTTCCTGAAATAGCAATCAAGGACAGATAAAAGGGCATACCTGAACAGCAGCATCATCACGCTAAAGAACAGAAACTGCGGCCTCGCCTCTCACCCCTGCCATCAGCCATAAATGCAGTGCACAGGAAGCCTAATTAGCGGCCCCTCAATAACAAGGTCTTCATCAAATTTCTTAGATGCCCCTTTCTCCATCCTCCTCAATTCAGTTTCTGGGTCTCCTCTTTCCAGGTACAGGAATGCAGACAATACTCTTTCACTGTGTGCTAAAGCTTTTCATTTTGTGCCATGCACACCAGAGGCATCCAAAATAGATCTCACTGACTATAGTACTAAGACCTACAGTATCTCACATCTCCACCATGCCCGGTTTCTCATCAATAATTTTATTGCAAATATTGCAGTGATATAAGATGTCATGACTGATTTAATATGTGGAGTAAATAGCACTGCATGTGAAGGGTGTGAGTTATACTTATCTTAGTGCATGAGTTTTAGTTTCTTGAGATGAGTATAACTATAGTTGCTGAATTTCTGTGGTTTTATGTGTTTTATTTTAATTCAATTTTCGAACTATAATGCCTCTGTAATTTTTGTTTTTTTAGTGAATTTCTAGATTTGTTTTACGTAAAGTAATATTTAATTACCATACATTATTCCAACTGAAAGCCTCCATGGCCTTTGGCCTTGTGTGGCAGGGGGTTGGCTGCAGAGCCTTGCCTGGGACCAGACCATGTTGCCAAGCTGGGGGTCTCTGAGTGTGGGTTTGAGGGGCTGTTTGGGAGTGTGACTGGGTGTGTTTGGGTGTGTAAGTGGGTGTGTGAGTCAATGAGGGTGTGTGTGAGTGGCTGTGTGGGTCTGTGAGTGGGTGTGTGAGTAGTTTAGTGGGTCTGTGAGTGAGGGGCTGTAGGGGTGTATGAGTGGTTAATTGAGTGGGTATATGAGTGTGTGATTGGGCATGTGAGTGACTGTGTGGATCTGTGACTTGGTGGGGTAGTAGTTTTGTGGGTCTGTGAGTGGGTGTGTGAGTGTGTGAATGAGTATGTGAGTGAGTGGGTCTGTGAGTGGGTGTATTTCTTTATTGGGATCTGGGTCTGAAGATGCATTGCGAATTGGCACAGTGGCCATGCTGAGAGCAATAGAGTATCCATTGATCCTTGTGCACCGCCAAAAAATGTTTTCTGCCAATTTCCTGCACATGAGGGGTACCTTACAGACTCCTCCATCAGTCTCCTGGGGTAATGGCACCTCTACTCTGACACCGGCCTATCAGTTTTAAATTTTACTGCCCCCCTGGGATTTAGTGTCAATACACAAAATGGAGATCACAACTTTCCTCTGAGGTTGCGGCCAGCCAGTCACAACATTGATGTTGGCACATGGTTCCACAAGTCTACTGTGGCAGATTCTTGGTGGATCTGAGTCTCTCAATATACATACATCTTTTTACCTCAATAACTCCAAAATTACTGAAGAGATTTCCACCATATTACAAAATGAGATCTTTCTGAACCAAAATCTAGCTTTCTTCCAAATTTGATGTAATTCCATCCAGCTGTCCAAGTGTGGTCTTGTCTAAAGTCCCTATCGGAAATTGTATGGGGATATGTGTTTTGGGACCACCCTTTTTTCGGCTCTCGCTTGACAAATCACTCTGAAACATTCCAGGTAGTAAATTATCTGATTTTGATAATATTGCTAATTTAGCTTTATAGTGTATGAGTATGCCAGTGAATTTCACAGTATGTTTTAAAGGGATGTTGGGCTACTTCTAGCCTATGAGACAGTGTTTTTGTGGATTAATATAATCAATCGGAGGACAGGGTTTTTTGTTAAATGGATTTGGATGCGGTCTGTGTCAATTATTATTTTGTGTTTCACAAAATTTTGAATTAAGTATGTTTTCTTCATCTATTTTGACATTGGTATATAAAAGGAATGGAATGGCCACCTCGGTCATGTGATCAAGACCTTGATAGTCAAAAGGAATTGCTGTGTGGTAGAATAAAGGTATTGTGCTCCAGTATCTGCTGGCTTGTGTGGCTTGTCATTTCACTTCATTTTGAGTGAGCACTGTGGAGGAATTTGGCTGCAACGGCCACAGACGAGACCCAATCTGTCTGGATGGGCGTCCATTCCGTATGTTTGGAGGAAGTGATTTTACAGTTGGACACCTGCTTGCTGTAACTGTGAAAGGAATTGATTGATTTGCTTATGTGCTTGCATGCTTACTGAGACAGAAAGAGTAATTTTTAAAGAACTTTTGCTACAACTGAGAAGCTTTGCTGGGAGTTAAATGAGTCACGCATAGCAGAGAGGACAATTCAAGTTTTACATGCTTGCCATCCCGGAAAGTGTCATATTGTAATCGGACTGGTGCCGACATATAACACTGTCTGACTCAGAGAAGCTGCTTGCCTTCGATTATACGCTTGCCGCACTTGTTGATTAAAACAGTTACTTTGTATTACTGTGGTGAAAATCGATACTTTGAATCTGAATTGGTGTCTGTTAGAAATTGGGTCTCTAGTTCGCAGAGGTATGCCCTTTGTTCAAGTAGGGACCACAGTCGTAGTCAGGGTAAGTCACAACACAACCTAAATTATTCTGTGCTCACCCTCAGGCAGTTTGGCACAGAGCAAGCAGGATTAACTTAGAAGGCAATGTGTAAAGTATTTTTGCAATAACTCATAAAGGAACACAGTGAAAATACCACAATAATTACTCCAGACCAGTTTATGAAAGTAGATATTATTTATCCAAAGAAAATTAAACTAAAATTAAAAGAATCCAAGATGCACAAGTCAAGTTATCACTTTTTAGAGGCTTAGACTAGGCCTAATCTATAGGAGTCAATGGTTGTGTCTTTTTAGCATAAAGTACCCGGGATACATAAAAAATTAAGATGCAGAGGACCGCAATGGAGGTGGTGCATCAGAAAGTAAAGCAATGGATTGATTCTTCTGGCTAGGCAGGGGTGATGCATTGATTCTTTTTTCACAGGCAAGGTGATGCATTGATTTCCCATTGTGCAGCCTTTGCTCCTTCCTGCAATGTGGGAATATTTTGATGCCTAGGGACGATGTATGGGAAATCCAAAATGCACTGCAATGATGAAACAGGCGCTGTGTTGATTCAGGTAGCGCTGCAGTGAATTTTGATCTGTGAGGCAGGCGCTGCATCGATTCTGCAGCCAATGAATTGATTTTTCCAGGTGTTGCGTTGGTTTTCTGGTGCAGTGGATTTTCTCCCTCTGGTGAAGGCTTTGATGGACCTGAGACTTCTTAAAAGGAGGCAAGCTCAGTTCAAGCCCTTGGAGACCACTTGTGGGGGAAAGCAAGGTCCTTTCAGCAGATTCATGGAGCAGCAGGCAGCAGGGCGACAAGCAGGAGAACAGTACTCTAGAAAAGCAGCCCAGATGAGTCAGTTAGTCAGCACACTAGTCCTTCTGACAGAGTCCAGTTGTAGGTAGAGAAGTGTCTGATTTTAGTGGTCACAGACCCCATACATATATACCCAAATGTGCAGCTGAAGTGGAGGAGACTTCAAAGAGTTGTTTTGAAGTGCACCAGTTCCCCTTTCACCCCAGTGCTGCCTGCCAGGAGAACTGTGGGGGGTTATCAGTCCCTTGTGTGGGATCAAGCCACTACCCTTTGACGTGTAAGTGAGAGCCCATCCACTCTTCCTGCCCAGGAATACTCATCAGTGTGTATATGATTGCAGATGCAGCTGAGTGCCCTATATTTCTGGCTGTCTGTGTGGAATGCACAATGGTAGCTGTCAACCAGCACAGGCCAGACACGGATTGAGACAGGATGTAAGGCATCCAGAGCAGTATGTGCAGAGAGATGCCTACTTTCTAAAAGTGGAATTTCTAAAATAGTAAAGTTAAATCCAACTTTACCACTACGCAGAATTTCTCCCTACCATTCCAACCATACCAAACATGACAATGCCACTCCTTTCAGATCCGAAATTACCACTTAAATATATGTAAGAAAATTTCCAATGCTGGCCTGTGAGGGGAGCAGGCTCCACAATAGTGAAAAATGGCTTTGGGTGTTTTTGACAACCAGGACATGTAAAACGTACAAGTGTATGTCCTGCCTTTTACTTCCATAGCACCTTGCCCTATGGGTTACCTAGAGTCTACCATAGGGGTGACTTATATGAAATATAAGGGGAGTTTAAGGGTTGGCAAGTAGTTTTAAATGCCAAGTCAAAGTGTCAGTGAAACTGGACACACAGGCCTTGCAATGGCAGGCATGAGACATAGTTAAGGGGCTAATTATGTGGGTGGAACAATTAGTGCTGCAGGTCCACAAGTGCATTTAATTTACAGGCCCTGAGCACATGTAGCTCACATTACTAGGGAATTGCAACTAATTTAAATGTGCCTGTTGGGTATGAGCCAATGTTACCGTGTTTTAGGGAGAAAGCACATGCACGTTAGCACTAGTTAGCAGTGGTAAAGTGCCTAAGGCCCTAAAGCCAACAAAAACAACATCAGAAGGAAAAGAGGAGGAGGAAGGCAAAAAGATTGGGGTGACCCTTCAGAGAGGGGCATTTTCCAACAGTGACTACAAATAATATTGTCAGATCAAGCAAAGTTGTTTCTCTTGGACTATGTGCTTGCAGTGCCTATCGATGAAAATAGTTACTTTGTAACTGTGTGCTGCTACAAACTGAAGGAGTCGCATGCGGAAAAGCAGATCTTTTGTGAATTATAAATGTTAATTTGTAACTGGATCGTGCCAATTAATAACACTGTTTGGATTTAGTGAAGCTATCTGCCTCAGACTTGTCAGACAGAAACACATTAGAAACAGGTAAAACCTTGTGCCGGAGGGCTAGAGATTTTATCTGATTTTCACTCTTTAACCCAAGCAAATAAAGCACTTCAGCCAGGATGCACAAAGAAAGTGGTCCCAAATTCAAAGCCAGAGTTAAATCCACCATGGTGGAGGAGGCCTTGCAAAGCCGACAGGCTTTTGCCAAACAGATTTTCAAACCCTGCAGTCATGGTGCCATGGCAGAAATCACATCAAAAGGAGGACCTGTAATGGTCAACAACAAACAAAAAGGCAATATGCTGGAGAAGTTAAGATACAAGTAAGTCAGTCAATGGTGGGAGTCATCCTCCTTACAAGAATACATAAATGTAGATTGCACTCCCCCGGGACTTTGAATTTTAATTATACCCACTTTGGCAAACCCCTGTCTAAAAACTGCTAAAGGAATGGGCTGACAATACAAATGCATGTTCCAATGTAATGATGGAGATTCTGATTTGACATGTATCGGAGAAACATAAGGGACTGGTCCAACAAACTGATACATTAACTTTGAGATTAAGTCTGATGCAGATCAAGGATGGGTCCAGAGTACTTTGAAAATGATCGATAAGCGAATCAATGTTTAGCCCTCAATATTTAGCCCTCAAGGGCTCCCCCCTTAAAAAGCCCTTGTGGGTTACCTTGCACTGTGAGGGAAGCCTTAAGGCTTCTCCCTCAGTGCCTATGCTTCAGAAAGCAGGGAACTGTTTTGACAGCAGCTCCCTGCTTCCTGAATAATTTCATCTCTTTCCCCTGCACTGCCAGGAGGTCCCTAATTTCCTTTTCTAAAAAAGGACCCAGGACTTGGCCCATACGGGGCCATTAAACTAACGAAGTGCAGGAGATCGTGCTTCATTTTAAAAAAAAAATTTATTAATGGATTCGCACATCCACCACATCTCTGCATTTGAAATAAAAAAATGCTTTTTAGCCCTGGAAGGGTCCCTTTAGGACGCCACCACCAGGGCTAAGGGGTCAGTTTTTTTGTACATTAGACCCTTTTCTTTTTTTTACTTTTATTTTGGTTTTTGGCTGAAGCCGAGTCCCAAGATGTCTGACAACAATTCAACAGTTTCTGTTGTTGAAGTGTTATCAGCTAATCAGATCTCTGCACAACATCGGAAGAAGTCGTGAATCCTTTGCTTTCCTAGATATACAAATTAGTTTTCTCCTTAATTTATCAAAAACTACTGAATGGAATTACATCAAAACAAAACAAAACACTCTTTCTGGACCAGGACCTAGATTCCTGCCAAATTTGGTGTAATTCCATCCAGTAGTTTTTGTGCTATTGCTGTTCAAAATCCCTAAGGAAAATGAAAGGGGAAAATGTGTTTTGGGACCCCCATTTTTTCTCGAAGGACGGATCACCCCGAAACGTTCCAGGCAGCAGTTGACAGGACAGGAAAAAAAGTTTTGGAAGATTTCGTAACGATTCGTCAAGCGGCGCCAAAGATATAGGCAAATAAAACAAAGCTTTCAAAAAGAAACCAGGTCCTAACTACAGATACATACATTACCAAATGGCTGTTGTCAGGAACATTATTGCCAGCGTTGTTAAGTTCTTCCCTCAGCAAAAACTATTTCCCTTTTCCTTGCACCCACGTTGGTTGCAGCGGTGTCCTCAATCCCGGTGGCTCTTGTGCACTCTGTTCTTAGAACTAGCTTCTTCAGGTTTAACTGCCACTCAAGATGGCGGCCGCAAATCCTTGTGAGGTCAGTGCTCTATTGTTTCTGCCTTAGTCTCGTGCTAAATCTTCCCTCCAGCTGTTTCTCTCTGGGATCCCTGCACTTCAACTGTCATCCCGAGGAGAATTTGCAGTGTTCCTGAGGCGCTTTGTTTCATAGAGAATCCTTCCAGTTTTGAGTAATTAATATTTTTTCTTGTTATGGTGTGCACACCAGCTACTTTTTCCCTTTTGAAGAAGCTGAATTTTTTCCTTCTTCCAACAACTGGCTATCATCTTTCTGAGGAGAGTTTGTTTTGGCTTAACAGAACATCAAGCAACTGCAGTAAGGAATCCTTTTGTATGATTTCCAGACTTGCCAAATATATATGTACATATAGATTCAAGAACTCTTTGCTTTGCAGACTTGTCAGTCTTACAGACAAACCTCAGTGCTCAAACTAATTCCTAGAGACTGTGATTGAGAAAACTGAACATTGATAAGGAGTTTTAGTTTCCTGTAAAAGATATTAGTGTTTGTATATTTGTGAACTTTTGAACTGTTCTCCAGAGAACCTTGGAAACATCTGACTCCTGGAGAAAAGAAGATATTAAGTTAACATTGTTCTCTTGGAGAGAGGCTAGCCTCTCAAAAGATCCAGGTTGGGAGAACTATAGAATTGGGTTAATGTGAATGGCTGAACAGTTGAATGAACAGTAGGAATGTACTTATCTATGCTCGTAACACCCGCCTGCAGGTCCTTCCTTTAAAGAAATCCCAATAAGAAGAAAGGTGCAGGTTTTTAGAGACATACACTGAATATCCTATCTTCAAGTGGCAAACACAGGCTGGAACTGGATCTGGAGGCAGTCTCTCTTTTTCTATTCCCATTCCCCTTTCCCCCTTGTGAATGCAGGGTTCAGATAATCAGTTAAAGTCTGAGCACACATCTATTGGAGGGAGTTGGTTAAAAGGCATCTGCTCCTGTGAAAGTTTGATTTAATGGGTAATCTTCTGACAGTGGTCTTTAGTAGGTAGTTATTGTTAGAACCATGTTTCTATAGAAAAAGCATTTTTTGACTATATCTTTGGCATTGTTTATCGAATCTTCATGATTTTTTGTTTTTTAAAAAGTGTGCCAGTGATTTTTGTTGCACACCAAAGGTTTCGGGGTGATCCGTCAAGAGGGGGGCAGAGAAAAGGGGGGGGGAGCAAAAAAATGTGCATTTCCCATGTAAATTGCCATAGCAGTTTTGAACATGACTACAGACCACACCGCTGGACGTAATTACACCAAATTTGGCAGAAATGTAGCCTTCAGTACACAGCATACACTTTCAGTTATTTGGTGTAAATCTGTTTAGCAGTTATTGAGATATTTATGCAAATCCAAATGTGTATATCTCTTGATGCATTAACTTTGCGAATGATGACGAGCATTAACCAGGAAGTGTTGGCAGCCATCTTGCGACTCAGCTTTAGCTGAGTCTCTACAAAAAAAAGTGAAAAAAGAAGAAAAGGGGCAAGGTCGGGACACCCTGACACCTTAGCTCATGTGCTGGGATCCCAGAGGGGCTCCGCCAGGACAAAAAAGCAGTTTAAAAAAAAAGAAAATTAGCGTGAATTCATCATGACTGTTGGAAAGTGGATTAATGGTAAGGGCAGGTAAGGATCTACACTTAGCAATAGCCCACTAACCCCACTAGGTTCAGTTAGGTCTCAATAAATTAACCCCAGCTCAACTCTTGGTAGTTTGGCAACGAGCGATAAGGCTTAACTTAGGAGACAAAGTGTGAAACATTCATGTATCACAAAACACTAATTACATAAAACACAGGAAGCAGGGTAAAAATCCAGTACCAATTTACAGGAAATATTTTTAGCTTTAAAATGACACCAAAACGAATAAAATCGGATAAGGGGAACAGGAGATATGATTTTTTTAAAAATTAGTGTTTTTAGCGCATAGAAATGAATAGCTCCAATCTGGTCACCTGGTCGCAGCTCGACTAGGGTAAAGTCAAAGTTTAAGCCCAACCCCAATGGAGCCCTACTTGGCTACAGCAAGCGGGAGACCTTAGTCAAAAGTTTACCTTTGGACTTAATCGTTTTCTTGAAGATTTTTTTCAGCGGGACAAAGCCATCAGTCCGCTCAGGCCAAACCTGAATCTTGATCTGACATCCCTGGAGCCCTCTTTGGATACACTGCACGGGAGGTCCCGGTCAATTTTATACAGACTTAGTCACTTTTTCTGAGATTTTCTTCAGCAGGACAACCCTGAAAGTCAGGCCAGGTCATGGTTGAGGCAAGCTAGCTAAAGTCGCAGCGGCGGGTCAGTCCCTCTATGGAGCTTTTTCCAAAAAGTTCTCCAATCTTCTCCAAACTTCTGGATCTTCTTCCAGATGGTATTGTAAGATCTTTTAGGAGTCCACAGCTAACCCCAAGGTTCCAGAAGTTCTGAGTTTCTCCTTGAGGGTGTGGACTACTGTAGGAGGCTGGACTGGCTTGTAGTGAGTACCAAGGGGTACTTACACCTTGCAGCAGGCCCAGGTATCCCTTATTAGTGTATAGGGTGTCTAGCAGCTTAGGCTGATAGATAATGGTAGCTTAGCAGAGCAGCTTAGGCTGAACTAGGAGACGAGTGAAGCTCCTACAGTACCACTAGTGTCATATGCACAATATCATAAGAAAACACATTACACAGATATACTAAAAATAAAGGTACTTTATTTATATGACAATATGCCAAAAGTATCTCAGTGAGTACCCTCAGTATGAGGATAGCAAATATACACAAGATATATGTACACAATACCAAAAATATGCAGTATAGTATTAGAAAACAGTGCAAACACTGTATAGTTACAATAGGATGCAATGAGGACACATAGGGATAGCGGCAACAGAAACCATATACTCCAAAAGTGGAATGCGAACCACGAATGGACCCCAAACCTATGTGACCTTGTAGAGGGTCGCTGGGACTGTAAGAAAACAGTGAGGGTTAGAAAAATAGCCCACCCCAAGACCCTGAAAAGTGAGTGCAAGTGCACTAAAGTTCCCCAAGAGCACAGAAGTCGTGATAGGGGAATTCTGCAGGAAAGACCAAAACCAGCAATGCAACAACGATGGATTTCCCGACTAGGGTACCTGTGGAACAAGGGGACCAAGTCCAAAATTCACGACTAAGTCGAGAGTGGGCAGATGCCCAGGAAATGCCAGCTGTGGGTGCAAAGAAGATGCTACTGGACAGTAGAAGCTGAGGATTCTGCAGGAACGACAAGGGCTAGAAACTTCCCCTTTGCAGGATGGATGTCCCACGCTGTGGAGAGTCGTGCAGAAATGTTTTCCTGAAGAAAGACCGCAAACAAGCCTTGCTAGCTGCAAGTCGTGCAGTTAGGGTTTTTGGATGCTGCTGTGGCCCAGGAGGGACAAGGATGTCGCCAATTGCGTCAGGGGACAGACGGGGCACCCAGCAAGACAAGGAGTCCTCTCAGAAGCAGGCAGCACCCGCAGAAGTGCCGGAACAGGCACTACGAAGAGGAGTGAAACAGTGCTCACCCGAAGTTGCACAAAGGAGTCCCACGCCGCCGGAGGACAACTCAGGAGGTCGTGCAATGCAGGTTAGAGTGCCGTGGACCCAGGCTTGGCTGTGCATAAAGGATTTCCGCCGGAAGTGCACAGAGGCCGGAGTATCTGCAAAAGACGCGGTTCCCAGCAATGCAGTCTGGCGTGGGGAGGCAAGGACTTACCTCCACCAAACTTGGACTGAAGAGTCACTGGACTGTGGGAGTCACTTGGACAGAGATGCTGGATTCAAGGGACCTCGCTCGTTGTGCTGAGAGGAGACCCAGGGGACCGCTGATGCAGTTCTTTGGTGCCTGCGGTTGCAGGGGGACGATTCCGTCGACCCACAGGAGATTTCTTCGGAGCTTCTAGTGCAGAGAGGAGGCAGACTACCCCCACAGCATGCACCACCAGGAAAGCAGTCGAGAAGGCGGCAGGATCAGCGTTACAGAGTTGCAGTAGTCGTCTTCGCTACTTTGTTGCAGTTTTTCAGGCTTCCAGCAAGGTCAGCAGTCGATTCCTTGGCAGAAGGTGAAGAGAGAGATGTAGAGGAACTCTGATGAGCTCTTGCATTCGTTATCTAAGGAAATCCCCAAAGCAGAGACCCTAAATAGCCAGAAAAGAGGGTTTGGCTACTTAGGAGAGAAGATAGGCTAGCAACACCTGAAGGAGCCTATCAGAAGAAGTCTCTGACGTCACCTGCTGGCCCTGGCCACTCAGAGCAGTCCAGTGTGCCAGCAGCACCTCTGTTTCCAAGATGGCAGAGGTCTGGAGCACACTGGAGGAGCTCTGGGAACCTCCCAGGGGAGGTGCAGGTCAGGGGAGTGGTCACTCCCCTTTCCTTTTCTCCAGTTTCGCGCAAGAGCAGGGCTGAGGGGTCCCTGAACCGGTGTAGACTGGCTTATGCAGAAATGGGCACCATGTGTGCCCATGAAAGCATTTCCAGAGGCTGGGGAGGCTACTCCTCCCCTGCCTTAACACCATTTTCCAAAGGGAGAGGGTGTAACACCCTCTCTCTGAGGAAGTCCTTTGTTCTGCCTTCCTGGGCCAAGCCTGGCTGGACCCCAGGAGGGCAGAAACCTGTCTGAGGGGTTGGCAGCAGCAGCAGCTGCAGTGAAACCCCGGGAAAGGCAGTTTGGCAGTACCCGGGTCTGTGCTAGAGACCCGTGGGATCATGGGATTGTGCCAACAATGCCAGGATGGCATAGAGGGGGCAATTCCATCATCATAGACATGTTACATGGCCATATTCTGAGTTACCATTGTGAAGCTACACATAGGTAGTGACCTATATGTAGTGCACGCGTGTAATGGTGTCCCCGCACTCACAAGGTCCGGGGAATTGGCCCTGAACAATGTGGGGGCACCTTGGCTAGTGCCAGGGTGCCCACACACTAAGTAACTTAGCACCCAACCTTTACCAGGTAAAGGTTAGACATATAGGTGACTTATAAGTTACTTAAGTGCAGTGTAAAATGGCTGTGAAATAACGTGGACGTTATTTCACTCAGGCTGCAGTGGCAGGCCTGTGTAAGAATTGTCAGAGCTCCCTATGGGTGGCAAAAGAAATGCTGCAGCCCATAGGGATCTCCTGGAACCCCAATACCCTGGGTACCTCAGTACCATATACTAGGGAATTATAAGGGTGTTCCAGTATGCCAATGTAAATTGGTAAAATTGGTCACTAGCCTGTTAGTGACAATTTGAAAGAAATGAGAGAGCATAACCACTGAGGTTCTGATTAGCAGAGTCTCAGTGAGACAGTTAGTCATAACACAGGTAACACATACAGGGCACACTTATGAGCACTGGGGCCCTGGCTGGCAGGGTCCCAGTGACACATACAACTAAAACAACATATATACAGTGAAATATGGGCGTAACATGCCAGGCAAGATGGTACTTTCCCACAACTACAACTCCCACTATACACCTGGCTCAAACTCCAAATTGACCACTGGACAGTGGCCAACTGGTCAGTTTCTTCAGGATCTGAGACAAAGGTCTCTGGTTAGCATTTTTTCACCTGTAGCAAACAGGGAGTCCCTCCTTTAACCAGTTAAAGACAGGCAAAGTCCTTTTTGTGGTGAAGCCCAACGGTGCAGCTGGTGCAGTCCTTAAGTGTGCAGTGTCCAGGTGCAGATCCTGGGTCCAGCAGGGCAGTCCTTCTTCTCCTGATGTTCTTCCTTGTAGGGATCTGAGGTGTGGGTGTAGCTCTGCCATATTTATTCTTGCTCTTGGGTAAAAAACAGTGGGGTCCTGGGTTCCAATCACAGGCATGGTTCTTCCCCCTGTGATGACCACTTCCTGGGAAGTGTGGTAGAAATTAATCCCAGGGAGCAACATTCTTCAAAAATCTAACATGGCTGAAAATGATTTTTGGAAGTTAGATCTGGCTGAGCCCACCCACTGATGCAGCTAAAAATCCTAAATACACCCCTCTCCTGCCCTCTCCTAATCTAATTAAGAGGACACCTAATTGTCTGGGGTTGCAGGATGTGAGGGAGGTGCTGGGTTGCTCCAAATGTCCTTCCCTGCCTTTGAAGACCAGTTTGGCACCCCTCACCCTGTCCTGCTTCCCCATCTGCTGAGGCAGATCTCCTCCCACAGGCACATCCTTTATGTTCAGCCCAGGTCACTTCACACCTCATCAAGGCAGCCTGTTGAGGGTGCCCAAGGCTGGCCAATCAGAGAAGGGCACTGCAGAGCTGAAGTAGGCAACTTTTCAGGTAGAGTTTAAAACTTTTTACCTGAACTAGTTATATTAAATCCAACAATTGTAAGTTGTAGGATTTATTATAACAATTAATTTAATACCAAACTCGAGGTATCTGACACTTAAGGGGACTTTGTTAAGTAAAATAAAGTCTCCCCATTTTAGCCTATGGAGGCCATTCACTACAGTGAGGAAAAACTTTTTTGGCTATTTTACCTCAACAGGGCTTATAAAACAATTTTTATAAGATTCATGCTTATAGTTACATGGCACCCAACACTAGGGGCACATTGGGCACACCTTAGGGGTGACTTATAAGTAAAAATAAGGTAGTGTATAGCTTTGGAAGTACTTTTAATTCCAAAGACAAATTTGCATATAACTTTAGTTTAAAAGCAGCTAGCAAAGCAGGCCTGCCTTTAAAATGACACCGGGCACCTCAGCAGTGCTACCTATGCTGGGGTCCCTAAACCTACATGCCCTACCATATACTAGGGACTTATAGGTAGGTTGATACTGCCAATTATAATTAGCCTAATTTGCAAATCCACTTGAATCAGAACACTGGTCCTGGGACTGGTAACCAGTACCCAGGGCACAGCCAAGAGTCAGTAACCAACAGTATCTTTCCAAAAAGTTGGGTGGTGACCAGGGAAAAAAGGACTTTCCTACAATTACTTTGCAAATTTGCAGTCGATTTTTTAAAAATAGCAAGCTCTGTCTCTGGTGTTAGTTTGATTAAAGTCCCAAGGTCAGCCAGCTCCCGGAGGCATGTTTAAAATAAAGGAGATGAATATATGTACATATATATATATATATATATATATATATATATATATATATACATATATATATATCGAAACAAAGTCACCGCGGGCTTGTGAGGTTCTTCATCGTAACATACATCTGTTACCTTGCAGAGACCCACAAAAGATGGTGGCACTCTCCGTTCTCCTGTTTCAAAAATGTATTAAGTTATCTAAACAAAAGCGTGAAACCCATCAGGAAACTACTGGCAACACGTTTCGGCCGATGCCTTCAACTGGTCATAACAGGTGACTCAGTACAAACATATTTAAAGAGGGAGTGTTTTTCTCTTTTTAAGTTTTTAAAGGAAACAAATGAAAAAAAAAAAAAAAAGAATATCCATATATACAAGGAGACACAATATATAACCAGTAAGTACAGAGGAGAGGGCAACATTTCATCTCCTACCACTCCTGATTTATTTTTCAAATTGTTAGGCAAAACAAGATAGTAATTATATAATTATACATATTAAATAAAGTGCAGTGCTTATTTGGCCCCCCAAACATCACAGTAAAGCACTATTAAATTTATGGTAAGAGTTCCATTTAGGTCCCCGCACTTATGCACATTAGTGTTCATATTCTCAGTCTCTACTTGGGCCAATCTATTGTTTTACCTCAATAGTATTAGGTAAACATTCCCTAGTGCTCATAATTAAAAAACACACGCTATTAAATCCAAAATCATTAGCCATCAGTGTTAACAATTAGAGATTAGATCATATTTATTTTCAACCTGAGAGCACAAATCATCAGCCATAAGTATTGAGAATTAAAGATTAGTTCATATTCGTTTTCAGCCTAAAAGCACAAAAGACAGAGAATTTATGTATATATCCATTTAGCCATTTTAAGGAAGCTGTTCTTCAGTTCAGCACAGTTTCAACTGTCTTTAAGATGTTCATAATTTAAAAAATACATGAAGTTCTGCATCTCGATTCAGACCCCAAGGGTACCCGGTATTTAAAAGGATAATCTGCCTGGATTCTGATTGTGTTAAGGAGCGTTCACGGTTTCCACCTCAAGGTTTTCTACTTATGTGTTGAATACCATAATAAAGGAAACCCAATAAGACTCCATTATGTTTCTCCCAGATATGTTTAGCAATTGCCAATGTCATATCCTCATTTTGTATGGCTCTCAAATGGTGTAGAATTCGTTGTTTCAGCTTGTTAATAGTGGTCCCCACTTATTGTTTTCCACACCAACACTCTTATACATAAACTACACATGGTGTGTCACATTTGATCCATTGATGGATTTTAAACTTTTTCCCACTTGATCTGAATTCATTCATGTTTCGTGCAAACTGACATGCTTTACATTTATGACATCGCCAGAAGCCTTTTTGTTGAATTTGCAGCCAGGTAGTTGTTTCTCTATTACTCATATGTCTCATGTGGCTGCTAGTTAGATATTGTCCCAATGTTTTTGTTTTTTGGTATGTAATTATAGGATGATCTTTCAATGTATCCTATATATCAGTTTCCATAGTAAGAATCATCCCATATCGTTGAAGTGCTTGCTTGATTGATTCACTAGAGGCATCAAATTCCATGATATATCGAAATATTTGATCTTTTTCTTCCTTATTGCCTTTTAGGTTTTTTGGGACAAGGAGCTCATCTCTTTTAATTAACCATGCCCTTTCCATGGCATTTTCTACAACACTCTGTGGTACCACCGTTCCATGAATCTTGAGCAAATTTCCTTTGCTTCCTGATGGAATACTTCATCCTCTGTACAGTTTCTTCGAACCCTTATTAGTTCTCCATATGGTATGCTCCATTTTAGGGCTAGTAGATGACCACTATTACCATGCTGTAGATTATTGCTACTTGTTGGTTTCCTATATAATTTACTACATACTTTATTATCTAAATATGTTATACTGCTGCCATTGATGTCATAAGTGAATTTGAGTTTATATGGATTTATCTCCCATGATTTTAAAAGCTTTACCAATTCATGTTCTTCACCATGCCAAATGATGAAAATGTTGTCTATGAATCTCAAGCATAGTATTATTTTCTGCGCAAGAACCTGGTTGTCATCTGTCCACAATACCCCTGATTCTCATTGTCCCATCAAGAGATTTGCATAAGTTGGTGTAAATTAAGTCCACATCGCAGTTCCACGTATTTGCAAATAGTATCAAATAGGAAGGTGTTATGCATCAGGTGAAATTCCAACATTTCTATTAGCATATTTGCATGTTCTAAAAACCTAGTATATATATATATATATAGATATATATATATACATATTGTGAATTTTCATGAATAACACACACTTAGATGCAAAATTATACTCAACCTATAATTTTCTCCTAAAACACACCTATTTCATACCCTGTATCTTCACCCTGACACCTTATGCCACCTTCAGTAGGCATTTTCACCCCTGGGGCGAGTCCCATGAATAAAATAAAATGGCGGTCACAACTTTCTAATCAGGTTGCAGTCAGCCAATTGCAATGCTTCTTTTCTCACATTTATTTGTGAAAACACAACACAAATTTATTTATCCTCAAATATCTCCTAAACTACTACACAGATTTGCACCTAATAACACCAAGCACAATCTGCATACCGGCAGCTAGCATCCTGCCAATTTTGGTGTTATTCCGTCCAGTGGTTCAGGCTGTAGACATGTTGACAGGTCCTTTGGGAATTTAGATGGAAAATGCAATGTTTTTTTAGCCCCCTTTTTCCCGGTCCCGACTTGACGGATCACCCCTATATTGCCGTGTGCAACAAGAATCACCAGGCCATTTTTTGGGGAAAATTTTGTGAAGATTCGTCAAACAGTGCCAAGGATATATGCATGTCTAAAAATGCTTTATCTATGGAAACACAGTCCTAACTATAACTACCTACTGGCGACTGCCTGTAGGTTTTTCATATATAGATATTTATTGGTGTTGGTACGCCCCCCTTGCATACATTATGCCTGGCTCAGGCATAATGTGGTGTAATGGAATGCAAAGTGGCGCAATGCATGTATTGGGCCACTTTGTAAATGCGGCATGAGGGATAAGCCACCTTAGTGCTGCCTTAGCGTAAAACAAAATTATGCTACGGCGGCACAAGGTGGTGCCAAGGGCTTGTAAATACATCCCATGGTTTATTTTTGGCGGATTTATTCATATGGTTACATATGCTTTACATGAATAGGAGGAATCTGTTTGATCATTAATTAAGAGTTAAGTGCTGCAGTATCCTGTATTGACGGTTATAGTTTGTTTGACTGTTCTGTGCTGTGCTTTTACAGCCAAATTGATTCCTAAGGGAACAAGACGATGAGGGTGGGGGCGTGGAGATGACACAACATAGGAGGAGGCCTTGCACTGTTCAGTCGAAGTAACCATTATAGCAAAGTTCGGATTGGTGCAACTAAAAGTACTCCGTAGAATATATTACACTAAGAAGATACTGCAGAGATTCAGGAGTTCAGAAACACAGCTAGTTTCTGAGGTGCTACTTTCTCCAAACAATGGCCCTCATTTACTAGGCCCTAGAGGCACACTGTGTCACCTGAGTGTAATTTTTTTAATGCTCCGGTGGTGCAGTGCGCCAGTCTATATTTACAAGACCACACAAAGCCACCTTGTGTGGTTTTTCATGGCCTTGTAAATATGGACCCCTTTCATGCATAATATTGTGTGACAGGAATGTTCCATTGGTGTTGCATGAGGTGTTCCCAAGCAACATCCATGGAACCTGAAGGCATCTGATGCATTCCCAGATTTACAAGTCTGGGAATGCGTCAGATTCCTAGGTCACCTCATGGATGGTGGAAGAGTGAGACAACGGGGAGAAATATCTTTACTTCTTCAAATTTTTCCTCTTTCTATGTGTGCTGCACTTTGCAGCACACATAAAAAGAGGGGAACATCTCTTTTGATTGTTTTTGTGCAGGAAGTTGTCCTTTCCTGCCCAAAAACAATCATCCCCACCATAGTGCAAGGGTGCCTGCGTTGGTGCTAGACAGCAATTTGTGCGTAGTGCAGGGGGAGAGGGCAGAAATGTGCTGTATCTTGAAGATACAACACATTTCTGCCCTTTCCCTGTGGCGCAGGACACATTTCTGCCCTTTCCCTGTGGTGCAGGGTGCTGCAGCAAGACACTTGCACACTTTTATCTTTTAAGCACTTTTGAATGTCCTTTAGGCATAAAAACATTTAAATGTTGATAAAAACGGCACAACTATATATTGTAGCATAAAAAATGGAAAAGGAAAAAATGTAATTGTTTTCTTTTTCTTTCGGGCTTTGGACTTGGAAGTCCTTCTTAATGAGCGAACCCAACTGCGACTTTATTAGCAGGAAAACGGTCTTAATACATCTATAGATATTTAACATAGAAGTCCAAAACTAATAGCAACTAAACCAACAAATTGTTGATTGCATGCATATTTGATGTGAAATTCGAGAGATAACTTTTTTGAGCATATTTCGTTTACTTCCACTTTATAATCTGAGTCGGCTGCAACCTGTTATTTTCACACGCAATGATTAGTAGCAGCATTCTCCTTTTAATTTCATAATTAGGAAAGAGGCAGCTGATAAACTTGAGACTGTTTTCATGCAGGCCTTCTCTCAGGTACACTTATGTCCTGATTCTTTGCCATTTTGAAGTTGTACCGAGATAGTGGAGGACTGCTACCTAAATCACAATTTAAATAGAGGGCGTTGCATGCTGGGACAACTATATTTCTGTGAGTATTCATGAAGTCAGTAGTTTCCTTTATCTCTCCATCGTTGTTGAACCTACTACTCAACGACATCCATCTGCTGTTTGCATCGTGTGATAAACTTAGGGGCATATTTATACTCTGTATGCACAGAATTAGCGTAATTTTTTTTAACTCTAATTCGGTGCAAAACTAACTCCATATTTATACTTTTGTGCTAGACCCGTCTAGCTCCAAATTTATGGAGTTAAAGTAATTTTTTAGACGTGGAGACCTACCTTGCCTTGATTAGAAGCAAGGTAGGCGTTCCCGTGCCAAAAATGACTCTATGGCCTTAACACCATATTTAGTGCCATATTTATACTCTGGGGTATATTTATACTCTGTTTGCACCGAATTAGCATCATTATTTTTTTACTCTAATTCGGTGCAAAACTAACTCCATATTTATACTTTGGTGCTAGACCCATCTAGCACCAAGGCCCTGATTTATACTTTTTTTGCGCCGCACTAACGTCATTTTTTGACACAAAAGTGGCGCAAACTTCCAAAATATTGGCCCTTATATATACTTTTTGGTGCAAACTGCACTAACTCAGTTTTGCACCAAAAAGTTTAGCACCAGCTTGCACCATTTCTGTGCACCAGCCGGGCACCATATTTATGGAATGGTGCAAGCCGGTGCAAAGGGTAGGCTAGAGTAAAAACAAAAAAATACTTTATTCGGGTGGGGCTGGCGGTATAGAAGAAGGGGTTTAGCACCAAAAAATAACTTTAGGCAGTGTTAGAGTAAAAAAAAAATTACTCTAACCAGATTAGTGTCATTTTATGGTGCTAAACCTACCATGTCACATGACCCCTGCACCCTGTGCCATGTATGGGGGCCCCCATGGCACTTTAAAAAATAAAATGCAATACTTACCTGTACTTACCTGGAATGGGGTCCCCCATCCTCCGCAGTCCCTCTGGTGTGGGTGGGGGTGCCCCTGGGGCCTGGGGATGGCACCTGTGGGCTTATTCCATGGTGTTCCACAATGGAAATAGGCCCACAGGTCCCCTAACGCCTGCTCTGACCCAGGCTTTAAAAAATGGGGGAAAGCAAGCTTTGCACCATTTTTTTGACCCCTCCACACTCCCTTGCACCATTTTTGCATGGAGTATAAATATGGCGTTAAGGCCATAGAGTCATTTTTTGCATTGGAATGCCTACCTTGCACCTCATTAAGGCAAGGTAGGTTTCCACTTCCAAAAAATTACTTTAACTCCATAAATATGGTGATAGACGGGTCTAGCACCAAAGTATAAATATGGAGTTAGTTTTACACCGAATTAAAGTAAAAAAAAATGATGCTAATTCAGTGCAAACAGAGGATAAATATGTCCCTTAGCACAAAATGACGCTAATCAGGTTTGAGTCATTTATTTTGACTCTAATCTGCCTAATGTAATTTTTTACGCTAGCCTACCCTTTGCACCGGCTTCCACCATTCCATAAATATGGTGCCCGGCTGGTGCTAACAAATGATGCAAGCCGGTGCAAAACACCAAAAAGTATAGATAAGGCCCTTAATTTGCTTGTTCGTTGCATTTGGAGTATCATTTGGTGCATACCTGTGCTCTAAGGTACCAGTAGTATGAGGTCCCTCCTGAACCTACCTGGCTTGGATGCAGAATGTTACTGCACCATTCCTGAAAGAGATGTTGGAATTCTTTGCAAGAAAGAAGGGTCTTTGTGACGCCGCAAGGACCTGCAGCGCCCCACTTGCGGACCGCGTTCAGATTGGCGGTCCATGTCCTGAATGGCCATTTGTGCCGCGGGCCACGTTATGAGCCGCGTTTCGGGCCGCAGCCTATTTTTGGGTCCATAGCGCGACCAGTACATCTTTCTTTGGGCGCTGCTTGGTGCTGCACCCCACTTTTGCCCTTATAATTTCTCATACCTATTTTTTCTGTCTTTTTTCTTGTTTTCTCTTTCTTTGTGGTTTCCCTCTTTTCTTCTTCCCAGGAGTCTGTGTTTCCTTCCCTGCATGCTTTGCTTCCTCTTTTGCACCATGGCTATTTTTCCATTGACTCTAATGTGGCTTTTCCCAATTCAAGATGGTGTCTTCGGAACTTCCTGCGTGTCACTTCCAGTTTGCCAGTATATAAGCACAGTTGGTCTTCTGTTCCTTGCGTTGCAAACACTTCCGTTCTGGTGGTGCTCTTCACTCCTGTATCCAGTGTTTTTTTGGACTTCTCCTGTTTTTTCTTGTCTGCAGTTTTTGCTGTTTCCAGTTCATATTACGCTTCTGTTTTTTTTACCTCTTTTTCAGAAGTTCCTTACTTCTGAGGTTTTTCCTAGGATTGTGTTTTTTTCCTCTGGGACTCCTTCTGGAGGTCACGGTCTGCCTGGTGTTACTCTATCAGCAGCACTGTGGCTACTGGAAAAGGTCGCCCTTACCTTGGTCAGTCCAGAACCAGCAAGAGACCAGGTGGTGCCTCGAGATTGACAGATAACTGCGGTAAAAAGCATTCAGATTGTGACAGTCTTTAGGTCTGGTACTAAGCACCCTTTCTTGCAACACTGCATTTGACCGCAGGCCCAGTTGTTTGCTGGTGACTGTTGTTAAGGAGGGTTCCACACTGTCATGAAGTGGTGTGCCTCAGAGTGGTAAGAAACGCAAGATGTCCTAGTGCTTGTATATCACTCTCTGATTTTCAACCGGCACAATATATGTGGAAGCACCTACCCCTGCCGAGCTAACTTCTCTGAAAACTAAGCCATTGCAGGCTTGTTGCGCATGCTCTCCCCCACTGGAGGCACACCATGCCAATGCATAAGTACCTTGCCATCTGCTCTACTAGTTCACTTCCTACAGGCACAGGACTTGGCATTATACTCTGTGGACACAGCAGTGAGCTCTCAGGAGAATCTTTGGTCCATCTCTTTAGGACATAATTTTAAGTATGTTCTTCCATGCATGTCTTTTCTTCATGGGTTGTGTGGGTGACAGGTTGCATTCCTCCGGTTCTTTGGAGCAGAAGCAGTTTGAGGAAAAGCCAAATGACTCCCATCACCTTGTGCAACCAGCTTCAGAATTTACTTCCATCCTTTCCTCTGACTTATTCCTTGATTCCTAGAATATGGAGGTAACTACAGGCAAAACCTTTGCTTTGCTGGAAACTCTTGTCCCATTCTTGCTACCTCAGATACAGTTCCCAACTTCCTCCATTCTGCTCCAGCAGTCTAGGGTACATCTGCTGAGGTGCAATCATCGGTCTACGGCTCTTGTACTCCTGAATCACTCCTGATATGTGGTGAGGTGGCAGTCTCCAGGGCATGCACCCCCACATAAACAAGTGGGGATGCAGCAGCCCCTGGGGCTGTGGGGGCCCCCCTTAATCAACATGAATAGCCACAGGGCTGCGGGGGGATGTGGCCCCCATTCATTAACAAGAATATCCCTGGGAAGGCAACGATTCCTGGGGCAGTGGGAGGCCATGCTGTCCCCTGTTCACATAATTTGCTTAGCCCTGTGTAGGTGGTGGTCCCTGGGGCATACAAATGCCCTATGAAGGAGGCTGTGCACCACCTCCTTTATTTTTACATGCCCCTGGGATCTGGGCAACCCGAATGCTTAAGTAAAACAAGCACAGGAGCCCCGTTTGTTTTTAAAACTTTTTTCTCAGAAGTTCCTCGCAAATTCATGGTAAAATGTTTTAAAAAGTATTTTTGTGCCCGAGAGGGGGGTACTTTTTGGGACCCAAGCAACAGAGCTAACGGGTCAGGATGTCCCTACCCTGGCCCCCTTTTCTTTTTTATCTTTTTTTTCTGGCGTCACATGACGCCAAAGATCTAGGCAAGTCAAAAAATACTTTTTATATGGAAACATGGTTCTAACTATAACTACCTACTGGTGATCGCCAG
This sequence comes from Pleurodeles waltl, assembly GCF_031143425.1. Lineage (NCBI taxonomy): Eukaryota > Metazoa > Chordata > Amphibia > Caudata > Salamandridae > Pleurodeles > Pleurodeles waltl. The sequence continues at coordinate 662,277,878 of NC_090446.1, forward strand.
TAGGTGATATATATATATATATATATATATATATATATATATATATATATATATATATATGTGCCAAAGGTTACAGGGATGTTATAGTTGGGCTCATATTTTAAATGTACAAAACCATAGCCATTCACCTGTTATAGTTAGTGTTATCTCATGTGAGTAGCTCGTGCCATAATACACAATGCACCGTTATCGGATCAATAATTGTACTACAAATGTAACATTGATATTATCAATGATGTTTTCAAAGATGTCATGAGTGCCGTAATTTTTTTTGGTAATTAGTAGTGCATGGTGGGGGCATGAGTTAGAGTTACCTTAGGGCACAAGGTATAGGGGGTCATACCGACCCCGGCGGGCGGAGACCGCCATAAGACCGTACCGCGGTCAAATGACCGCGGCGGTCATTTTGACTTTCCCGCTGGGCAGGCGGGCGACCGCCAAAAGGACGCCCGCCCGCCCAGCGGGAAAGCCCCAGCAACGATGAAGCCGGCTCTGAATGGAGCCGGCGGAGTTGCTGGTGTGCGACGGGTGCAGTGCAGACACTGAAAATCTTAATGGGGCCCTGTTAGGGGGCCCCACGACACCCGTTCCCGCCAGCCTGTTCCTGGCGGTGTAAACCGCCAGGAACAGGCTGGCGGGAAGGGGGTCGGAATCCCCATGGCGGCGCTGCATGCAGCGCCGCCATGGAGGATTCCCTGGGGCAGGGGAAAACCGGCGGGAAACCGCCGGTTTCCCTTTTCTGACCGCGGCTTTACCGCCACGGTCAGAATTGCCCCTGAAGCACCGCCAGCCTGTTGGCGGTGCTTCCTCCGTCCCCGGCCCTGGTGGTCCATGACCGCCAGGGTCGGAATGACCCCCATAGTTACTTGAGATAACTCCAACTATAACTGATGAATTTCTATGGTTTGTTATGTTTAAAATGTGATCCTAATTATAACAGCCCTATAACCTTAGGTTGTTTAAGTGATTAAACATATATCTAAATGTATATGTATATATATATATATATATATATATATATATATATACGTGTATATATATATATATATATAATGTATTATATATATATATATATATATATATATATATATATATATATATATATATATATATATATATATATATATATATATTTTTTTTTTTTTTTTTTTCCAAATTGTTTCATATGGGGCCACAAACCCTGCAGGGCAGCCACAGGGGCAACACATCCCAGTGCAGTACATATCCACATGAAAAGACAGCCGAGGCACCAATCTACTGTGAAATCCATGCATTTAATTAACCTCAAAGAAGGAGATATAAATCCAAACGAATTTCAGCATGTAATGCCTTGATCTCAGCAAAGTACAAGCAGGTATGATCTCAGCCATTGCTTATCTAGCATCAATACAAGCCCTATAATGCGTTGTTTGAGTATTCCATTTCTACTGAAGCATTTGATCTCATATAGCTTAAATAAAATCATGCATACAGTGCTACAGTACAAACATATTTTCCAACATGCCTTATTTGTAGTTCAATGTCCTTATCCTCATGCTTGCACATCAACAGCTGCTCACTCTGATAGTGGTAACCACTGGAAGCCAGTGAACAGCTAGATGAGAGGTGAAATACCTCCCTTCCATCCCCTGCTCAGCTTTGCCACATTTAAATTCTGGATAAAAGCCATCTCTTGGAAGAAGATGAATGAGTCCGGCCCTCTGCCTTAACAATTCTATTTCCAAATAGCTTTGTACAGAGCCACAGACCCTGCAAGGCAGGTGCAGCACAGGGACAATGCATCCTACTGCAGTACATATTAACATGGAAAAACAGGTGAGGAACCACCCACAGTAAAATCCCTGCGTTTAATCAACATCAGAGCAGCAGATATAAATCCTAACACATTTCGACATGTAATGCCTTACTCACAGGAAAGTACAAGCAGGTGTGATCTCAGCCACTGCTTATCTATCACCAGTCACATGACTTAGTAGTAAAAAATACAAGCTCCATAATACACTGTTTTAGTGTTCATTTTCTACTGCAGTGTTTGATTTCCATATAGCTTAAATAGCATCTTTTTTGACTAGCAATACACCCACTCACGGATTCACTGACACACTCATGCAGCCACGGAGAGACACAGTAATACTCATACACCCACTGACACACTCATACACCCACTCAAAGACCCATTCAGACACTCAGACACTCACTCACAGACCCACTCACGCTCTCGCACACCCACTCTGAGACCCACATGGACATTCATGCACCCACTAAGATGCACTTTCACTCACACACCCACTAAGAGATGAACGAACAGTCATACACTCACTAGGAAATATAATGTAAAAAAACTTAGAAATTCCCGTAAAAAAACAAAGGTTTCAGGGACATTATAGTTAGGTTCTGAATTTACTCACACAAAACCATAGAAATGCAGATCAGAGTTAGAGTTATTTCAAGTAACTATAACGTGCGCCCTAAGGTAACTATAATTTGCGCCTTTGCCTTGCACAGCTAATTACTCCATATGTTATATCATTGATTACATCTTCTGTGGTATCTTTGATAATATCACTGCAACAATTGCAATACAATTGTTGATAAGAAAACTGTGCATGGCAAGGACGCAAGTTACAGTTACCTTAGGGCACGAGTTATAGTCACTTGTGAGTTATAGTTACTCGCCATGCACCTCTAATTACCCTACAGATTATGGCTCTCATGCTCTCTTTAATAACATCATTAATAATATCAATGTAATATTTGCAGGAACATTTTTGCAGCAAAAACTGTGCATGGCGGGGTCATGTGTTATAGTTACCTCAGGGCATTGATGATAGTTAGTTGAGATAACTCTAACTAAAATTTGTGAATTTCTAAAGTTTTGTACGGTTAAAATATATATATATATATATATATATATATATATACATATATATATATATATATATATATATATATATATACATATATATAGAGAGAGAGAGAGAGAGAGAGAGAACAATGTTCTGTGGGGGTAGTTCCCAAGTTTAGGTGGAGAACACCCTGAAACACCAGCAACACTCTAGATTTGCTCACCTCAAATGACTAGATTTGTAGCAAAGTTTCCAAGCATAGGATTATCACAATTCCAAACATGCCGAGCTAGAAAATGATAAAGTATTTTGCAATTTGTACAGCAAAATCTTTAAGCATAGGGTTGACACAGTGTTGTCTTTGCAGAGGATTGACATCAACACATTTTGGCCACATAACAGTCTTGATCACAACGTCTGATGCCATATTTGTGGTGCTGTTAATACCACAGTGATAACAACAGTACTTCATTACAAAAATCCATTCCTTCTGCAGCGGGCAATTTTGACTCTTTAGGGGATTCAATTGTATATCACTCCTGTATGTAGAACCTTACAGAAATCTGTTCAAATAGCCCATGGTGGCCCACGCAAAACTCATTACAATTTTGCTTTAAATAGATTAAATAGAATAAATCATAAATAAAATAACTAATTAATATTATATAAATGCATGGGCGATAGAACATGAGGCAACTTATTATTCTCCCATAAGTCTGTTTTACATCAAGCCCCAGTAGGTATATTCACAATTGTTCATAAGTACACCCATACTGTTTCCAATTCTTTGTTAAGTATTCTTATTCCTACTAATGCCACCCTGTTGTATGCTTGTAATTGAAAGATTATGTTTAATCTTAAAAGACAACTCTACCACCTTGTATTAAATTAAAGTCATACAATTCTTGTACTAACTACCCGTTCCCTCACCAGGCATCTTCACTGCTGAAGTTCATCTATATACATGCAGTTTTTATCTACATTCACACCTCTTGGTTTTAAGAAACTAATCTGAGGATATATTTAGATTCCAGTCAGAGTAATTATTTCTCTTTATCCCCTCCCCTCATTCTCTTCAGCACAGTATCAGTCACCGTGTATCTCAATTCACTTGCATTCCCTTTGTGTTCTTTGCAAAAGTGGCCTGTAAGTACCATCTCGATTTTTATTCACCCTAGGTGCTGCTGCATCCGCTTATGTACTTGCAAAATAGTACTTTCTACATACATCTTCACACATGAGCCCATTAGTGTATAAACAGCATATTCCATATGTCAGATTTCCTTTTTTTTTAATGACTTTTCCAAATGATACACTTATAAAAATGTCATCTGCACAACTTACATTTACTTCTGGTTTCAATCATGTCTCTGTTTCATCTCATATATCACTCCTCACTAAACAATGTACTATTAACCTGGCTCTTCTAAAGTCACCTCCAGCTTCCTTGAAACTATCCGATCTATTATCAGATCACTTTTTGTAAGATGCCAGTGGCTACTCAACATCCTTCTCATACTTCCGTGGTGGATGTGAAACCTAACAATGAATCTGACCCCACAGTTTTTTTTACCTCTTCTTCTTATACCTGTCAAACAGGGCATCCTCTTGCCTAAATTTTAATATTCTCTTTGGTGCTGAGTCTATTACTGCCTCAGAGTACCCTTGCTGCTTCAATCTCTCTATCATATCGTTTGCAGTTTTGTTGTGCAGTACCTGGGTATTACAAACTCTCCTAGCCCTCAAGAGCTCTCCATATGGTGTACTCTGTTTCAGTGTGTCAGGATGACAAGTGGGAGGAGGGGTGCAGGGTACTATTTCCATCTGTGGATTTTTCTGAAGAAGGGTAGTTGTTACATTATCCTTTTCTACTCTTAGTTTCACATCTAAGAATACCATCTCTTTCGCACTTATTGTTCTGGTGAAAATCAAATTAAATTCATTCTTGTCAATGACCCCTACAAATCTCTATGCTTCATCCGTATCACCTTTCGATAGAATGAACAAGTCATCAATAAATTGCTCCCATAATATTGTGTTTTTAGTCCAGGCCTCCATATTCTTCCTATTTACCACATGCTCCTCCCACCAGGCCATATACAAATTTGCATAGCTGGGGGTGAAGCAGGTACCCATCGTTGTTCTTCTCTGTGAAATATTTCACAGTTAAAACATATATTGCTTGTGAGGCAATATACAATCATCATCATAAGTATATTGATATGTTTGTAGAACATAATTGGTCTTGTCTAGGTAGCCACTGCCACTGGATACTTATAGTTAGGACTGCATTCCCATAGGAAATGCCTTTAATGTTTTGCTAATAACTATGGCACCATTTGATGAATCCAGACAAAAAGCAACATCCTGCTCATCCTGTATTTCTTCTAATATGGCTCAAATACACTGTTGTCTAACCAGAAACAAATAAAGAAATGTATAACTATTATGTTTCCATAGTTTTATGTACTATTTATTCATCGGTAATACGTGTATATTTCATTACCTTTTTCCAATATTCGAAACCCATCAAGTCTTTACTTTTTTTCCTTCATGTATCACAAACATTTTTGCAATGCTCAAAAAAACTTTGTATAAACTGACAATACATTAAGCATTTTCATGCAAACATTTGTAGTGTATCATATCACAAAATTCCCTCATCCCCATCAATTCACTCCCAAAACACATTATAAAGCATACTCCATTCATACCAATCCCATTCACACACCACAAACACCTAAGTATGCAATAGGAAGAGATTTTCTGTTTCAGCTGTTGGAGTGTTGCAGAGTGGGATCACCCATAAAAGCAGTCAACGCACGTATCAGTGGGTAAAAATAGTTCTGAACCTACCTTCTTCAGGACCAGACTTATAATAACATTTAATCTGGTTGACCATCAGGTGATTATACCAATTTCAGAGGTCCACTTATTTGTTTTATTGCCAAGTACCCATACTAATTTTGTCATCACAGACTCCACTGTGAACTGTCTTATTGACTATGGAAGGATAACTCCTCTCTGCTCTTTTTCTTGTCATTTTCCCAGGAACAATCCATCATTCTGGTTCCCTTATCATCTAATAAAATCTCAATTACATTTAGTTCTATGTTTAGTTACTTTATATTAAACAAACCTTAAAAATTTACTGATTAAACCGAAGGTTAGAGTAACATTATTGTTAGGTGAACATTTCAGTGACAATGTAATGTTTAAAAACACATTTCAAATTAAACACTGAAATTCAGCAGTTGTAGTTATCACTACTAACTACATCTCATGACCTAAAGTGTTCTCTTGCCCTCACCATGCATAGCTAATTACCCCACAGATTGCATCACTTTTGACATGCTCTATAACATCATTGATAACATCTCTGCAACATTTGAAATTACACCATTGACACCAAATATGTGCATGGCAGAGGAGGGAATTATAGTTACTTTGGGGCATGAGTTATGTTGGCCACTTCACAGATTTGTCACAGTCACAGCAAATCAAATAGAAGATAATATTCTTCCCATAAAATGAATATTGTAAATGCATAGTATGAGAGCAAACATGGGATCTAGGTCTTTGCTTGAAAATTTCACAGTCAAATGTTTCTGTTAGTGAAAGTTCAGAACTAAGCTCCCTAGGAGTGGCACACATTCCTGATATCTAACATTTGCTCCTCATCCACTGCTCAACAGCTCCTCCGTTGAGCTTCCTTCAAATGCAGTAAATTATTTCTGTGTGATGTGGATCCTTGCAGGTATTTGTATCTTCCTTAAAATTTTTCTGTAGTTCATGATAAAGCAACCTAATGCTGTGCAATTTTCTTCAACAGGCAAAAGTGGTGGCTTCTTGGTATCTCATTGTATCATTGATGACCTGAACAACCAGGAACTGAGGTCAGCTACAGCTGTCTGAAGACCATTGTTGAAGAGCTTTGAGGTCCTCAGGAAACATGCGGCACCAAATAATGTAGATATTCGTTTATTGGCTTTCTGTTGTTAAGCTTTTCCTATCACAGATGAGCCTGGAGGCAAAATCGTTCCTACCAAACGATCCCCAGTAAACTTCATCAGAGGTGTATAAATTAAAAGCAGAGGCAAGTTTTAGTAAGGGTAGAGTTAAAGTTGTCCAGCTAGAAGATATGCCACTTCCAAAATGGGTTAGCGAACATGTGTAAAACACATGTTCACATATATTTTGTATAAAGCTATACCGTATACAGTCCATGTAAATGTTTAAGCCTTCCATACATGTTGCCTCTTAGTCTGCTCCTCCTGAACATGTCCCATCATATCCTGTACTTCTGGCACAGTCTGGTATACCATAAGAACATATCTGGAAGTAATGCCACTGAATGATTATGTTATGTTCAGTTATGTTCAGTTATGTTCAGTTATGTTCAGTTATGTTATGTTACTTTACGTCACCCAGGAGGGTATGCTGGTGCTGAGCAGGTATGAGCCTAGCCAAACCTAGGGCCTAGTGGTAATAGTCAAAAAGCCAGGTCTTCAGCTTCTTGAGGAGTTCAGGAAGAGACAAGAAGGCTCTTCTGTGAAATGGCAGGTTGATCCATGCTTTAGGAGTGATGTAGAGGAAGGCACAGCCACAGGATCTGGTTTTCCGTATGTGTGGGATGTGTGCAAGTAGGAGTCCTGACAAGTGGACGATTCTGAAAGATTTGTGAAAGCAAACACAATGGTAGAGGCATTCTGGTCAGTGATATGTTGTTCCTTGAAAGTGTGGGTGAAGAATTTGAATTGTGCTCATTTTTGGATGGGGAGCCAGTAAAGCTCCTTTAGGTGTGGTGTGATTTGAGTGAGGCATAGGAGGTTGAGAGTGATTCTGACATTGAGTTCTGAATGGTTTGTACACTTCTGATGAAAACAGATACCCTTTCCTACTTGCTTCTCACAACTGATTGCTAAACATTGATTTGCTCTAATGAAGTTCCCTTATTTTGCAGAGGTCCTGCACATGGGCCAAAGAACGTAATGCTCCATTGTCTTGTGGTAGACAAATAATAATTGGGGCAGCCTTACCTCAACTTGAAAGAGAGTGAATCTTTGTTAAAAGTCACTGTTGCAGGCTTTTTCTTAGCAAACTAGTTTTGACTTATGTTTATGGAAAGGCATACTTTTAAAACAGTTCTAAAACTCATTCTGTAACTTTTATACCAAAAAGCCAAGTTTGCCTGAAGATCTATATTTTCACTAATTAGTAAAAACTTGCCAGGACACACAGCCATGCTTTTTATATGTGGAAAATGCTTTTGCAGTGTAAAGCTGTCACATTGCCCGTGTAGTAACATCACTATGGAGTCTTTGTAACTATTGAAACATACATGCTAGCATACCTTAAGCACTTAATGCAAGATATAGGCCTACAAAAGATGAAATTAGTTGCTCTGACAATTTTTTTTTTTAATTTTATGTAGCGTGAACTCGGCTCAAGGGCATTTGAGCGCTTTGCGTGAGCACCAGATTACAGTACACAAAGTTGGATTCATTTTTTTCTTTAGACAGAAGGAAATTATTGATTTGCCTAGAATGACAGGATGTTGAGGCGATGCCAGGACTCAAACCAAACTCCCCAGTGCCAAACTCAGCAGCTCTAGCTGTTCGGCCACGTCTCCTCTCCTTCTTTGGGTGTAGTGTAAGAGGACTGCCAGGCAGAAGCCCATATGCAATTTTATAACCACATGTGAGGGGCATAAAGCATGGTTCATCCTATATTGAGTTTGTGAATTTGGACACATTTTCTATGAATTACCAACAAGATAAGTACGCAATTGAGTATTTCCTACTCTGTCACCATATGTTATGGGCAAACACACACACAATGAGAAGTGTTCAAAACACTTTCATTTCACAGACTTCAAGTAAAGCCTGCAAGCTAGGTGAAAAAAACAAATATGTTTAGGAACATGCACAGTGGAAACTTTTCTACACATACCAAATTACATTTTGCACCCTAGACTTACTTAACACATGTTTGAGCTTCTATTCAAATTTGAGAACTAACGTTATCTCTGCAAATCATTTACTCAGATGTTCTTAGATGGATACCTATTGATCTAAATGCAGTGCTAATTTAAAAACCCTTTCACTCTGGTCTGGCAAAAGAAGTAACCCTACAATATTAATTTTACTTCTTCCATTCTTCTTTTAAACAAGCTATTTAAAACGAGCGCCGCCGGCAGTCACAAATCTGTGTACTTGATTGACTTTTAACAATTTTGGTTTCTAAATTAGTAGATACTGAAAATCTTTTCCTAAATCCTGCAACCATATTCTTTACAGTGTTTCAGAATATTGAATACTAATAATCCACCCAGCTTAGCTGTAATAAAGGTGACCTTTGAATGTTCTATTGAGAGAAATTTGGGATGGGGTAAACAAATTGAGCTGGATCTGGAAAATAACAGGGTTCCTGGATTGTCCACTGTGTTGTTCTGGAAAGAGACCAGATATGCAAGTTGTTTGCCATCTTCCATGAATACTTGATGCCTCTTAGGATTTGTTGTGTTTGCTGGCTCCTGTACTAATATGTCCTAAAGTACCTTATTTACTTTTTGCCCTTTCTAACTTAAAGCCAGCATTCAAATCTTCATTCTCATTTGAATGTGTGCCTGCTTTGAATCCAAATGAGAACAGAGTGGACTCCCAGCTGTCTCTATAGATGGTAGTAATAAAAGGCTCTTCATCTTGTGTACAAGCTCTGTGGCCTTTGTTCTTTTGGATGCTCGTGGTAGTCCAACAGCATCTACTGCTTTGAGAAGGAGAGGAGAGCATGGGCATGCTATGACCACTATACGTTGCTTTAGATAATGAATGACAGATATACATTGTTAGATGTTGGGTTTTGGCTAGCAAACAATCTCAAATACTGAAATATAATTCAGACATAATGAGATTTAATATATAAGAACCATAGTCTTTCATAGCAGCATAAACACATACATGGCGAGTATGAGAGAATCCCTGTTTAGTTAAAAAAAAGCTATAGTGATGTCGGTGTGAGTACACCAAAATTTTAGACATCCCAAAGTCTCATCTCAAAGAAAATGCCACATATACAGGATTAAAGATAGTTTTAAACCTATGTTTCATGAGGCAATGTGTCCCCAGGTTAAGACATTACCCATTACATCAAAATGCCAAGAAACAATCAATTTTAATATTGGGCCACTCAATAACCAAGTTCTAGATCAATAGAAAGTTTAAGGGGTTTTATTACAAAATTCAAAACTAAAGTGGTACAGAATCAATGCCATGAAGAATCTCATTGACTAAAGCAATACAGAGAAAAGCAAAATCATAAATTATTCTAAATCCCAAGTGGGCATCAAAATCAGAAGTGTAACAGCTAGCATCCCTATTAGAACAGAAAAGACTTCTGGTTCACCTCCAAAATCAAGCAGTTTTATACAGTATTTACCCATATTAAAATGATAGAATGGAAGAATCACTTTGATGTGAGGAAATCTATCAGTTCATCAGCAAATCAGAGCACATGAACGATAAACGTCATATTGCCTTAACACTTAAGCACTATCTCACTACATTAATATTTTTTGACCCCCCTCACTGCTAATGTTGGCCAAGAGATGCTAGAACAAACTATATAAATGAACAATAGAGTGCTTTATGAATGAATTGGGCACAGTGAACCAGTGACGCACCTTGGGGTTAGTGTTGCAGTTTGTGATTTAGAAGAGTAAGGTTCAGTAAAAGAATATAAACAATGACAGTGAAAATAAACCAGTACTTTTCAGCTGAATTTGTCCTGCAGAAATTACAAGAAGATAGGTAGACTAGTGAGGGGCAAGTGTGACAGGGGTGACGTCAATCTGGGAAAGGATGGGGTTTGTAGCTAAAACTTGGTCTAGTAGAACACATATCAGAAAAACACACTTCTGCACATGATAGAGAAATAATTTCAAATAGAGTATGAAAATGCATTCCACATGTTATTGATGATGCACAAAAATATATAAACACATAAAAATCTCCGACAGTAGCCAGGAATGCATTAGTTTCACTAATGTTATTTTGGCTTACCACTGAAAATTTAAAAATAATTCTAAATGTATTTTTTTAATTTGATGTACATAAGTGTCCCATAAGATGAAGAATTCACTCATGTGTATTTGCTCACTAAGATTAGTGATTCATCTATGCTTAACTTGTTTTATTAGGAACTACTATAAATTTAGTATATACCTTTGTAATGAATGCATAAAGGTCTCTGCAAATACATAATCAGCAGCTTTTCTACCTAACACTGTGTTTTTCCAAACATCCAGTAGTATAATCAAATACCAACATTTATATGATTGATTCACCACATTTCACATAGTTTTATTTCTTTGAGCTTTTTCAATGCACTACATTCTTCTGGTTGCCAATGCCAACTACAATGTGGTGCAGAGGGAGAATCACAGGCGCAAACCAGTACTGGAAGGTGAATGGAATAGAAATGTCTTCTCAGAAAAAAAAGGAAAGTGAGCCCAGGGGATCCTTGTGTGAAACTAATTTCTTATTAATGTGAAATACAATCAAGAACATCACTAATTTGATGAATTTTAAAAGCCTAAGAGTTCAATCACTAAGGGCTTGATTTAAATCTTGCCAGATGTAATACTCTGTCACAAGCACAATGGATATCCTGTCCTCCGTATTAAGATTCCCAATAGATATAATGGGATTTTAATACAGCGGACAGGAAATACGTCACATTTGTTTAGTCTGGTTAAGCACTTTGACACACTCTCCGAAGTGCCATAAGGCTACCTGTTGTGACTGGACAGTCTGTATGACATGCCACCACATGCCTTGTTAAACAATGAATTGCAAAAATTAGTAAATATATAAATGAATGTATGTTAGACCTGACAGCCTTAGGGTAGTCACCCCTAACTTTTTGCCTGCCTCCTTCCACTTTGTGGACACTGTTTTTGCTGGTTTTTATACTCTGCGCACTTTACCACTGCTAACCAGTGCTAAAGTGCATATGCTCTCTCCCTTAAAACATGGTAACCTTGAATCATACCTAATTGGACTATTAATTTACTTATAAGTCCCTAGTAAGGTGCACTTTATGTGCATAGGGCTGGTAAATTAAATGCTACTAGTGGGCCAGCAGCACTGGTTGTGCCACCCACTTAAGTAGCCCCTTTTCCTTGTCTCAGGCCTGCCATTGCAAGGCCTGTGTGTGCAGTTTCACTGCCACCTCGACTTGGCATTTAAAAGTACTTGCCAAGCCTAGAACTCCCCTTTTTCTACATATAAGTCACCCTTAATGTGTGCCCTAGGTAACCCCTAGAGCAGGGTGCTGTGTAGGTAAAAGGCAGGACATGTACCTGTGTAGTTATATGTCCTGGTAGTGTAAAACTCCTAAATTCGTTTTTACACTACTGTGAGGCCTGCTCCCTTCACAGGCTAACATTGGGGCTGCCCTCATACACTGTTGAAGTGGCAGCTGCTGATCTGAAAGGAGCAGGAAGGTCATATTTAGTATGGCCAGAATGGTAATACAAAATCCTGCTGACTGGTGAAGTCGGATTTAATATTACTATTCTAGAAATGCCACTTTTAGAAAGTGAGCATTTCTTTGCACTTAAATCCTTCTGTGCCTTACAATCCACGTCTGGCTGGGCTTGGTTGACAGCTCCTTGTGCATTCACTCAGATACACCCCAAACACAGGGTACTCAGCCTCACTTGCATACATCTGCATTTTGAATGGGTCTTCCTGGGCTGGGAGGGTGGAGGGCCTGCTCTCACACAAAGGACTGCCACACCCCCTACTGGGACCCTGGCAGACAGGATTGAACTGAAAGGGGACCTGGTGCACTTCTTAGCCACTCTTTGAAGTCTCCCCCACTTCAAAGGCACATTTGGGTATAAAACAGGGCCTCTGCCCTACCTCATCAGACACTTGCTGGAGAAGAAACCTGAACCAGAAACTACATCCTGCCAAGAAGAACTGCCTGGCTGCTCAAATGACTCACCTGTCTGCTTTCTACAAAGGACTGCTGCCTTGCTGTTGGCCTGCTGCCTTGCTGAACTCTTGTCTGGCTGTGAAAGTGCTCTCCAAGGGCTTGGATAGAGCTTGCCTCCTGTTCCCTGAAGTCTCAGGACCAAAAAGACTTCTCTCTTTCACTTGGACGCTCCGTGCGGCGAAAATTTTGACGCACAGCTTGTTCCGCGGCGAGAAAAACGCCGCACACCGACGCTGATCGACGCGATGCTCTTGGGACGACCGAAAATCCGACGCACGGCTTCGCAAGGACAACGCCGCCCGACCTCTAGAGGAGAAATCGACGCGACGCCTGCCATGAGATCGTAATTTCGACGCGCAGCCCAGCAGAACGATGCGCAGCCGCAAAACAAGCAGGAAAATCCACGCATAGACCCGGGACATCTGGTAATCCCCGCGATCCACGAAAAGAGACTGTCCGCGCGCCGGAAAACGACGCACGACTTCCCCGCGTGGAAAATACCGACGCAAGTCCGTGTGTGCTGGGGAGAAATCGACGCACACACCCTTTTTCCACGCACCTCTTCTTTTGTGGCCCTCTGAGGAGATTTTTCCACTCCAAACCAGGTACTTGTGCTTGAAAGAGACTTTGGGGGTCATTGTGACCTTGGCGGTCCATGACCGCCATGGCGGAGGGCGGCGGAAGCACCGCCAACAGGCTGGCGGTACTTCCTGGGCGATTCTGACCGCCGCGGTCAGAAAAGGGGAGCCGGCGGTTTCCCGCCGGTTTCCCGCTGGCCCAGGGTATCCGCCATGGCGGCGCTGCTTGCAGCACCGCCATGGGGATTCCGAGCGCCTTCCCGCCAGCCTGTTTCTGGCGGTGTCCACCGCCGGAACCAGGATGGTGGGAACGGCTGCTGTGGGGCCCCTGGGGGCCCCTGCACTGCCCATGCCGCTGGCATGCCGCTGGCATGGGCAGTGCAGGGGCCCCCTAACAGGGCCCCATAAAGATTTTCACTGTCTGCTGTGCAGACAGTGAAAATCGCGATGGGTGCCACTGCACCCGTCGCACCCCTTCAACTCCGCCGGCTCCATTCCGAGCCGGCTTCATTGTTGAAGGGGCTTTCCCGCTGGGCTGGCCGGCGGTCTTCTGGCGGTCGCCCGCCGGCCCAGCGGGAAAGCCGGAATGGCCGACCGCGGAGCGGTCTTTCGGCGGTAACCGCTTGGCGGGCGGCGACCGCCGACCGCCGCTGTCAGAATGACCGCCTTTGTTTATATTCTAAAGACTTCAGACACTGTATATCACTTTTCAGTGATATCCCTACAATTTCCCATTGCAAACTTTATTCTTTTTGACCTACAATTATCCAGATAAATATTATATATTTTTCTAAACACTGTGTGGTGTATTTTTGTGGTGCTATATGGTGGTATTGTATGATTTATTGCACAAATACTTTGCACATTGCCTTCTAAGTTAAGCCTGACTGCTCGTGCCAAGCTACCAGAGGGTGGGCACAGGATAATCTTGGATTGTGTGTGACTTACCCTGACTAGAGTGAGGGCTTTTGCTTGGACAGGGGGTAACCTGACTGCCAACCAAAAACCCCATTTCTAACATTGGTGATCAGCGGTGAGGATAGGACTTGTATTTGTGCAGTGACATACAGTAGCTAAGTATTTCACTACCTACCCACAGTTGAAGGTCAACTTGGTTTTTATCTCTTTTTGCAAATCCGTTTTTTTTCCTGACAATTTTCAAAAACTAAATCCTCACTCAACATGTCTCTGACTGGGTCTCAGACAGGGGACTTTGACCTAGTCCAGTTGGATACATATACGGTCAAACAACTAAGAGGATTCTGCAGGGCATTGAGGGTACCCACCCAAGGGGCCTCCAGAAAGGAGGACTTTCAAGTGGCGCTGAGGGCCTGAGCAGAAGCCCATTTAGAGGATGATGAGGAAGAGGAGCCAGAAAATGGCCCCTCAGAGGAATTTTCACTATCTGTGGATGGTGTTACCATGGCAATTGTGCCCCCTTCCAGACCAGGGAGCAGTGTCTCTGTGCAAAGCCTGACCGCAGAGGAAAGGAGAGAAGAAAGGGAGTTCCAATTGCAAATGGCAAAACTGAAAATTGAGGCTCAACAGGAGGAGAGAAGGGCAGAAAGAGAAGCCAAGCAAGCTGAGGCTGAAAGAGCAGCCAAACAAATTGAAGCCGAAAGAGAAACCAAACAGGTGGAGGCTGAGAGAGCTTTGGCTGAAAAGAAACTATTGTTGGCTCATGATCTGAGTCTCAAGGAGCTGGAGATCAAGGCAAGACAGTCTGAA
Source organism: Pleurodeles waltl (assembly GCF_031143425.1). Classification (NCBI taxonomy): domain Eukaryota; kingdom Metazoa; phylum Chordata; class Amphibia; order Caudata; family Salamandridae; genus Pleurodeles; species Pleurodeles waltl. Next base: position 662,293,032 of record NC_090446.1, read on the forward strand.
TCCAGCAATAATGGTGGCAGCATACTGACAGGACCTGCTGGAGAAAAGAAGGTTTGTATACCCAAAAATGTGGCGCCCAGTTTTGTGGTGGGAGATGACATAGATAAATGGTTAGCTGCTTATGAAGTTGCACTAAGGGCTCATGAGGTTCCTGAAGGGCAATGGGGGGTAGCTATGTGGGGTTATGTACCGCCATTGGGAAGAGATACGCTCCTCACATTGGATCAACCTGATCAAAACACATACCCACTTCAGAAAGCCACTTTACTTGCCAAGTTTGGGCTGACCCCTGAGGGATACCGTCAGAGGTTCAGGGACAGCACCAAACAAACCACACAAACATGGGTAGATTTCTTTGACTTCTCCAGTAAGGCACTGAATGGATGGGTGCGGGACAACAAAGTAGCTGATTATAAAGGTTTATATGACTTGATTCTAAGAGAGCATATGCTTAATACTACTTATACAGAGTTGCGCCAGCACTTAGTGGATAGCAAGCTGACTGATCCCAGGAAGCTTGCTGAGGAGGCGGACCTCTGGGTTAGCACCAGAGTGTCCAAGAAGGTACCTGGGGGGAACTCCCACAAAGGTGGTCAGGGTTCCCAACAGAAGAAAGAGGGGGGAGATAAACTTGCAGATAAGGAATTCTCCAAAGGCCCCCAAAAGAATTCCCAGGGAGGGAGTGGCAACCCTTCCTTTTCCAAATTTGGGAAAAAGCCAGGGACATATGACAGGTCAGGGAAACCTAACCCCAAATGCATGGAGTGTTACCAGTATGGTCACTATAAAGGCGATCCCCAGTGCCCCAAGAGGGCACCGTCCACTACCGGACAGGCACCTGGGTTGACTAGTGTAGCGCTCGGGGGGAGATGGACCCAGATAGCTTTGGGGAACAGGTAGAGATTTCCCTAGTGTCCCTGGGAGAAGGAGAAATGGTGCCCAAGGTCCACATGCCCAAAAATACTTCCAAGTACCGGCAGTGGGTCACCATTGGTGGGCAGAAGGTGGAGGCTCTGCGTGACACAGGAGCCAGTATGACTACTACCAAGAGTCAGCTGGTGTCAACAGAGCAGATAGTACCTAATACATTCCACCAGGTCATAGTCGCTGACAATCGCGGGAGTCACCTACCGGTGGCTCTGGTTCCCTTTGAGTGGGGGGGGTCTCTGGTACTCTGAAAGTAGCTGTGAGTCCTGCCATGCCTGTAGATTGTCTGTTAGGCAATGATCTTGAGCATACTGCTTGGAAAGAAGTGGAGCTCAAGTCTCACCTGGAGATGTTAGGGTTACCTGAGTGGGTCTGCATGACCACAAGGTCCATGGCTGACCGAGAGGGAAGTCAAGGGCGTCTGGAGCCTGGAACGATGGCCCAGAGAGCTGCCAAGAGGAGGGACCAGGGGCACGGGAAACCGGCCCCAGAAGTTCCCGCAGTGGCTGACGGGGCTCCTGAGGAGGAGGCTCCCGAGCCAACTGGGGAAGACATTGCCACCCTAGTTGACTTACCTGAGCTTGCTGGCTGGCAAGTTGAGGGTGGACCCGCCAGGGAGGAATTCTGCAAGGCGCAGAAAGAATGTCCCACTCTAGAAGGTCTGAGGAAACAAGCCTCAAACCAGGCGGCAGGTGACACCTCTGGCGATCACCACCTATATTGGGAGAATGATCTCCTCTACAGTGAGCTTAAGGTTCCGGCCTTTGGGGCAGCACGTACGCTGGTGGTCCCCCAATGTTACCGAACCTTCCTACTGGGTCTGGCTCACGACATCCCCCTGGCAGGACGTTTGGGGCAAGGCAAGACCTTTGACAGGCTTGTCACCCACTTTTATTGGCCCAAAATGAGGACACACTCAGATAAATTCTGCAGATCTTGTCCTACCTGCCAGGCCAGTGGTAAAGCAGGAAAAAGGGTTAAAAGCCCCCTGATTCCACTTCCGGTCGTTGGCACCCCCTTTGAAAGGGTGGGCATCGACATTGTTGGTCCCTTGGACCCCAAAACTGCCTTAGGCAACAGGTTCATCCTGGTTTTGGTGGACCATGCCACCCGTTACTCAGAGGCAATCCCTCTGAGGACCGTAACTGCACCGGTGGTGACCAGAACTCTGATGGGGATATTTACCCGTGTGGGATTCCCCAAGGAGATAGTGTCTGACAGAGGCACTAACTTCATGTCTGCATACATGAAGTCTCTGTGGGATGCGTGTGGTGTAACCTACAAGTTCACCACACCCTATAACCCCCAGTCTAATGGTCTTGTGGAGAGATTCAACAAGACCCTGAAAGGCATGATTGGTGGCCTCCCTGAGGCCATGAGGCATAAGTGGGACGTCCTCTTACCATGCCTTCTCTTTGCTTACAGAGAGGTCCCCCAGAGGGGGTAGGGTTCAGTCCCTTTGAGCTTCTCTATGGGTACCCTGTCAGGGGACCCTTAAGCATTGTCAAGGAGGGATTGGAGAAAGCTCCGAAGGCACCCCCTCAGGACGTGGTCAGCTACATGTTGGCCCTCCGCAACCAGATGACCCGCTTCTGGAAAGAGGCCCAAAGTAACCTTGAGGCCAGTCAAGAGGTAATGAAACACTGGTATGACCAGAAGGCCACCCTGGTAGAGTTTCAACCTGGAGACAAAGTGTGGGTAATGGAGCCAGTAGAGCCTAGAGCTCTCCAGGACCGCTGGTCTGGCCCATTTGAAATCAAGGAGCGGAAAGGGGAGGCCACTTACCTAGTGGACCTCCAAACCCCTAGGAATCCCCTAAGGGTGCTCCATGTGAACCGACTAAAGGCTCATTTTGAGAGGTCGGAGATCAACATGCTTCTGGTCACAGATGAAGGAATGGAAGAGGAGAGTGAACCTCTCCCCGACCTCCTCTCTGCCCAAGAAGGTGATGGGTCAGTAAGCGGGGTCATTCTTTCTGACTCCCTGACTCTAAACCAGAAAGGAGACTGCTATGAGCTGTTGGAGCAGTTCTCCCCGCTGTTCTCCCTTACTCCTGGACTGACCCACCTCTGTGTTCATGATATTGACACCGGTGACAGTCTCCCTGTGAAGAACAAAATTTACAGGTTGTCGGATAAGGTGAAGGCCAGCTTCAAGGAGGAGGTCTCCAAGATGTTGACTCTAGGGGTTATCGAGAAATCCAGTAGTCCCTGGGCCAGCCCAGTGGTGTTGGTCCCTAAGGCTACTGCCCCAGGTGCGAAGCCAGAACTCCGGTTCTGTGTGGACTACCGGGGTCTCAACTCAGTCACACGGACTGATGCTCACCCCATCCCCCGAGCTGATGAGCTCGTTGACAGGCTGGGCGCTGCCAAGTTCCTGAGTACGTTTGATCTTACTTCAGGGTACTGGCAGATCGCCCTGACTGAGGGGGCTAAGGAAAGATCTGCATTTTCAACCCCTGATGGCCATTACCGGTTCCTTGTGATGCCGTTTGGATTGAAAAATGCCCCCGCTACCTTCCAACGGTTGGTTAATGGGGTCCTAGTTGGCAAGGATGCCTTCTGTGCAGCCTACCTGGATGACATAGCTGTCTACAGTTCCAGCTGGGAGGAACACCTGCTTCACCTCAAGGAGGTGCTTCAGGCCCTGCAACAGGCAGGCCTGACCATCAAGGCTAGTAAGTTCCAGATTGGGCAGGGTTCCGTGGTGTACTTAGGACACCTAGTGGGTGGTGTCAAGGTGCAGCCACTCCAGGCCAAGATTGAAACTATCAAGGCCTGGCAACCACCGCGAACGCAGACTGAGGTGAGAGCCTTTTTAGGCCTCACAGGATACTACCGCAGATTTGTCAAGGGCTATGGTACCATTGTATCACCCTTGACAGAACTCACTTCCAAGAAACAACCTAGGTTGGTGAATTGGACAGAGGCTTGTCAGAAAGCCTTTAACGCCCTGAAGGAAGCCATGTGCACGGCCCCCGTGCTCAAGGCCCCTGACTACTCCCAGGAATTTATCGTGCAGACAGACGCTTCAGAGCATGGCATAGGGGCAGTCCTAGCACAGCTAAATGAGGAGGGCCGAGATCAACCCGTAGTCTTTATTAGCAGAAGGCTATTACCACGGGAACAGAGGTGGAGTGCTATTGAGAGAGAAGCTTTTGCTGTGGTCTGGGCACTGAAGAAGCTAAGACCCTACCTGTTTGGGACTCACTTCCGGGTCCAGACAGACCACAGGCCCCTCAGATGGCTCATGCAGATGAGGGGTGAGAATCCAAAACTCTTGAGGTGGTCCATTTCCCTACAGGGGATGGACTTTAAGGTGGAACATCGCCCAGGGGTTGACCACGCCAATGCTGATGGTCTCTCCAGGTACTTCCGCCTTAGCGATGAGAGCTCCCAGGAGGTCGGGTAGCTCTCCACACTTTCAGCTGGGGGGGACACATGTTAGACCTGACAGCCTTAGGGTAGTCACCCCTAACTTTTTGCCTGCCTCCCTCCACTTTGTGGACACTGTTTTTGCTGGTTTTTAGACTCTGCACACTTTACCACTGCTAACCAGTGCTAAAGTGCATATGCTCTCTCCCTTAAAACATGGTAACCTTGAATCATACCTGATTGGACTATTAATTTACTTATAAGTCCCTAGTAAGGTGCTCTTTATGTACATAGGGCTGGTAAATTAAATGCTACTAGTGGGCCAGCAGCACTGGTTGTGCCACCCACTTAAGTAGCCCCTTTTCCTTGTCTCAGGCCTGCCATTGCAACGCCTGTGTGTGCAGTTTCACTGCCACCTCGACTTGGCATTTAAAAGTACTTGCCAAGCCTAGAACTCCCCTTTTTCTACATATAAGTCACCCTTAATGTGTGCCCTAGGTAACCCCTAGAGCACGGTGCTGTGTAGGTAAAAGGCAGGACATGTACCTGTGTAGTTATATGTCCTAGTAGTGTAAAACTCCTAAATTCGTTTTTACACTACTGTGAGGCCTGCTCCCTTTCGTAGGCTAACATTGGGGCTGCCCTCATACACTGTTGAAGTGGCAGCTGCTGATCTGAAAGGAGCAGGAAGGTCATATTTAGTATGGCCAGAATGGTAATACAAAATCCCGCTGACTGGTGAAGTCGGATTTAATATTACTATTCTAGAAATGCCACTTTTAGAAAGTGAGCATTTCTTTGCACTTAAATCCTTCTGTGCCTTACAATCCACGTCTGGCTGGGCTTGGTTGACAGCTCCTTGTGCATTCACTCAGACACACCCCAAACACAGGGTACTCAGCCTCACTTGCATAAATCTGCATTTTGAATGGGTCTTCCTGAGCTGGGAGGGTGGAGGGCCTGCTCTCACACAAAGGACTGCCACACCTCCTACTGGGACCCTGGCAGACAGGATTGAACTGAAAGGGGACCTGGTGCACTTCTTAGCCACTCTTTGAAGTCTCCCCCACTTCAAAGGCACATTTGGGTATAAAACAGCGCCTCTGCCCTACCTCATCAGACACTTGCTGGAGAAGAAACCTGAACCAGAAACTACATCCTGCCAAGAAGAACTGCCTGGCTGCTCAAAGGACTCACCTGTCTGCTTTCTACAAAGGACTGCTGCCTTGCTGTTGGCCTGCTGCCTTGCTGAACTCTTGTCTGGCTGTGAAAGTGCTCTCCAAGGGCTTGGATAGAGCTTGCCTCCTGTTCTCTGAAGTCTCAGGACCAAAAAGACTTCTCTCTTTCACTTGGACGCTCCGTGCGCCGAAAATTCCGACGCACAGCTTGTTCCGCAGCGAGAAAAACGCCGCACACCGACGCTGATCGACGCGACGCTCTTGGGACGACCGAAAATCCGACGCACGGCTTCGCAAGGACAACGCCGCCCGACCTCTAGAGGAGAAATCGACGCGACGCCTGCCGTGAGATCGTAATTTCGACGCGCAGCCCCGCAGAACGACGCGCAGCCAGAAAACAAGCAGGAAAATCCACGCACAGACCCAGGACATCTGGTAATCCCCGCGATCCACGAAAAGAGACTGTCCGCGCGCCGGAAAGTGACGCACGACTTCCCCACGTGGAAAATAACGACGCAAGTCCGTGTGTGCTGGGGAGAAATCGACGCACACACCCTTTTTCCACGCACCTCTTCTTTTGTGGCCCTCTGAGGAGATTTTTCCACTCCAAACCAGGTACTTGTGCTTGAAAGAGACTTTGTTTATATTCTAAAGACTTACACTGTATATCACTTTTCACTTTTCAGTGACAATTTCCCATTGCAAACTTTATTCTTTTTGACCTACAATTATCCAGATAAATATTATATATTTTTCTAAACACTGTGTGGTGTATTTTTGTGGTGCTATATGGTGGTATTGTATGATTTATTGCACAAATACTTTACACATTGCCTTCTAAGTTAAGCCTGACTGCTCGTGCCAAGCTACCAGAGGGTGGGCATAGGATAATCTTAGATTGTGTGTGACTTACCCTGACTAGAGTGAGGGCTTTTGCTTGGACAGGGGGTAACCTGACTGCCAACCAAAAACCCCTTTTCTAACAATGTAGTATTGGCAATACACCATTTCAATCATTTAAATTTGTGGATCCTCACTTTAAGTGTATTTTAATCCATTTTGTGAACTGTTTCAACTCCTGAAAGTTAGTTACAATGCAGAAGTCTGTTAACAAATCTAAGCTTCAAGCAAAGACTTCTAATATTTATGTCATGTCTCCAAATGGAAGACCTATAATAAGTAGTAACACAATGTGATAGAATCTCAATTTACCCTCCAACAATATGTTGTTTTTAGTTGTAAAAATATCTTACTCTTTAATTTTAAGTGTTTTCATGTTGTACTTCGTATCAGCAAGAAGAGTGGATCTCTAAATAAACTTGTCGATAATGAGTTACTATTGATTTCTCATTGACAGCCTTTCAAATGTTTCTTTATGATGGACTTTTAGCTCTGGGCCTCAAATCAAGTTTTAGGTAATGAAGAGGTAGTGTTGCACGAAGTCACGTATCATTATTTGTATGGAGTAATTGTAGTGAATCGAAGAACTATGGGTATTATGTATTTTCACAATAAATACTGCCTTTGTGTAAAAATCTCTAATTTGCAGCATTTTTGGTCTCAAGGTTTTTGACCATGTGTTAGCAAAAAAGAAGGAAAATTACCATTAAAGTTTAAACCTCGGCAGAAAAAATGTTGCAAGTACCAGACAAGCATAGCATAACCACACTTGACAAATACATGTAACAGTTTCAGCTGCTTGACTGCATAAGTGCAATTAATGAAATAAATTAAAACTACATGTATGCCTTGCAAGTTGTGCCATGCACAATTACACTTATCTAATAAAAATATAATCAACCCTAGTGAGACAGTGCAGGGAATGTGTGTGTTAAATGTGGGGATATAGACTCGATGTAAGTTGCAACCAAGGTTCAGGTGCATGGACACATTGATTTATGGGCTGAATTTCTGGCTCATCTAATGGAAACCTGCCTCATACAGGCAAGCTTTCCACCGAGTAAATATATGTGTTATTGTTACAAAAGGTAGCCTGGTGACAAAATAATGCATAAACCATGTTTGTTAAATGGAAAAATAGGTCACTTAGGTTTTTGCAGAAAGGGTGAACCGCCATAAATCGGTTGTTTAACCATGCCACCAAAACGGCAGCACTGGACAACAGAGTCTCAGATGGCTCCTCTGTTGTAAACATCTGTCATGGCAAATCAACAAAAGGGTCATCAAGGACAATGCACCAAAAGTTGCACCCTATTTACATTTGGCCTTTTGATGCATTTGCCCTTGTCATGACCACGATGCAGAGAATACATTCCATGCTGTCCAGGGCCATTGTTTTTCTGTATTTCAGAAATTAATTACATTTTGAGCATTTTTCAGTGAAATAAAAATAAAAAAAATCAGACTGACCACGATTTTATAGGGGCTATCCAGAATAACATTTTTGTTGAGAATACTCCTGCTGCATATGCATCAGAACTTTCATCAAGGGGACATCCACTAAACTCCAATATGCATTGTAATGTTTTGAGTGGCCTGTGTGTGCTTAAATAAAATCAAGCTAAACCCTGAGGTGTTCCTGGACTGATTGATGGCAGCATAAATTTGGGGAAAAGTGTGGAAATAAAGGCCAGGTTATGTAGGAACTAGCGGGAAAGGAAAGGTAGCTGTTTTAATGGAGGAAGTATCCTCTGAATTAGCTAACACCAGTTCAGATAGGATTTTGTGTGTAGGAGCAAGTGATGATGTTCTAGGTAGGGGGAATAGATGAAAAGCAGAAATTGTGATCAGGAACTAGAAAGTGGAATTGATGTTTGCCTCTGGTTCAATATACTCTATTTTGTGAAATATAATTTTTTTAGCAGAATTACCTTAAGTGAGATAAGTACCTAAAGACAACAACCCTGGTGAGTATTGGGGTGAAGAAATTGACAATATTGGTAATGTGTACACTGATAAATAAAAAGAAAAGTCACTCCTATCCAGGGTTGGTTTCATCAGTACTGATTTGTACTTTTTAATAAATCCAAGCATTCCTGATCAAGTGAATGTTGTGGAAGATGAATCTCTTGATGTTATCATTAATGGAGCTAAATATGGGTTCGGGAAAGAAATGCAAGAGTTGAAAGGTTATGTACATAGGAGAAATTTGAAATAAGGGGTGATACCAGAACAGCATAAAGTGAGACAAATGCCACCTTTAGGGAGATATAAAGTGAACAAACATTTGGAAGAAATATTGAAAAATTTAGTAATTAAACTGACTGATACATCTAGTTGGATTTTTCTCTCGGTTAACATGTAGAGAGTAGAAGGGAAACTAAGATTATGTGAGGACTGAATATGTTTGAATAAAAATATTCTGACAGATAACTTCAGACTCAGAATTCCAAATATAACGGACAGATACATCTAATTGGATTTTTCTAGTGGTTAACAGGTAGAGAGTAGAAATAAACTAGGATTATGTGAGGACTTGATGTGTTTGAATCAAAATATTGTGACAAAGAGTTTCAGAATTCCAAATATAAACAAGTGGATTTTATTGCTCAAGGTGAGGAACATATTTTTCCAAGGTGGGTCTCAAACATGCATACTATCAGATTTGATTCATGAATAGTCCAAGCCTTTGATGACATTTGTAACAATGTAAGAAACCTTTCAATTTATCAGAGTTCTCTTTGGTTTGCCACCAGTATCAAGTGTCTTCCAAAGGATGATGAGTGAGGTGTTCAAAGGCAGGGATTGGACAATGTAATTTATTTTCAGGATGACATTTTGGTGCTTGGTGATAATGTGGAAAGTCACAATGTTGCTTTAAAACAGACTTCAGACAGAATTGCAGAGTTGGATTTGATGTTTACAAAAACAACATATATATTTGTGGTTTAAATCAAAGAAAGATTTGAATTCTGCAATAAAATTGACACCTATCTCACTAGGTAAAGAATAATTGTGATAATTTTTTGGTTTAATACAATATTGATCCAAGTCTGTTAGGAACTTTGCGAGTGAGACAGAATGTTTAAAGGTTTTGTCTTTACTTGGGATGATGCTCAGCAGGTGTGTTCTGAGGATATTCAAGCAGAGGTTTGCAAATCATATATTTTAAGTCCCTTTGATACAAAATGAAAAACCATTGTGACTGCTGATTCAAGTGCCAACAGTAAAAGTGTGATTTTATCACAGGTTTTTCCCTCTAAAGAAAAAAAATGTTGCTTTTGCTATGTGTTTTCTTGCTACAGCAGAGGAATGCTATTCTGTGATTGAGAAGAAGTTACTTGCAGGGCTTGGAGGGTTCCAGCACATATAAGTGGGGCAGTCAGATTTCTCTTCGTATGGACCATAAACCTTTAATGAAGATTTTGTCTCCAAAAGGGGCTGCGAGATCTACCAGGTTGGGAGTTTGGTTCCAAAAATACAATTACACAATTGAATGCAGACCAGACCTGAGAAATATCCAAGCTGATTGACTGTCTTGCCTGACTTTAAATTGGGAACATGTGGATAGAGAGGTGGTGGTTTGGAATGAGAGGAAGGAGCAGTGGCAAATGTGAGTGATAGAGTTAAGTGGAGTCATGTTGCTGTAAGTGACAGGGAGTGGTTGCATGCAATGGATGGTGATGAGGTGTTGAAAGCGGTAATTCAAATGATAGTGAAATGTGAGAGAAGGGAAAGTACTTTGCCTGTTGTTCTGAGAACCTATGGTAATGGGTTGGAGGACCAATATGAAATGGGGGTACGGTTCTAATAAAGAGAGATACGATTTTACCATCCAATGTTATGTGGATAAGTCCATTCAGCATACTATATTAATGGCGTATGGGTCAAACAGTCAAGAAGAAAAGGATGAAAATGAGTTTTGGTGGCCAGGATTGGATAAGGTTGTAGGGACCTGGGTGAAGCGATGTACCCAGTCAAGAGTGTGAAAAGAGACTAAAGGTGGGGTGTGAAGTAGATTTGGGCACATTACAGGATCCTGGTCAGGGGTGGCATAGTGTGTGTGTTGATTTAGGGCCTGATTTAGAATTTGGAGAAGGAGTTACTGGGTTACAAAAGTGATGGATATCCCGTCCGTTTTTGTTATTAATAGTGGATGTGCATTCGCGATGGTTGGCGGTATCGTTTATGTCAGAAATTTCTAAAAGAACTACAATAGTACTTTAAAGAGGATTTCCATTTTTTATCACTGATAATGCTACTCAACCAGTGTCCTTAGATATGAAAGAATGTTTGTCTTCTTGTGGGATTAAACATTCACGCATAGCTCTATAGAACTTTCGGGCCAATGCAATAGTTGAAAAGTGTGGTCAAAGGAGCAATTCAGTTAGCTCTTGCAAACAGATTGGATATTGAGAAGGTAGTTCCTGATTTGGTCTGGGCTTATCGTACGACAGAGAATTCTATCACGTCTTTTACACCTTTTGGCTTGATGAGAGAAAGAAAGCCTGGTAGAAAGTTCATTCCCACTTGGATGGTAAAAGAAAAGAGTCTTTGAAGTAGGGACAGCCAAATTAGCGGATCTTTATGTAGAGATTACAAATATGAAGAGAAGATATTGCCTTGTGAATGGTTTAAAGTAGGGTCTGGATGTGTGAAGAAGGCCCTGACTAAATTATGTCGTTCATTTGAGGCGAGAGAGGCATATTGTTGCAATGTAGTTTTTGGACAGTGGTTAGCTGTGGAATCTTAGGAGAGTTGTGAATTATGTGTCTGGATAGGAGTGATGAAGGAATTGAAGGGTGCAGTGGGTTTCTGCTGATGGGGGATGATGAAGCAGATTTGCACCAAGAAGTTAAGCACTGGCTTGCACCATTTCTGTGCACCATATTTATGGAATCGCGCAAGCCGGTGCAAAAGGTAGGCTAGCATTAAAAAAATTACGTTAGTCGGGTGGGGCTGGCAATATGGAAGAAGGGAGTTTTGTACCAAAAAATGACGTTAGAAAGGTCAGAGTAAAAAACAATTACTCTAACCTGCCTAGAGTTGGTTTCTGACACAAAAACATCCAGACCACATGACTCCTGTCTTAGAAAAGACAGGAGTCATGCCCACCACCCCAATGACCAGCACAGGGGACCAGGGTCAACTGGGCATGGCCATTGCACCCATTTCTGGGCCCCCAATGGCACTTAATAAATACTTACCTGTACTTACCTATACTTACCTGGGATGGGGTCCCCCATCCTCCACTGTCCCTCTGGTGTGGGTTGGGGTGTCCCTGGAGCCCGGGGAGGGCACCTGTGGGCTTATTCCATGGTGTTCCACCATGGAAATAGTCCCACAGGTCCCCTAATGCCTGCCCTGACCGAGGCTTTAAAAAATGGTGGAAAGCAATTTGACCCTTCCTCCCTCCTGTGCATGATTTTAGCACAGGGATAAATATGGCGCTAAGGTCATAGAGTCATTTTTTGCACAGGAATGCCTACTTTGCATCTCATTTACCCAAAGTAGGTTTCCACGTCCAAAAAATGACTTTAACTCCATAAATTTGGTGCTAGACGGGTCTAGCACCAAAGTATAAATATGGAGTTAGTTTTGCACCAAATTTGCATTTAAAAAAATGTCGCAAATTCGGGGCAAAACAAGTATAAATATGCCCCTAAGTGCTTTGAAAACCAATACCATTTCAAATGTGTAATATTCAGGCAATTCTGGCTCTGGTGATAATAACTGAGCTGTGGACGGCAATTCAGTGTCAGGTGAAAATCGTAGCAGTCTTACCAGAATTGAAGGAGTTCAGAGAGCAAGGAGAACTCCCAGATATTTACAAGAGTTTGTGAAATAAGGGTATAGTCTTGTTTTTCATTTCAGATCTATTTACTATGTCTTGAATAGTCTTGTTTTGGTTTTAATTGTGTTTTTTATTTTTTGGAATGTTCTTTCTCTTGTTTGCTTCAGTTTGATATGTTTGTATGTATATGTATAAATATTGCTTTTTTTCTTGATTTATGTTTTGTTACATGTCAGATGAATATACATTTATTTGCTTATAGCTTATGTTGTTAAGGGAAGGGGACATGTTGTGAGCTTATCTCAGTAGTTTGTATAATACATTTTCTTTAATTGGGTTTCTACTGTGTTAGGAAAATTGTGGTGGAATTCCACTTGCTGGCAGTTGCTTATTGACTGACTGATGGAAGAAAGAACACGCTCAAGTCTGTGTGCTTTAATGAACTCAAGTTCAAACCTAATGTGGGGAATATTTACACAGAAGTGGTGTAGCGTGACACCGCAGACAAAATTGCCAGTGCCACGCTGCCTCATTCCTGAAACACAGGGATGCTCCGTATTTACAAAAATACAGTGCACCCCTGTGTTTCTCCTAGTGCCAATGCTAAATTTAGCTGCCAATGCAGGCATCCTTGCACCATAGTACAAAGATGTCGGCGTTGAAGGGAATGATTGTTTATGTGGAGGAAGGTGTCTCTTCCTGCACATAAACAATCTACATTAGCAAGTTGTTACTTCTATGTGTAATGCAGATTGCAGCACACATAGAAGTAACAAATCGTCATTATTGAATGATTGCTTATGTGCAGGACATAAACAATCATTCTTGGCATTTTGCTCTTTTTATGTGTGCTGCAGAATGGCGTTAGTTTTTGGTGCTGCCATAGATTAACAATTCCTGGGGCAGCGTCAAAAGCAATGGGTGTTGCGGTGGAACACCCACAGCAACACCCATTGCACACGCATCAGAAAACTGCATTGGAGGGGCCCATATTTGATGGCATTAAGCCACAAAAAAATGGCTGAGCGCTGCCTTGTATAAATGGCACAGTGCACAGTGCCACTGGAGCATCACAAAAAGTGATGCTCCAGTGGCGCTAGGGGCATGCAAATATGCTGCTGTGTTTCTAAACTCACCAATAACAGCACCTAGCCTTTCTAGAGAAGATATTTGTGCAGAGCAAGAAACAACTCTATTTAATAGTGTCTTGCATGTAGGTAGAACTTCTTCAGTGTAGCAGACATGGAAGCTTTTTTCCTCCTCAGTTCCAGGGAGGTTCTTGCTGTGGGGCAGATGATTGGAAAGGGCGTTTTAAAAGGTAAAATAGCCATCCATAGAAAATGAGATTCTAGGATACAGCTGATCCCAATAGTTTCCCAGGTTTGCCATTTTTAGTTTTGAGGACACAATGCAGTTAGTATCATGGGTTTCTGGTTGTTGGCATCAACATCTTACCACTGTTCTTACCACCAAAATGTCAAATGCAGTTGATATGTGTCTCAGATATACAGATCCCTCGTTTTACTTTGAGCAGGGTCGGCTTTATGGAGGTGCAAGTGGTGCAGCCGCAGCAGATGCTGACTTGGTTTGGGGGGCGCTGACCTCAGAGGGGGCTATATTTAGCAATGGCTTTCGAAACTTGCGATTTAAAAGCACCTGCGGAAAGGTTCCTTGTGCGTCCAGGCTTCAGGAAACAATTAAAATGTCAAGATACCTCTTGTGTTTAATGTTCCTGCTAGGGAGAGAGATGGAAGTTTTTTCTAGCGTCAGCTTTGACTCACCATAAAGTAGTGTAGATGGTTAATATGCCTGCTGCAAGGAACATAACTATATTTTATGTGGATAGCTGAGTGGATTAGTAAAATTAGTCTGTACAAGCTCTTTTAAACAAATTAATGTATGCGAAAGGGGGGCTATGGAGAGATGAGGGGCACATTTGTCGGGTGGTAGTGAGTGAATCCAAGGAGGTGGTCATAGGGAGGGGGGCGCCAAAAAAGACTGTTGCACAGGGGCTCACTGGCGCTAATGCCAGCCCTAACTTTGAGCACCACCTTCTGCCAATGCATGACTGTAGATCTTGCACTGAGTGGCTCCACTGAATATATTTATATAATTATAAATGTGGATATGAGTTACAGTATCTTTTCAGGCAGAGATGCACATGTAAACACACCTACACTTTGATCAGAACTCATGTAACTTCGAGATATTTGCTTTATTGCGGCTAGAAACAAAAAAAACTGGTCCTGAACAAGAAATATTGAACTTCTGAAGGTGAAGTAGTGATGCAGATTACTTTAGCTTAGAGTGTGCGTAAGAGACAGGAAGGAAATGGCACAACAGGCAACCAATTAAGAGGGTAGAAAATAGAACCTCAAAAATAAGATAGAGTTTGTAAGTATTTTTGGAATAAACTATAGCAAACCGAATAAATTGATAAATGGTCCTAGACAGTATTCAATTTTTTAAACAAAAAAATAGGTCTTCATTTGGAGAAGGATGGCCGGTGCAACGGTCTGCCAGAGCAAAGGATGGAAGTTCTCTGCTGTCCTGGCAGAGGACCGAACAACATACTTAGAGATGTCCGCAAGGCAGGTGGAGAATTCTGAGGCTCCTCTGAAGACACTGACAGTTTGCTGAGTGAGCGTAATGTTTAGTTCATTCACTTAAAGCAAAGTTTTTTTATGTCCAAAAAAACTGCAAAGCAGGAGATTTTTGCAGGAAAACAGGATGGAAATTGTCACTGAATACATGAGGGTAATTTCCTTGGTTTACAGGACTGTTTTTCTCTAGCAGGAAAAAATGTCTCCAAACATCTGTCCTAAATATGGAAGATAGACTGTGGTACTTTGATTGATAGCCTAAAGTCATCAAAAGATTCCACTAGCTGAACCAGTGTTGGCTTGGCCTCAGATAAATTGTACTTCCCCAGACTCCATAAAGAGTGGGTTAATCATTACTTTAGTAGACGGAACATCAGCAAAGTTTTTGAATGAGTATTTTGTCTGCCAAACTCTAAGATCCATCTGCCAAGGCCTAAGATTTTCCTGCGAGGTCAACACTGCCCACTGTCACTCCTGCTGTGTCCCTATCATTCTGCAACAATTCTCTTGTACAGTTCATTTGTTAATCCTGTTGGTTTGCATAGCTCTCCATTGAGTCTTGATTTGATTTGCAGAGCAAGAGTAGGAATAGTAGGAAAAACAATGCATAGATTTTATTGTGTCATTTCTGTGCAAAATTAGGTAATCCACCTATATTCCCAGATGGCTTGATCCATGACTGGTGGCAGTGGTGTGGGTGGTTCACAAGTAAAGTAGTACAATCAAACATGCACATTACAGTGCTCTTAAAATATCCTTATTGCTAAACTGTGGCAAATGCCTGCTCAAATTAAGCACAAGGCCTAGAATCCATGCATAACCAGAGAGCGTCTAGTTTAATTATGCCTGAGACATAAGGATATAATGTAAATTAATGTTTGAGTCCTGGAAAATGTTATACAGTAGTCTTTCTGAGAAGATTCTCTGCTTCCGCAAAAGGCCTAATGTGAGAGTCCTTTGCTGGAAAATGTGTTGTGTTTGCAAATGTGAACTAATTTGCTAAATGAAGATGGAGACAATGACCACAGAAGTCACCTCTACTTTGCCTACTTTTTGTCCATTTAGTCATCAATTCCGAAATAAATTCCCTTCAAGTTTGCATTCAAATCTTCTATTTACCTCCATGCGTTCAATACGTTCCCATGCACCAACTTCTCCATGGTGACGGTTTTATATAGCCAACAAACTTGCTCGAATGGAAAAATAGTTGACCACTGTTAGAAATGGGGTCTTTGGTTGACAGTCAGGTTACCCCCTGTTCAAGGAAGGACCCTCACTCTAGTCAGGGTAAAAGAGAATCACCCTCGGCTAACACCTGCTTACCTCCTTGGTAGCTTGGCAGAGCAGTAGGCTTTACTTCAGAGTGCTAGGTGTAAAGTATTTGTACCAACACACACAGTAACTTAATGAGAACACTACAAAATGACACAACACAGGTTTAGAAAAATAGGAAATATTTATCTAAACAAAACAAGACAAAAATCCAACATACACAAGTCAAGTTATCAACAAAAATGCAAAAAGAGTCTTTAAGTAGTTTTAAACACACACTAGCGCTGCTAGCATGAAATTGTACCTGGTGTGCGTCAAAAATTACCCCGCACGGGTGAGTGTGCATCAAAAATAACTTTGCACGGCAGTACGTGAGTCGGAAATCCAGCCGCACGATGATCCGAAATCCCCACAGCACAGGTTGTGATCTCCCAGCCTCCGTCAGCGAAGCTGCGCGTCATTTCTCCTGCTCTGTGCGTCGATTCTTCGCTCGCGTTTCCTACGAGCGTCGTTTTCTCAGCTGCGGAGACGGCGGCGCATCGTTTTTTCAGCCGCAGATCGGAGTTGCGTCAATCTTTTCCCCGCACGGTGCTCTGTGCATGGATTTCCTTGTCTTTAGGTTGCCAGCTTCTCCTTTCAGGGTCCTAGGAACTGGATGGGCACCACAGGGCAGAGTAGGAGTCTCTCCAGAGACTCCTAGTGCTGGCAGAGAGAAGTCTTTGCTGTCCCTGAGACTTCAAACAACAGGAGGCAAGCTCTAGATCAAGCCCTTGGAGATTTCTTCTCAAGATAGAAGGCACACAAAGTCCAGTCTTTGCCCTCTTACTCTGGCAGAAGCAGCAACTGCAGGATAGCTTCACAAAGCACAGTCACCGGCAGGGCAGCTCTTTTTCCTCAGCTATTCAGCTCTTCTCCAGGCAATGGTTCCTCTTGGTTCCAGAAGTGTTTCTAAAGTCTTTGGTTTTGGGTGCCCTTCTTATACCCAATGTCTCATTTGAAGTAGGCCTACTTCAAAGTAAAGTCTCTTTTGAATGTGAAATCCTGCCTTGCCCAGGCCAGGCCCCAGACACTCACCAGGGGGTTGGAGACTGCATTGTGTGAGGGCAGGCACAGCCCTTACAGGTGTAAGTGACCACTCCTTCCCTCCCTCCTAGCACAGATGGCTCATGAGGAAATGCAGGCTACACCCCAGCTCCCTTTTTTTTCTGTCACTGTCTAATGTGAGGTGCAACCAGCCCAACTGCCAAACTGACCCAGACAGGGAATCCACAAACAGGCAGAGTCACAGAAATGGTATAAGCAAGAAAATGCTCACTTTCTAAAAGTGGCATTTTCAAACACACAATCTTAAAATCAACTTTACTAAAAGATGTATTTTTAAATTGTGAGCTCAGAGACCCCAAACTCCACATGTCCATCCGCTCCCAAAGGGAATCTACACTTTAATCAGATTTAAAGGTAGCCCCCATGTTAACCTATGAGAGGGACAGGCCTTGCAACAGTGAAAAACGAATTTAGCAATATTTCACTGACAGGACCTATAAAACACATTACTATATGTCCTACCTTAACCATACACTGCACCCTGCTGTTAGGGCTACCTAGGGCCTACCTTAGGGGGGTCTTACATGTAAGAAAAGGGAAGGTTTAGGCCTGGCAAGTGGGTGCACTTGCCAAGTCGAATTTACAGTTAAAACTGCACACACAGACACTGCATTGGCAGGTCTGAGACATGATTACAGAGCTACTTATGTGGGTGGCACAACCAGTGCTGCAGGCCCCCTAGTAGCATTTGATTTACAGGCCCTGGCACCTCTAGTGCACCTTACTAGGGAATTACTAGTGAATCAAATATGCCAATCATGAGTAAACCAATCAACATTACAATTTACACAGAGAGCAGATGCACTTTAGCACTAGTTAGCAGTGGTAAAGTGCTCAGAGTTCAAAAGCCAACAGCAACAGGTCAGAAAAGAAACAGAAGGCAGGACGCAAAAAGACTGGGGATGACCCTGCAAAAAGGGCCATTTCCAACAACCACCATTTAAAAAGTTTACTTGGTGCAAGGGCATAAATTACAGTCGGTGATAAGGAAACATTCCCCTATTTATGGATTAAATCAAAACCTAGATTAAAATCCACCAGCCGAATTTCCTCCTGCCTAGTATCCCTCTGTTGGGGGAAATTGCCCAGGTGGATTCTCTTGCAGTTTTATATTTCCCACAGAAATTTAACGGTGTTTTTTTACCAAAAAATAAGTTTTAAAAACTCTGTTTATTAAATTCAATAGACTCCAATGCAGTAGCCCTTGATTAATGTTTCTAAATAGCTTCTTATTCTTATCTTCGTTAAGTTCGATATATGTAAATTCTCCAATTCAGATAAACGTGTTCAATTAAATTAATAAACACAAAGGATATAGCGTACCGTTTTTCTGGGACGGTGCTTGCAAAAAATACAGACTTAGATCGTTGTGTACTGCAGAAATATTACGAATTTAGTTTTAGTTTCACCACCTTCTCTCTGGCACACTGCCCAGAAAGCTAAATGCTAGCTGTGTCTTCTTTCAGCTTTAAAGCGGAGTTTTACATTTTGTTAAGACATTTAACGTCCCCACCCCTCGGGCGACAGATTGCTAGCCTGCAGTAGCTATTTACTCTGCAGAACTTTGCGAACACTGTCTTGGTTTCCAGAGACTTATTCTGGAAATAATTCACACTCATGGCATAATCACAGTGTTAGTGCCAGAACACTATACTGGCATCTTGCCTTATACAACCTGTCAAATGCAGGAGAGTGGCATAGACGAGAATCGTGGCTATTTTGTAATGTCATTAGTGCAAAAATAAAGAGGTTTGTGTTTGTGTGATGGTAAACCTGACTACGGGTGCATCGTTAGTTATTTTAAGATATCTGAAATGTATACACTTTCCTATGTGTGCAATCATTGCTGCAAGGCTTATGTAGGATACACTTTCCCCTCTTAAAAAGCATAAACACAAAGGGTCTCTCGTTTTCCTCACCAATTAATTTAGAGGACGAGGATGAGCAATCATCTCAGAAGGATGTTTCTGCAACCCCAGACTCCGCAAATGTGGGGAGGGTTACAGCCTTTTTGAGAACGCAGTTTGGGAGACCGATAAAATGTCTCCTTATCTCAGGGCACACCAAGTGTAACCAAGAGTGGCACAGATCTAGAGGTTAAGGGCCAGATGTAGTAAGCCTTTTGCGCCTCGCAAACTGCAAAAAACGCAGTTTGCGAGGCGCAAAAGGCCAAACGCGATGCACAACCGCAAATTGCGAGTCGGTACCGACTCGCAATTTGTGGCTGCGACTCGCAAATAGGAAGGGGTGTTCCCTTCCTATTTGCGACCGCATCGCCATGCAGAGTTGCTTTGGGACCGCGAATGCGGTCGCAAACCAACTCGCAGTTACCATCCACTTGAAGTGGATGGTAACTCATTCGCAAAAGGGAAGGGGTCCCCATGGGACCCCTTCCCCTTTGTGAATGCCAAAAGAAATAATTTTTCAGAGCAGGCAGTGGTCCTATGGACCACTGCCTACTCTGAAAAAACCGAAACTAAATGGTTTCGGTATTTTTTCTTTTTGCAGCCCGTTTTCCTTTAAGGAAAACGGGCTGCAAAAAGAAAAAAAAAACTGCTTTATTCAAAAAGCAGTCACGGACATGGTGGTCTGCTGTCTCCAGCAGGCCACCATCCCTGTGAGTGCCTAGACTCGCTATGGGGTCGCAAACTGCCACCCACCTCATAAATATTCATGAGGTGGGTCTTTGCGACCCCATAGCGAGTCGCAGAAGGTGTCTAAGACACCTTTCTGCATCTCGCATTGCGAGTTGCAATTTGCGATTCGCTATGACTCGCAAATTGCAAGTCGTAATTTTTAACTTACCTACATCTGGCCCTAAGTGATTTCTCAGCATCAGGGATCAACAAATTGTTATAAATAAAAATTGAAGAATTCTGAAACAAGGGCAAACCTACAGACTTGCACTATAGTAAAAAGGAGGGTCCTTAAGCTATCTATAGAGAATAGAGAGTATACCACAAACACTCTAATTATACCACTCCTATGGGTGCCTGTAGAAATTTGGAAATAAAGTTGCAATATGGAAAGCAAACCACACTCATGAAAACTTGTGAAAAAGTAAGGAGTCACTTCACAGCAACACCAAAGAGGGGATGGAGTGGGGGGATCCGACCTCAAGTTTGAAACATCACCCGAACGTCTCATTATTGAAGTGTGCTAGGCTGCAGCACGGGCGGGCCAGGCCTGCTGTTGTTCGTGTTAAACTCTACAGGTAGGCCTAGCCAATCATAAATGGTGGTGAGCTGCCTGAACATTGTCCGTACCAAATGTATAGTTGTCACAAGTGAGTTAGAGACGTATGAATGAAAAACAGAGGAAGACAGCTAGATTCACAAAACATTAATATAATTGCAGTGTGACAGCACCAAATAAAAGTCAATTGCACATTTAAAAAAAATAATGATAGACAACTTGTTTTACTACTATGGCAATGTGTGGTACAGATTCATTACGATTAAAACAGTATAGATTCTAACACGCCAAAATACTGATGTACTCAAAGTCCATAGTGAGTTTGGTGTCTCGGGAAAGACTCCGTGAAAAAATAAAACACAACTCTTTTTCTGTATATCTTAAACAGGAACCATTCAAGATATTTAGATAATTTGTTTACAAATGTGCTCGTTCCCTTTCTCAGTTGAAAAGTGGAAATCGCTGTCACTGACATTAATGAAGCGGATTGAATTGGAGAGCGTGCAGCTCTCACCACCACTAAATAACAAGCCAAAATGGAAATATGTAAAATGATCATAGCAGGTAAGAGGTTTATTTATTCATAAAGACACGGTGACGATTGCAGCTGTGTAGTTATCCTTCGGTCAGAATTTCCAAAGAAACAGAGGAAAGCTTCAGGTGATCTGACAAGTGTGGACTGTGAAAATGGGCAGGTTCCAAAATGCTTTTTCTTCATGCAATTTCCATTGGGAATTTTAGACAGCAGTATAGGCATAATAGCTGAATAGAATTCCAGCAAATTTGGCAAAAAGCTACATCTTTACTTACTTTTTGTGATTTGGAATAAATCACTTCAGTAGTTTTCGTGTAATTAAGGTTCATAATTTATAACCATAATGACAATTGATCCTGTGGGACTCCTGCTGGAGCACACATTAAAACATGCATTTATAATGCAACGGGTCTAGCATTTCGACGAGTTAGGGCTATTAGTGTTGTAAACTCCTAACTGGACTGTTCTTGCCACATTAATTGTTAAAAAATGAGCGCGATCACGCTGCGAAATAAAGAGAAAAAGTAGTCCAGAAATCATACGCAAAACACGTAGCCTCGTATCTTTTCAGTGATTGGTGCGCTCGAGGAGGGCTAAACACCAGAAAAGAAATGACATATGCATGCCTTTTTCTAATGAAGGCAAGCGGACCTTAAAAGGCAGGCCCACGAACCAATGAAAGTGGCTGAGGTAACATGGGTGTGGGTCGAAGCCCAAAGAGAGATTACAGCAGGATTGGAGCGCTTTGCGCTCAACCCTAATGATCGACCTGCTGTGGCTCAAACCTCTTGATCCTGAGGATATAAATACATTTATTTGGAAGAAACAGGAAAATCAGAGAGCCAAAGGATACATAGCAGAGAAATACACAGACATACAAGGGCAAACGGGCAGAGGAAAACTGGAAAAGCTGCGAGCCAGAACATATGAGGAAAAAAAGTGATTGGTTTTGCTAATTGACCTCGTGTGGAAAATGGGATGGGAGGAAGAGAGGGCGAGTGTTAGTTAACAGGGCATTTCAAAGCAAGTCCCGGCCCACAAGCCTGTGATTTTGGAAAAATCACTTAATGTAATTAAGCTGGTTCACACTAAATAAAACTTGTTAAAGAGGTTACCCGAGGTACAGAAGTGGGGTGCCCTCTGCTGTGGTTCACGGCCCCCTGCTCTCTGCGGGGGTCGGTCCCTGTTAGAGCATCTCTGACAAGTGCCCGGATGCTTTGGTCCTTTGTGCGGGGTTCAGTGTCTGCCCTGATAGCTGTGTTACACGACGGGCTGTGCTGCTTTTCAATAACAAGGGGACCCGCTTCCCTTGTGGCACAGGGTTCTCAAGAGGCATCAAGAATGATTTGTCACCCAGCGTCACTTCCAGCGGTAAAGTCTGGTACTTTGTTACCACAGGGTACCGCACGGCTGCAGGGATACCCCAGGAACGGCACTACGGAGACCACGAGCGTCCCTGCCCACTTACCACTCCTGCTGAGCTGCAAATCAACAAGGGACGGATGGGAACCAAGCGGTCCTTTCAAGGGTCAGATCACGTTACAGCAGAACTTTACATATTCTTAAGGTTAAATGTCACATATTCCACATATTGCTTGTACTAAAGAAAACAGATTACTTTTAAAGTGATAAAAGTGCAGTAATGTGCTTTCAAGCTTGAAACATTAATATTGAAGGAATCCCTCATGCTGTATGGAAATTATAACTTCCAATTTTGTTATGAATATAGTTATAAACAATTAAGCCCCTGTTGCATCCAGTCAAAACAGCGTCCTCTTATGTAGGCAATGCTTGAAATCCAAAACGGGCATGAGACGGTGATGTTGCAGGAGCCTTGGTGGGGGGGGAGCAAAGGGAAGAGAGCGAGAAACAGCAGCAATGAGTGGGCATCTAGTTAAAAGGTGGCTGGGTCCACATTAGAATAATGAAGCCCTTGATGTGAATATGAAAGTGAGTGTGTACCGGGGTCCAAATTGGGCGGTGGGGTCCAAATTAAAATAATGAATTCCGACATGGTGAAAATTAAAGCGTGCGTACAGTTAGAAGGCATGTGGCCTCCAATAAAGTTTGTTTACACATGCCACCTTCCGTCAGCTAAGTGGCAAGCACATTTCACTCCAGAGGCACAAAAATACCACATTCCATCATGCGAGCCGAGAATTTTTTTTTTTTACAGGCTTGAGTTCAATCGCACTCTTTACAGACCTGTTTTTAATGGTGCTTGAAATCAAAAGTCAGAGGGAGCCGCTGTGCAACGAGAGAGTCTTCCCATGCCAGCTAAAAACAAGCGAGATCGCACTGCAAACAAAATATAAAAAGTAGCCCACAAACCTGATGGGAAACAGCGAGTCTTACATGTTTCCAGTACTTGGTCGCTGCGCTCGAGGAGGGCTAACCATCGGAAAAGGCATGGCGTATGCGTGCCTTCCACTAATGAAAGCAAGCAGATTTTAACAGGCAAGCCCACGAACCAATGAAAGACAACTGACGTGACATCAACAGGGCTCCGAGCCCTTTTCTAATTCCTAAAGCGTCTCACAAGCGAAACACATGTGCAAGCGCATGCGACGCAGGCTCGACTCTAAAAAATAAAGGATTCCTATTCCGGGGGGGGGGGGCATTTTTTCCATTGGCTTCTTGCTACCGCAGGAGCAAAACAGTCCTCGCGCTTATGCTGTGATAGTCTGGCTCCAACAGATTAAGAAATGTTGCGGCTGCTATGACAGCACACAGTGACTTTGTCCCATGTGCTTTGTTGTAAGTATAATATCATGGAAGGGGGCAGGATAGGGGTACCCTGACCACCTGGCCACAGTGGGGAGGAGGGGATCCCAAAGAGATCTCCCCTGGGGCAAAATATCAGCCAAAACAAATTCTCTGTCTGCCGTTCCTGCTGAGGCCTCTCAAGAGCATACATGGTTGTGACAGCTTCTGTGAGAGTCCTACTGGATTGCATAAAAACTAAAACTCCAGTGCAAGTTCAGAGCTCTCATTAGAGAGGCTATTCCTTCAATGTACCTAAGCCCCGTTATGTAAGCATGCTTTTAATGAACAAAACCTTCACCCTGTACAGACATCTTGAGGCCAGTCCCTTGCCAAATCCCACAACACACAGACTTGGTGCTGTGCAGAGGTCTTTGTGGGCAGGCCATTGCCTCATCAAATCCTACTACGCAAGCTTTTGCCATTTACAGAGGCCTTTGTGGACAAGCCAACCCCTCCCCAAACTTTACTCTACAGATTTACCAAGCAAAGTAGGGACGAGCATAGTAGCTTTGCATGGCTTGGTAAATTTCGTTCTAGGTTTTGAGTCACCCTGCATGCACTTGAGTGGCTCAAGGGTGACACAAAATCTTTGATAAATATGCCCTCAAGTGATTATCCACAATGCCTATGAAAGGTGCACCATCTGAATATGACATCACTGGTCTTCCTTGCACATCACAACACCACAACAAGCAATGCCAGGGAATTAATCATTTTCATACTTCCAGCTGGCAAACAAAACGTGCGGCATTGCTCTTTACTGCCTGCCAATCTTTCCTCTCATACTTTTCCTTTTGTTTGGCATGAGATGCACATACCCAGGCATTAAGTCCCATATTTATACTTTTTTAGCACAGCATTTGCGCTGCTTTTTGACGCAAAAACGGAGCAAACTTACAAAATACAATTGTATTTTGCAAGTTTGCGCCGCTTTTGTGTAAAAAAATGGCACAAATGCGGCGCTAAAAAAGTATAAATATGGGCCTAAGTGCCCGATACTGTGCTGGTCTAGGTAGTGGTTTCATTTCATACAGGACTCATCTCAGATTTTCAATGATCCTCAGATTAAATGTGCCATAATGTGGGAACATCAACACACCCTCTTTCTCAGTTATCTAATGCCATTGACTCCACCAAATACATGTGTGAAGCCTTACACTCACAAGCATATAATGACCTGGTGTTCCTTCCAGAGGACCTTTTCTCCCTCCCACACTGGTATCCTCGAATCTCCCATCACCAAATTTAGTATGCTCTTAAAACATTTCATTTTTGATTAGTTAAAGAATATCACACAAAATTCAGTTTCAAAATGATAAGTTTGTCTTTCACCCACAATCCTCTTCCAACTGGAGCACCCAATAGCAGCAAAACACTCTATGACACAATTGACCAATATCTGCATGGCACTACACCAATCAACCAATCCCAGTGTGACACACTGTGATGCTATATCGCTCCTCCCAGTGGCTCACCCTTTACAATTTTCGCAAACATTACAATTCAAGTAAAAAAACAAATGCAAAGCAAATTTCAACAACTTTCTGTACTCCACTAATGAAACCAATAGTACTCAGTCACACAAGTAACGGTTGGAGCAACACTCTCTGCAATACCCTGACTCACGCTCGAGCAAAACCTCGACTAGCGGGGACCCACCAGGATTAGTGCAGCTTCACCCCTGCTCAAAGGATTCACCAAAAGAACCGTATTTCACTCACAAAAATATATTATCCCTATCTTAATTGTGTAGTTGACATTACCTCACAACAAACCACAACAAATACATGACTAGTTAAAAAAAAGTGAAAAATATGAAATACAAAAAAGTCTAAAAATATTTTTTTAAATTACAAATGAAGCAGTTGAAGACTGAAAACAGTTTGAAAAAGTGATGGTATAGTTTTGTGGTAATGTCACACACATTGTAATATCTTTAAAAAAACACTGAAATTCATCAGTTTTAGTACAGTAAGCTAATATGTGCACTCCTGCCATGCACTGCTTATAACCTCACACATTATATCCCTCATGTCATATTAATTACATAATTGGTGATGTCACTGACAACATCATCAAACAGATATGACAGTTTGCTACATGCTTTTTTACGATGAAAATATTAAGCAAGCCACACCTAGGCTCAAATTTGCATTAACTCTCTAGTGCTAATGAACGTAACCTTTGACCAGATTCTGTATATAAAGCATATCTGTGAAATCACCCACAATCACATTTAGTAAACATGATGCTTTTTTTAACTGAGTTTCAAATGTGTAAGAAATGCTATGTTTACCTTTTTAAGGTGTACCTGTTAAATGCTTCATCCAACATAGAATAATAAGTCCTTTATTTAAAACCCTATTTCAGTCAAAGACCTTAAAAGCATCAAAAAGCAGTATAGTGAACATTATCATCCATTCTTCATTGCAAAGCAACAATCCCAGTAGGCAAATTTTGAGATCGTAAAACTTTAATTTAAATTGCAGATAAAAGATTTTATTTAAAAACTTGCATGAGATATTAGAAGATAACATGTATTTGTATTTAAAAGCATTAAACTTGTAATGAAGGAATGTGTCCTGCTTAGTATTAAAATTCGATGTATACAAAATAGCAGGCATACTTAACCCCTTCGCTGCCAGGCCTTTTCCCCCTCAGGTGCCAAGCCTTTTTTTGGCTATTTGGGGCAGTTTGCGCTTAGGTCCTCATAACTTTTTGTCCATATAAGCTACCCACACCGAATTTGCGTCCTTTTTTTCCAACATCCTAGGGATTCTAGAGGTACCCAGACTTTGTGGGTTCCCTTGAAGGAGACCAAGAAATTAGCCAAAATACAGCAAAAACTTCACTTTTTTTCAAAACAATGGGAAAAAAGTGCTGCAGAAAAAGGCTTGTTTTTTTCCCTTGAAAATGGCATCAGCAAAGGGTTTGTGGTGCTAAAATCACCATCTTCCCAGCTTTCAGGAACAGGCAGACTTGAATCAGAAAACCCAATTTTTCAGCACAATTTTAGCATTTTACTGGGACATACCCCATTTTCTCAATTTTTTGTGCTTTCAGCCTCCTTCCACTTAGTGGCAGAAATGGGTGTAAAACCAATGCAGGACCCCAGAAAGGTAAACATTTCTGAAAGGTAGACAACATTCTGAATTTATCAAGGGGTCATTTGTGTAGATCCTACAAGGGTTACCTACAGAAAATAACATCTGAAATCAAAAACTATTGAAATTGAGGTGAAAAAAACAACAATTTTTCTCGATGTTTTTCTCTGTAAGTTTTACCTGTGATGTCAGATTTTTGAAAGCAATATACCGTTACGTCTGCTAGACTCTTCTTCTTGCGGGGATATATAGAGCTTGTAGGTTCATCAAGAACCCTAGGTACTCAGAGCCAATAAATGAGCTGCACTTTGCAATGGCTTTTCATTCTATATCAGGTATGCAGCAATTCATTTGCTGAACTATGAAGACTGAAAAATAGGTATCAGGAAAACCTTTGTATTTCCAAAATGGGCACAAGAGAAGGTGTTGAGAAGCAGCGGTTATTTGCACATCTCTGAATTCCGGGGTGCCCTTACTAGCATGTGAATTACAGGGCATTTCTCAATTACATGTCTTTTTTACACACTGTCTTACATTTGGAAGGAAAAAATGAAGAGAAAGACAAGGGGCAATAACACTTGCTTTGCTATTTTGTGTTCCCTCAAGTCTCCCGATATAAATGGTACCTCACGTGCATGGGTAGGCCTGATGCTCGTGACAGGAAACGCCACATGGACACATCAAGGGCCTGATTCTAACTTTGGAGGACGGTGTTAAACCGTCCCAAAAGTGGCGGATATACCACCTACCGTATTACGAGTTCCATAGGATATAATGGACTCGTAATACGGTAGGTGGTATATCCGCCACTTTTGGGACGGTTTAACACCGTCCTCCAAAGTTAGAATCAGGCCCCAAATGTTTACATTGAAATCTGATGTGTTTTTTTCAAACTGCCTAGCTGTAGATTTTGCCCTTTAGCTCAGCCGGCACCTAGGGAAACCTAGCAAACCTGCGCATTTGTTAAAACTAGACACCTAGGGGAATCCAAGATGGGGTGACTTGTGGGGCTTTGACCAGGTTCTGTTACCCAGAATCCTTTGCAAACATCAAAATTTGGCCAAAAAAATACTTTTTCCTCTCATTTCGGTGACAGAAAGTTCTGGGATCTGAGAGCCACACATTTCCTTCCACCCAGGGTTCCCCCAAGTCTCCAGATAAAAATTATACCTCACTTGTGTGGGTAGGCCTAGCGCCCACAACAGAAATGGCCCAAAACAAAATGTGGACACATCACATTTTTCCAAAGAAAACAGAGGTGTTTTTTGCAAAGTGCCTACCTGTACATTTTAGCTTATAGCTCAGCAGGCACCTAGGGAAACCTACTGTTAGAAATGGGGTTTTTGGTTGGCAGTCAGGTTACCCCCTGTCCAAGCAAAAGCCATCACTCTAGTCAGGGTAAGTCACACACAATCCGAGATTATCCTGTGCCCACCCTCTGGTAGCTTGGCACGAGCAGTCAGGCTTAACTTAGAAGGCAATGTGTAAAGTATTTGTGCAATAAATCATACAATACCACCATATAGCACCACAAAAATACACCACACAGTGTTTAGAAAAATATATAATATTTATCTGGATAATTGTAGGTCAAAAAGAATAAAGTTTGCTATGGGAAATTGTAGGGATATCACTGAAAAGTGATATACAGTGTCTTAAGTCTTTAGAATATAAACAAAGTCTCTTTCAAGCACAAGTACCTGGTTTGGAGTGGAAAACTCTCCTCAGAGGGCCACAAAAGAAGAGGTGCGTGGAAAAAGGGTGTGTGCATCGATTTCTCCCCAGCACACATGGAGTTGTGTCGTTATTTTCCACGCGGGGAAGTCGTGCGTTTTTTTTCCGGCGCGCAGACAGTCTCTTTTCGTGGATCGCGGGGATTACCAGATGTCCCGGGTCTGTGCGTGGATTTTCCTGCTTGTTTTCCGGCTGCCCGTCGTTCTGCCGGGCTGCGCGTCGAAATTACGATCTCACGGCAGGCGTTGCATCGAATTCTCCTCTAGAGGTCGGGCGGCGTTGTCCTTGCGAAGCCGTGCGTCGGATTTTCGGTCGTCCCAAGAGCGTCGCGTCGATCAGCGTCGGTGTGCAGCGTTTTTCTCACTGCGGAACAAGCTGTGCGTCGAAAGTTTCGGCACACGGAGCGTCCAAGTGAAAGAGAGAAGTCTTTTTGGTCCTGAGACTTCAGGGAACAGGAGGCAAGCTCTATCCAAGCCCTTGGAGAGCACTTTCACAGCCAGACAAGAGTTCAGCAAGGCAGCAGGCCAACAGCAAGGCAGCAGTCCTTTGTAGAAAGCAGACAGGTGAGTCCTTTGAGCAGCCAGGCAGTTCTTCTTGGCAGGATGTAGTTTCTGGTTCAGGTTTATTCTCCAGCAAGTGTCTGATGAGGTAGGGTAGAGGCCCTGTTTTATACCCAAATGTGCCTTTGAAGTGGGGGAGACTTCAAAGAGTGGCTAAGAAGTGCACCAGGTCCCCTTTCAGTTCAATCCTGTCTGCCAGGGTCCCAGTAGGGGTGTGGCAGTCCTTTGTGTGAGAGCAGGCCCTCCACCCTCCCAGCCCAGGAAGACCCATTCAAAATGCAGATGTATGCAAGTGAGGCTGAGTATCCTGTGTTTGGGGTGTGTCTGAGTGAATGCACAAGGAGCTGTCAACCAAGCCCAGCCAGACGTGGATTGTAAGGCACAGAAGGATTTAAGTGCAAAGAAATGCTCACTTTCTAAAAGTGGCATTTCTAGAATAGTATATTAAATCCGACTTCACCAGTCAGCAGGATTTTGTATTACCATTCTGGCCATACTAAATATGACCTTCCTGCTCCTTTCAGATCAGCAGCTGCCACTTCAACAGTGTATGAGGGCAGCCCCAATGTTAGCCTATGAAGGGAGCAGGCCTCACAGTAGTGTAAAAACGAATTTAGGAGTTTTACACTTCCAGGACATATAACTACACAGGTACATGTCCTGCCTTTTACCTACACAGCACCCTGCTCTAGGGGTTACCTAGGGCACACATTAAGGGTGACTTATATGTAGAAAAAGGGGAGTTCTAGGCTTGGCAAGTACTTTTAAATGCCAAGTCGAGGTGGCAGTGAAACTGCACACACAGGCCTTGCAATGGCAGGCCTGAGACAATGAAAAGGGGCTACTTAAGAGGGTGGCACAACCAGTGCTGCTTGCCCACTAGTAGCATTTAGTTTGCCAGCCCTATGCACATAAAGTGCACCTTACTAGGGACTTATAAGTAAATTAATAGTCCAATCAGGTATGATTCAAGGTTACCATGTTTTAAGGGAGAGAGCATATGCACTTTAGCACTGGTTAGCAGTGGTAAAGTGCGCAGAGTCTAAAAACCAGCAAAAACAGTGTCCACAAAGTGGAGGGAGGCAGGCAAAAAGTTTGGGGTGACTACCCTAAGGCTGTCAGGTCTAACACCTACCAAACCTGCGCATATTGGAAAACTAGACACCTAGGGGAATCCAAGATGGGGTGACTTGTGGGACTCTCACCAGGTTTTGTTACCCAGAATCCTTTGCAAACCTCATAATTTGGTAAAAAAACCACTTTCTCCTCACATTTCGGTGACAGAAATTTCTGGAATCTGAGAGGAGCCACAAATTTCCTTCCACCCAGCGTTCCCCCAAATCTCCCGATAAAAATGGTACCTCACTTGTGTGGGTAGGTCTAGCCCCCACGACAGGAAATGCCCCAAAACACAATGTGGACACATCACATTTTCCCAAAGAAAACAGAGCTGTTTTTTTAAAAGACCCTAGCTGTGGATTTTGGCCTCTAGCTCAGCCGGCACCTAGGGAAACCTACCAAACCTGCACATTTTTGAAAACTAGACACCCAGGGGAATCCAAGATGGGGTGACTTGTGGGGCTCTCACCAGGTTTTGTTACCCAGAATCCTTTGCAAACCTCAAAATTTGGCTAAAAAAACACTTTCTCCTCACGTTTCGGTGACAGAAATTTCTGGAATCTGAGAGGAGCCACAAATTTCCTTCCACCCAGCGTTTCCCCAAGTCTCCAGATAAAAATGATACCTCACATTTGTGGGTAGGCCTAGTGCCTGCAACAGGAAATGCCCCAAAACACAACGTGGACACATCACATTTTCCCAAAGAAAACCTAGGTGTTTTTTGCAAAGAGCCTAGCTGTGGATTATGGCCTACCTGTATATTTTAGCCTCTAACACCGCCGGCACCTGGGGAAACCTACCAAACCTGAGAATTTTTGAAAACTAGACACCTAGGGGAATCTAAGATGGGGTGACTTGTGAGGCTCTCACCAGGTTCTGTTACCCAGAATCCTTTGCAAACCTCACAATCTGGCTAAAAAACACTTTCTCCTCACATTTCAGTGACAGAAAGTTCTTGAATCTGACAGGAGCCACAAATTTCCTTCCACCCAGCATTCCCCAAGTCTCCTGATAAAAATGATGCCTCACTTGCGTGGGTAGGCCTAGTGCCCATGACTGGAAATGCCCCAAAACACTATCTGGACACATCCAAATGATCAAATACAAAACTACCTGTTTTTGGAGGGGGTGGGGGGCAACCTGCCTTTTTGGTCCTGGGCTCAGCAGCTATCTAGGGAAACCTACCAAACCCAGACATTTCTGAAATCTAGACACCCGAGGGAGTCCAGGGAGGTGTGACTTGCGTGGATCACACAATGGTTTCTTACCCAGAATCATCAGCAAACCTCAAATTTAGCTAAAAAATCACTTGTTTCCCACATTTCTGTGTGGGATCGCCGCACAGGGACAAATTTCCTACCACCCAACGTTTCCCTCAGTCTCCCAGTAAGAATGAAACCTCACTTGTGTAGGTGGGCCAAGTGCCTGTGACAGGGAGGAGCCAAAAACATGTCAAAATTGTGGAGGAACCAAAGGGGGTCCAAAAGGGCAGTTTGAAAAAAAACATTTTTAGGCTGAATTTTTATCGGTATAGATGGGACAATGTTGGGTGGTAGGAATTTTGTGGATTCCAACAGATTCCAGAAGGTTCTATCACACAAATGTGGGAAAAATGTGTGATATTCAGCAAAGCTGGAGGTTTGCAGGGCATTGTGGGAAAGAAAATGGTGCAGGTGCATGTGAAGCACACCACCCTGGAATCAACCAGATGTCTTATAGATGACAATTATTATTATTATTATGCGGTTAGTCGGGTAGGTGCAACGACCTACGAACAGCATCGAATTAATGCTAGTTCCAGTCACTGACTAGCGATCTCTAGGAGCTTTATCCTAAGAATCGTGGATGTGCGACCTTTTTTTGACATAGCAAACACATCAAAGTAAGTGACTGTTTTCATTTTTTTGTCTCAAGTTGGGCATAATAATGATAATAATTTTTCGTTTGGAGAAGTCTTTATTACTTTTGGTCCTGATGAAGCGTCAATGGACCCGATTGGGCCAACAGACGCGAAACATGTAGACCCAGTGTCAAGTGGAACCATAATAGGTCTGTTCCTCTTGCCCAAGTGTTGAGACCACGTGAGCATCATACTCACACTTTGTCTCTCACCCTGTTTTTAACCTTGGTCTCCATCCTACCTATTCTGATTAAAATTTCATGATCATTGGTCTTGGATGGATAACCAATTTTATCTTTGTCTCTCCATTATTGCATGAGTACTTGAAATCAACTACTCATTCCATCTGCAATACGGTTAAGAGCTCCCGTCAGGGAGCCCGTTAGGCATTGCAATACCGGCCTAACGAGGAGCGTTCCCAATGATGAAACTAGACATCCAATGTGATGCTTGAGGGTTCTTGCTCCTGTTAAAATAGGTTTCTTTCCCTACTCTAGTTTTGGAACAGTGTACTTCTTTATTCTTATTGAGGAGGGGCCTGTGGATAAGACAGTTGGGCTGGGGGGTGTAGGCTGGATAGTAAGTTAAGTGTTAGAGAGGAGGTAGTTTTGTACAGCCAGTGGCCCAGGTTATGATTTTGTTAAAGGGCACTTGTTTCATTAAAAGCAGCCTTTTGCACACCATTAAGTAGGTCAGAGTTTTTCATGCACCCTGTTTCCCAAACTAATCACTGTGGCGGTGTAATGGTTACTTTAACCCAGAGGTCTGATTAAATTCCCAGTGCGATGCAAGTGAATATCGCTTGTTTTGTAATCTTAATGCAAATAGGCCACACAGACTCAAGAAATTTGTCCACATAGAAAACAATGCATAGCCAGGTATCTCACCTGCAAATTCTCAAGGATAGTTTATACTGTCAAATCCACCCAGGACCGGGGAATAATTTTCACAACTCATTAAGAAGTCAATGCAGCTATTTATAAATAACAAAAATATATTGGGGGCAAGGACACATTCTTGCCTAACACCTTTGTCGACCATGGTGTCTCCCCATTAGGGCCCCTTCGGATTTGGGTGTTATTGTTGGTATGGAGTCGCACCATAATTTTCAGTTGGGTATCCCGCAGCCACAGGTCCCTAAGATTTGTCTAGAGGATATCCATGGGAATCATGTTGAATGCAGCCTTTAAATCAACAAATGTTACATAGAGACTACCTTTATTTATATTCGCTACTTTCCATCTCACCATCTGGACTCGGAAAACTTAGTCAACAGTGCTTGTTTTAGGACGAATCCCCGCTTGGAAATGGGATAGTGTGTTATTGTCTTCCATCCAGGAATTCAGTTGGTCCAGAACTTTTTTGTTAAATGTCTTCCTCAGCTGTGTCAATCTAACTTATAGAGTGATAATTGTCTGGACCTGATTTCAAGCCCTTCTTATTAATGAGGATGATCTCTGCTCCCCTCCAAATACAGGGAATTGGTGCACCGGCCAAGATGACATTGGCAATTCTATTTAGATACAGTACCCAGATGTCTGGCTGTATTATGTACAGGTCACCGGGGATCTTGCCCGGGCCTTGTCTGCTTTCAGCTCACAGATGGCTAATCGTGTCTCATTGAGAATGAAAGGTGTTATTATATCAGCCATCTCTCGAGAGGATCCTGGGTAGTCACCTGGTGAGATGGCAGATTCCCAATCAAATGTGTCAGGATCAGCATTTGTGATGCTACTTGCACTATAGAGGGATTGGAAACGAGTGAGCCAATCCTGGGGTAAGATGGTAGACTCTGGTCTCATGTCAGTTTTACAACCATGACTAAGCATATTCTAGAACGTTGCCTGCTTTCTGTTCCGGGTAGCATCCAGAATGTCCCCCTATATGGAGGTATACCGAGATATTTTAGGCTGTTGGAGGGTCTCTTTATATCTGGATGCCTAGATTTGAGATTGAAGGCCACTTGTAATAGTTTTGATCAAATAGGAGGGGTTGGCGTTTTGTGAAAAACTATGCCGGGATGTAGGTTTAGTAAGGTAAGAATTCTTCAAGTCCCCAAAACATATGACATTGAGATTCATGACAGCAGATGGAGAAAGGCCAGAGTCACCTAATTCAGATAAAGTGGGGACTAGGCAGCAATATAATCGGACAAGGGTGACATTGTTTTTGACTATTATGTACCATCTAACATTCCTCCGATATTTAGTAATGGTCAAGTCCTCGCTGGGCAGGCCAGAGCCAGAAACAGTGGTTTCCGGGCTGTCCTGGAGGGTTAAAAGCAGGGGGAAGTGGTTGCTTTCATTCCTAAGCTGAACTTCCATGTCAATAAGGGATGGCCACAAATAGAGATCTAGGAAAACGTAGTCAATATTACTTGAACACGTTCTCCTTCTTAAGGCCGGTTTTCTAGTTAGGTGTGAAGCAGTTTAGCCATGACAAGCTCTCATATGACATGATAACGTAAGATCTATCATCTGCAAAGTGACCTTAGATGTAGATGGTATGCAAGGGCCCTAGCTTTTGGGGAATACCCCTTTGTTGATCCTCTTCATCTGCAAAAACCCTAATGAGAGCTGAAGGTAAAAGCATATGTTGAAGTCACCTCCAACTACAATGGCTGAAGTCCTACTGGCCATCAGTATACACTCCCTCAGCAGTGATATGACTGTGGATTCCACATATTTGTTAGTTGTTCTGTTGTAAACATTATTTAAAGAGAGTTTTTTTACCATTTAAAGACAGGAATTTCAGCCTAATATGTCATGGGAGTCAAAATATAATTGTTTCACCTGACAATCTATTGAAGTGCGGACCCATGTAGCAAGACTCCCAGACGATCTGCCAGCATGTGTTCCCAGGGCCAGTGCATGGAAAATTCTAAAGCCTTAGCTATAGGATGGCACTAGAGCCCATGTTTCCTGGAACATGATTACATCAGCTTTGTCAATGAATCCCCCCAGTCTTCCTGAGGCAGTTTGCTATTTAACCCCTCTATAATCCATGATGTTGGGGGTTAAGTTTTGAATTGAATTTGACAGTTTTCTTGCAGAAACACACAGGCATCAAGGGATAGAAGGCCATTTGGAAGGTGAGTACACCCTAGTGTCAACCTGTCATAGTTGAAGTTTTCTACTTCAAAGGATTGGCGAGATTCCCCAAATATGTCCAAGTGGTTTAGCCTATAGCATTCTCGAACATCCATAGTTCAGTGGATGATCTTAATAATTAGTGAGGCCTCATTCTCCCGTAGATGCATTCGTAATTTTGGGACACCTGTTCTGTAGACAATTCTAGTAGAGGAGGGACTTTGACTATGCAGAGCCTCATCCAGGAGTCTTCTGGAACTGGCGGGAAAATAAATACCCTAAAGGTTCTGGGGATGGTAAGAATGCAACTTATATGTTGTCTATGAGTAATAGAACTGTTGTCCATAAGAAGTATGGGTCAATGAGATGTCACTCCTGGGCAATGAGCTCTATTAATTTCTCTAGTAAGCTCTTTCTGAGGAAGGCCCAAGGAATGATAGTGAGGCCCAATGTCTCGGATTAAAAAGTTCGGTTCATGATAGGCCTTGGAATGTAAAGGGGCATAAGCGAACTCCGTTTACTGAGGGCAAAGTGTGGGGATTGGCTTCCTGAGGCATGTTAGGGTGGAAAATATTGAGTGGGTAATTGGGTCCTCATCTTTTTTCTTGATAGGCCTGATGGGGTTTAGGGAGAGCTTCCCCAATGCTGTTTGTCCCAGCCACCCTGATGGAATGATTTGGGGCATGGCACTCAAGATGGACCATGGAGGAGACTCTGACAGCAGATGCACCTAATCTTTTAGATTTGTGATCTCGCACTTCATAATTCTGATGGTGTTCCAGAGTTCCTTTATGGACCACCTAGGCACATCGGGGCATGTTGTCTGAGGAAATCTGGTGGGCTGTATGTTCTGCTCCATGTCCGGTGAATCATGGGTTGCTAATGGGGAAAACCTGTTTGAGCAAAGTATTGTTGGTTCTAGCAAGACATGAGATTGTGTGTGGATTGGGGGCTTAAGGAGCAGACACCTCACTACCTCTGGGAATGAGAGCATGATTTTCTGGGGTGATATTTTTATTGGACGCAGGAGATTTGTTTTTGGGCACCTTTTTCACAAATAGCAAGAGTACTTTTGGTTTCTGTTTGGCTAGGTTTGTTGATTAGAGTTATCTGGATGTAAGATTTGCTCCACTTTCTCAATTAGATTATACATTTCTTAGGGGGTATAGTTATTTGGTGCTGGACCTGTGGCTTTCTTATTAGTAAGCTCTCCGAAAAAAAATTCAGTGCTTTTCCTTTTCCTCATTGTCCTTGCCAACTATACCTCTTTATCAACTCACTAAGGAAGGGGTCCTTTAAGAAAGAATGAGATAAAAACAAGAAATATAACAAAACCTTGTTTGGCCAGAGCTGATCTTAAATAAACATGTGAACACAACAGTGGGTGTGCCAAATTACAGTCTCTCGAATGTCTTGAGCACAAAGGCAATTGAAAGATGCCTTGCTAGCAAGAACAAAGTTGGGGTGGACAAAGGACTAGGCTCTCCTGCAAGTCTTCCTACAAGTGGTTCAAAGTAGTATAAAACATTTTTAAAAGCCCTTTGTTTTATAACTCAGTTATGACCTGGGGAGGTCGGAGTGCTCCCGTCATACACTCATCCTGAAGGAGTCACTTCGAGGGAGAACGCGCTGCAGTCCACATGCGATGTTTCCTTGTCCCCAGGGAGTATGGAGCTCCTGATTGGCTTTCCATTCAGCTCGTGGGTCATGCTGATTGACCCTGACCGATCCTGACGGGCTTCTGAGAAGCAGCAGTGACAGTGGTAACGGCTGCAGCTATGTCTTGGAGCCAGGGCAGTCCCTGGTGATTGCAGATGGCCGGTGGTGGCAAGAAAGACTCATGATGTGCTCAAGGCCAAGCCAGTTGTGACAGAAAGGATACCGGGCAGGCATGGCCCCCACACCTTGGGGGCTCTATTGCAGTAGGACTGCTGGTGCTACTTCATACATGGTGAGCTGGTCATGGGGGGGTGTAATTACTGGAAAGGTGTTGCCGAGCAGCTCAAACCACACAACACGGCAAGGAGTAAACAAGGAAGAAACACAAGGAGGAAAAGTGAAGGGAATAAAAGGAAGAAGGAGAGAAGAGAAAAAAAACCTTACCTGGCATACCTCTTTGCTGATTGTGTGACAGTGTTAACCCGGGTTTACAGTAGCCCTCCCGCTGCTGCATGAGGCAGGCCGGTTGGGCTGTGGAGACGACTCGCTCACAAGAGAGCGCGGCTTGCGACCACCGTGTCCTGTCCCAAATTTGAGGTTATACCTCCACCCCCGCTCAAGGTCAAAAGCAGCCACCCACAATCTCAGACATAGTTGAATCTAGCTGGATTTTCCCATTTTTCTGCTTCCAGGATTGGCATATCAATGAAGAAGTCTGGACTCAGAGACCCATTAGTTCATTTGTGTACCCAAGGGAAATCCAAACCAGCACAAGTACCCACAATGTCTAAAACATGTCACATTCCTTCAGAAGGTAGCAAGAGGAAAACTAATCTTTAGAACTCTGAGGTCTCGACTTATAAAGACCCTAAATAAGTGGTCTCTCCTCCGGGGGGGCGGGTAGGGCAGTGGATCAGCCATACCTCCACCAGATTCTATAGTGTTTTCCCCTTCACCAGTGTATGAGTGCAGCTCACAAGAGCTGTGTCCCCAGATGCTACCTATGTTTGCTCAGGTGGAGAGTTTTTCAGACATCAGCATGAAACCATTGCTCTATCCTCTATCCAGCCCAAAGATTGGAGGCCCCCTGTCGACAAAAAGCATGGCCACTTCATCACCAGCAGGTGGGCCTATAGGCTCAGTAGAACCACCCCAACTTTCACCGGCCACTACTGCAGTGAGCATGCATAATGAGCCGACTCTGCAGTTGCCGGTACTCCAAACTATCACTAATGACAATAGTACTGATGGTAGTTCAAATGGTAGTTCAGATGCCAACTTGAATGAATTGGTTTTGGTTCATAAGCTGGAAACTGTTCTGCTACAAATTTGGGGGGATTAAGAACACTTACAGCAGTACATGATAAAGCTCATGTGGAAGTATAAACACAGTTGGACCTTATCAATTCAAAATCTTGCTCTAGTCAATTCCAGGTTGATCCAAGCAGAACAACGCATATCAGACATGGAAGATGCTCGCAGTGTCGTGGAACCACAGGTAGTGCAACTCAAATGCCAGATACTTGAGACTCAATTAAAGATGGATGGTTTGGAAAAACGCGCTAGGCACTCCAATTTGCATTTTGTGGGGATTCCATTCCAGAGGGCCTCAAGAATGGGCAAGACTCGGTGAAATTTATGACCAATTTGCTTTTTCAGCATGTTTTTCCTGAGGGTACTTCTACACCAAAAGATCTTATTATGTGGGCCCATTGTGTTCCTTCAACTCAGCAGGCAAATATGAAATATTCTCGACCTTTCCTGGTGAGCTTCGGGGACATTAGGGTCAAAGAAGTCATTTAATTAAATCAGCTGCTATTAAATCCAAAGGTTTTCCTCTACTTGACAAAGGACGTTTCAATGTTTTTGGGATCTATCAACACAGACAGCTCAACGCTGTCGGGAGTTTAGAAATATGACCTAACCCTTGAAACAGCAAGTCATTCAGGCAACTATAGTCCAGCAATCAAAACTTAAAGTACTGTTGGAAGGCCAGTTTCATGTCCAACATACAGATGAGCAAGCAGAGAAGCCGTTAAAGCCCTAGGAAGAGGGTGTAAACTTTGATGTCAACTCTGGCAATGTCAAGAGGGGGACTTGTTTGTTTCTTTTTTGTTTTATTTTAAAGATGTAATATTGTCAACTGCAGTATTATTTCATTGTGCCATTGATAGGTGGGAACTCATTATTTAGCAGAGTATTTGATTACATATCTCCTTGTGACATGTAAACATGGAAAATTATGGTTTCTTTAATAGGTGGTGACTGATCCCCCGGAAGAGGGCTCTTGAGTAATTTGACAAGACACTCAGCTAAAGGGCAGAGGAGGGGGGGAGTTAAGAGGTGGGTGGTCCCTATGGGAGAACTCAAGGTAGGGTATGCTCATTGGCCCTTGTCGCTTCAAGGGCAGAGGAGAGGGTGGCAAGGCACTAGGGGAAGGGAATTTGTGTGTGGAGTATGGCACTTGTGGTTGGGTTTCAACTAAAAAATGTAGCAGTGTATGTCAAGAATGTTCATGGGTTCTCATGTTGTTAATATTTCCAATAGAAAGGATAGGCCAGCCTCAATATGTTGTAGGGTGTTGCATGCAGAGTAAGTTTTCACTCTTATGATGAGCTTGAGATCCCTTACTATTGTATCATGCAACATCAACAGCTTTAATAATAGGCAGAATAGGAATGCAATGCTGGCCTGGTTCAAGTCAATGAAAGATAGCGTAATTTTTATCCAGAATGCACATTTTAAATCATCAGCAGCTCCAAATAAATTCCCGGGTATATTCAGCATGCTTTTTCTGCATCAATAAATGCAGCAGTTCGTGGTGTTGCAATATTGATCAGTAGAAATGTTACTGCAGAGATAATAAGGATGCATAAGGATCATAGTGCCAGGTGGATGTGGGCCCAAATAAAACTGCAGCCAAGTCATCAATTTGGTCAGTTTCTATTCCTATCGAAGACTCGCCTGTATCACTGGCCTCAATCTATGACTTTGCTATGGGCATGGAAGGTCCAATAGTAATGGGTGGTGACTTTAATGTAGTTTGTGATCCTGGGTTGGACTGCTTGAGACTCAATAAAACCCAGACAAAACCTAAATCTATTGAAGCTCTTCAAGCTTCCATGCATGATTTTGCCTTGATCGATGCATGGAGATCTGATTATCTGTTGGATAGGCTCTATACCTGTCACTCAAAGCGATTTCAGTCATCATCTCACATACATTTCTTTCTTACATCGCATGTTATCCCAAGATCGCATACAGCT
The DNA here is from genome assembly GCF_031143425.1 of Pleurodeles waltl. NCBI lineage: Eukaryota > Metazoa > Chordata > Amphibia > Caudata > Salamandridae > Pleurodeles > Pleurodeles waltl. Next base: position 662,333,111 of record NC_090446.1, read on the forward strand.
ATAATGCAAACCCTTTTTCAGATCATGCTGTGATCACCCTTGACCTTAAACTCTCATCCCAAATTTGAGTGCCAAGCTGGTGGACGTTTGATAAATCTTTACTAGTAAATGAGGCAGAGGTTGCAAAGATGCGGCTAGCACATCAGAATTTAATGGACCGCAATGTTGGTTCCACGTCAGAATTCACAGTATGGGAGACCTTAAAGGCCTTTTTCGAGGGGAGGTTACAGCTTTCAACACAGAAGTTAAGCGGTCAGAGAAAGCTACATACCAACAGCTACAAATTATGTTGGACCAAGCAACAGCTGCTTACTTAGTTGTTCATTCATCAGGGGATAAGACCAGGTTAATGTGTGCCCAGTACCATTTCCTTAGCAAGGAGGTGGTAACTCATAGTACAAGGCTACCACAAAGCTATGAGGACAATGAGCTCAGCAGCAGGTTGGTTGTTGGCATGGCTGGTGAAGCACAAGGCTCATGCAAATAGAATTATGCATATTTATGATTAGAGCACCTCAGCGCCTGCATCAATCCCAGAAGAGATAGCTGGGGTTTTTCTATTTCATTACACCGCTCTTTAGTCAGATGTCTTAAACCCATCTTCTGATGAGATCTTGAACTGGTTAGTGGATATCCACATTCCGTCAATCACAGCCGAGCAGGCGGCTACCTTAATATATCCCATCTCCCGGGTAAAGGTCAGGGCGGCCAAATATTCCATGCCTATTGTCAAAGCTTGTGGAACTGACGAGATTCTGGCCGAAATCTATACGTTGTTCACTCCTCAATTAAATCAATTGTTAACTGCTTTATTTATTAGCATTCCCTGGGGGCTAAAGCTCCAGATACCTTCGCTCAAGCGGTGGTGGTTAGCTTTCTGAAGAAAGGAAAGTTTCCCTAATATGTGCAGTCATAGCGTCCTACCAGTTTATTATATGTTATATGTTGATTATAAAATTTTAATGAAAATTCTGTCCAAACGTGGACGTGGCAGCATCAGTCATCCATTCAGGTCAGAATGTTTTTTAACTGATAGCTATATGTCAACAAATATCCACTACTTGTTCCAAGCTATGGATTATTAGACTACACAACAAACTTGTGCAGGCAATATTTTTTTAGATGCAGAAAAAGCATTTGATCAGGTTCAATGGAAAGTGATTTTCGCTATATTAGCAAAATTTGTGAAGGCATCCATTCTTATTCATGCTCTATTAGCAGGCCAGATTATAATATCTTGGGAACACAGCAAGGTGTCCCTTATCATCTCTTTTATATGCTCTGTTTCTTGAACCATTTGCCTCAGCTCTTCGACAAGACACAGCAGTTCAGCCCCCGATCGTGGGATCTGCAAAGTTAAAACTCTTTACCAATGATATAGCACTCTATCTGGCCACTGATGCAGCTAATATTTAATGCGCTTTTGCTAGAATTAATTTGTGTTATGCATAGGCGGGGTACACAATAAATCATGCAAAATTGGAGTCATTATTGTTTAATCCCATTCCAGAGATACTACCGGGTATTATGCAAGTTCATTATTCACCATCCCAGTCCGTAAGATATTTGGGAGTTTTGGTGTCTCCTAAACCTGGGGATCTCTATTCCCTTAATATTAAGACCACCCTGCAGAAGAGGCCTCTTTTTCTCTTTTTGTTCACCAATATTTTGATGAAAGTGCCACAGGTCCTTTTTAAGCTGGTGAACACAGAATTTCATCAGTTTTTGTGACACACTAAAAGTCCAAGACTTAAACTACAAGCCCTGCAGCTAAATCCTGAGCTAGGCGGGATTGCGCTACCTGATCTTAAAACATTGATTGATTAGATCTTCTTGTCCATCCCAGCACTAACCAAATTTTTATCCAAACCTGCCAAACCATAAGAGATGGGCTGTTTCCCTTTTCGAAGTTTCCCAGGCTGCCTAAGAAAACAATACAAATACCTTGTGTAATCTTTTATCGCTTTCAGAATATTTACAGGAGCTATGAGGTCCCTGGGTCCTACCCCGACTGCAATTAGTTGAAAGTAGACATTGGGAGGGCCTGGGTTTTCAACGGTTGCATGATTTTATCTCCATGGAACACTGCTCTTCTTGGCATCAATTGACGAGCCTCTACCCGGATATAAATCCTTCCCTCTTTTTTTGTTTCGTCCAAATTAAGAAGTTTTGTGCAGGCTATAGGGAAGGTGAGAAACCCATAGTGGATAAAATCGCTCAATCCTATTATTGGCAACTGGTACCAAGAAATGTTTGCAACAAAAACATGACCTCGGTTCCTCAACATCTTCAGTTAATAGTAGATGCCACAGACTGTCATATTAACTCCAAGCAATGGCAATTTTTCAATCTTATTAGCTATAAGGCAGTTAGAGTGGCCAATTTGAGGAGAATAGCACTATTCAGTAAGTGGATGATACGTCATACACCAGCAAAGCTCCATAAAATGTTCCCTGTGGTATCGCCACTCTGAGTTAGGTGTGGTCAGGGCACAGGTCACTGGCTGCATGTCATCTTTTTACGCTCTTCATTGAAAGTGTACTGGGAGGATGTTTTTCGGCAACTAGAGCATAAACTCCAGCTGATTCTCAGTCCCAGTGCCCAGACTACACTATTTGGCTGGAGAGGGGGGGATGCTTTGGGATTGACTGTTGGACAGCAACAGCTAGGCTTTATTGCAGCCGTAGTAGCCAGATCATTGATTAGAGGTAACTCGAGGTCGACAAAAATTCCATCAGTTGCAGAGTGGCTAACGAAAATTAATAGAGTACAGTTTAGAGAAACATTGGATGCCAAGAGAGTGAGGTCATTGATTATATTTAATAGAATTTACAAAGACTGACTTAAGTAATCAGCGTTTTGGGTCACAAAAAGCGGGAGGTGTGAGTAGTAGTAACGTAGCCCAGGAGGAGGCTGCCACATTGAGATTTAGGAGGTACTGTACTTGAATGTCTGCTGCAAAACTCTAAGGGATGTATTTGGAGACAGCTAATGAATAAAAATGAACATATTTATGAATTTGTATATTTATGTAACACTGCTACATAGTGGGAAAAAAATAAAAATAAAAATAAAAACCCCTCAAAATAAATGTTTAAAAAAGAGAGAAAATACCTTTTAGAAAAGAACAAATCAAAGAGCGGTGGCCCAGCCTCTGATGGGCACAGACAGGCCTGCTCTTGTCCTGGTCTTCGCCCAGGCAATGATCAAGCACCTCCCACGTGCGTTCCGTGCTGCGGGTCCAGGCAATGCACTTTTTAAAGCTGGTGAGGGCAGCAGCAGGTGCAAATGGTTGAAAGGGCCGCCTCCTAGGCCCCACGGACTCCTAGCACTTATATTCCTGCCTAAAGTACCCCCATCTGCAGGTCCAAGCAATATACTATGTAGTGTTGGTGAGGGCAGCAGCAGGTGTAGATGGTTGGAAGGACTGCCTCTTAGGCCTCATGGACTCCTGAGACTCATAGTCCTGCTAAAAGTACTTCTGCACTGTGGGTCCAGGCAATGGGCTATATAGCGCTGGTGACGGCAGCAGCAGGTACATAGGGTTGGAAAGGCCCCCTCCTGTACCCTACATACTCATGGGACTCATAGTTCTGTTAAATGTACTCCAGAATGTAAAGTCAACTACTTCATATCTATGAATTGACCACTTATAAGGCATATGCAACGAGAACCAAAGGACAACTCTTCATACTTTGTTAAATAAAACACCAAACATATTCTTGAAATGGGCAGAAGGGAACAAGCCATTAGAGCAAAGCTTACAATTATAATACAAGTTCATCTATCTGTAAGTAAGTCATCCATACATTGCACTGTTTCTCAGCAATGTATGATGTCTAAAAAATTCAACCATAAATATCTGCTATTTATAAATTTCCACTTTATTAAGAATTTGTCAGTGACATTCCATACCAACTCTTTAACAATAGCATCTACATAGAAATCCACAGATGAAAAACGGATATACAAATTTTCTAAATAAACACTTTCCAGACTCCACCCAAAATGTTAAACAGACTTTCCTTTGACACCTAAGTTGCAAATTGGTTTTTTTGAGCATATGGAAAAGGATCAGCGGTAGATCCTCCCTGCTACCCCCCGCCAGCAGCAGAAGCTGCAAATTGAATAATAAAAGATTATTATTGTTTTTATTTTTCAAGGGGTGGGGCTGATGACAGGGATGAAGGGGGAGTTTTGTGCACTCCTCTCAGTGCCCAGGTGTGTTTGGCAGGCCATCTCATGATAGCCAAACACACATTAACACTAACCTCTCCCCACCCCGGCACTCTGTTGCCGGGTTGGAGAGAGCAGGCAGAGGCTCCCAGTCTGCGTGGGAGTGCCAAGCTAGGGCACTCAGGCCATTCTTAACGCTGCTCTTATGCTACCAGCAGCGTGAGAGCAGCATTAGGATTGACCGCAGCGCAGGCTGGGAGCCTGTGCTTGCAAGTGGAGCCAGATGAGCGGTGATGTGGTGATGCGGATGATGAGGTAAGTTTCTTTTTTTATTGTATCTATTTCTGTAGTGTTTGTTTTGTACCCCCCTACCCAACCGCTTTGCCCAGACAGGAGCCATCCCTGAAAATGATTTGAAAAAAGACACAGAGTCTGAGTCGAAAGAACAGTTAGGAATATGATGGAACAATTGTGCATCTGTGGATTGAACATGATTAACGTACACTCAGAGACAGGGGTCCAAAGTAGAAATGTAATTAATGATATTGACTCTAACAGTAACGTCCTTGCTGGTCAGAGGCTGGAACTGATTATAAGTGGACAGTGACGGGGCCTCCTGTATAGAAGAGGTCTAGAAATAAGACACGTTGGAAAATGGACTCTCTGAAGGGTCACCCCTAACTTTTTGCCTTCCTCCACTGTTTTTTCTGAACACATTTTTGCTGGCTTTAGGACTCTGGACACTTTACCACTGCTGACCAGTGCTAAAGTGCATGTGCTCTCTCCCTTAAACATTGTAACATTGGCTTATACCCAATTGGCATATTTAATCTACTTGTAAGCTCCTAGACAAGTGCACTACATTTCACCAGGGACTGTTAATTAAATGCTACTAATAGGCCTGCAGCAATAATTGTGCCACCCACATAAGTAGCCCCTTAATACTTGTCTCAGGCCTGCCATTGCAAGATCTTTGCATGCTGTTTCACTGCCGTTTTGGCTTAGCATTTAAAAGTACTTGCCAAGCCTTAAACTCCCATTTTTCTACACATAAGTCACCCCTAAGGTAGGACCTATGTAACCCATAGGACAGGGTGCTGTGTAGGTAAAAGGCAGGACATGTGCATATGTGTTTTATATGTCCTGGTTGTGGAAAACTTCTAAATTCATTTTCCACTACTGTGAGGCTTGCTCCTTTCATAGACTAGCATTAGGACTGCCCTCATATACTTTATGAGTTGTAGATTCTGATCTGAAAGTCAGAATCAGGCCATATTTATTACGGCTGGAATTGAAATAGAAAATCCTGCTTATTGGTGAGGTCGGATTTAATATTACTATTTAAGAAATGCCACTTTTAAAAAGTGAGCATTTCTCTGCACCTAAAACTATCTGTGCCTTACAGCCGTTCTCCAATCAATGTCTGATCTGTGCTGGTTGACAGCTCCCTTATGCATTTCACCCAGACAACCACAAACATCAGACACTTCTGGACCTATACCTGCATTCTATCAAGAGGAACTGCCTGGTTGCCCCAAAGAATCATCTGGACTGCTTTGCTGAGAAGGACTGCTGCCTTGCTTTTGCCCTGCTGGCCTCTGACTTTGCTGAGAAGAATTCTGCCTTCCCCAAAAATGCTCACCAAGGGCTTGGATTGAGCTTGCCTCCTGCTTTCTGAAGTCTGAGGGCCAAAAAGACTTCATCTCTTCAGGAAATTCCTTGTGCATCGAAAATCAACACAACGCACTGCAAAGCATGCATTGCAACCAATAAATCGCCGCACAGCTGACCGGAACGATGCAGCCCCGACCTCCCAACTGGAAATTCAATGCAGCGCCTGCCTTGCGATGGAAAATTTGACGCATCGCATACCAGATTGACACAGTGCCCGTCCCTTCTTCCAGTGCATCCAGGATTTTCCCTGCATAGTCCCTAGGTGTCAAAATATCCCAGTATTGCAGTGAGGAACCAAGACTGCACGAAAAACAATGCAAGCCCGTTGCAGCTCGGAAAGAAATGGTGCATTGTCTGTGTTGCGTCAGAAAATCTGACTCACACCTTACTTTTCCATGCATCTCCTCCTCTGCATTCTCCGTGAGTCATTATTATTGATGCATACTAGGAATTATGTTTAACGAAAAGACAAATGTTTATTTCTAAGGATTAAGACTCTTTTAAACCTTTTAAAAGTGATATTTCAACTTGTACTTATTGGATCTTTTTGTTTTGACCTTATGATATTGAGATAAATATCATCTATTTTTCTAAACCGATGTGGTGTATTTTTGTGGTGTTTCACTCTGCTACTGTATGATTTATTGCACAAATGCTTTACACATTGCCTTCTAAGTTAAGCCTGACTGCCTAGTGCCAAGCTACCAGAGGGTGAGCACAGGACAATTTGGACTGTGTGTCACTTACCCTGACTAGGGTTGTGGTCCCTAGTGGACAAAGGTGTGTACCTCTGCCAACTAGAGACCCCATTTCTAACAAGACAGATTAAAATACCTGTGTTTCAAAAGTCAAATCATGGTGCTATACAAAGCTCCTAACTCATCATGAATAATCACAGTACACACCAACATATGCCAATGCACTATACATTGATCACAATGAGTTAAGATATTTGCATAACGCTTGGTGTATTAAAATCACCTTGTTCAATTATGAGTTTTTGCCTTCCTTGGTGTCATAGGTGGTCATTACGACTTTGGTGGTCTTTTTCCAAGACCGCCGAAGCCGCTGCCACCAACAGACCGCCAGTGCTGGCCGTCCGAAGAGGCCATTTATTGAGTTAGGTAGGATTTCCGCCCATTTGCGGCCTGGCCGATGGAAGAAGAGATGTGGTTCCACCACCAGCACCACCACACCAACAAGACTTCACCTGCAGTATTACGATATGTAATATGGAGTGACAGAGTCCTGTCAGTGGTGCAGTGCTGGTGGTGGAAAATGCCAGGACCCATCCACTCCCAGACGACCACCTTGCCAGAAAAGGTAAGTTTATCATCCGAAGGAGGGGGAGTGCATGTGTGAGGTCTGTGTGTGTGTATGTGTGCGAATGGGGGTGTCTGGGTGTGTGTTTGTGAGTGAATGGGAGTGTCTGGGTGTGTGTGTATGGGTGTAAATGGGGGTGTCTGGGTGTGTGTATGTGTGTTAATGAGGGTGTCTGCGTGTGTGAAAGGATGCGGTGACTGGGTGTGTGCATGAATGTGGAGAGGGGGAGTGTGTGTGCATGAATGCAGAGAGGGGGAGTGCATGTGCATGAATGCAGAGAGGTGGAGTGCGTAAAAGGATGCGGTGGGGGAGTGCGTGATTGGATGTGGTGGGGGATATGCATGATTGGATGTGGTGGGGGTGTACATGATTGCGGAGGGGGTGTGGTTGGGTGGGGAGGGTGCGTGCATGTGCATGGAAGTGGGGAGAGGGTGTTTGCACATGCGTGGAAGTTAGGGGGGAATTTGAATGTGCATGGAAGTGGGTGGAGGGTGTTTGCATATGTATGGAAGTGGGGGGCGGGTGAGTGCATGTGTGTGGATGTGGTGGGGGAGGGTGCCAGTGAAAGGAATGGAGATTCCTGTCACCCGGTTCATTATCACCTGGGTTTTCGTGGCGGTGCCCCGCCAAGGAAAGCCTGCCTGTCTGCCAGGTCATTATATTGTCGGCGGTCTCACAGCTGCCTCCAAGCCAGAGGTGCTCACCTCTGCCCGGTGGTCGGACTGCCGTGTTGGTATGTGCTGCGTTTCGACTGTTTGGCTTCTGCCAAACTGCCAAAGTCATAATGTGGTGGTCTTCACCGCCAGTCTGGTGGAAGACTGACTGACTGCCACTGCCGCCAGGGCTGTCAGGTGACACCAAAAGCATAATGACCAACATAGTCTGCATCCACTATCACCCTAATTTATTTTAATCATTAACCAAATACACAATAACATATTTTATATAGCTCGTTCTACAGCAAGTGTTGCACTTTTGTAGCACTGAAATATAGAATTTTATATCAGTCAAAACAATGATCCTCTTTTCAGGAATCTCAGAAGGAGGAAAGTTTGGCATGCCCATGCTGGGATACAAATCTTCCTCTTGGACGTTATTATAGGGATGTGAAAAGTATTTTTTTACATGTGCTCCTGATTCTCACACTTTGTAAAAGTTTTTCGATTTACTAGCAACTGAGCAAATTGCTTTTCACATTAAAAATAATTTAACTTTTACTAGATATCAACATCAATTTCACTTTCATTTAACCCAGAGATGACTGAACATCTATGTACAATGGTTCTGTTCAATTTTCTTTTTGCAAAGCTTTTCTATTTTCAATGATAAACGTTTGCAGATTTTTTTTTCTGCAAATTGACCTTTTACAGACCTATTCTGTGCCCAGCTGCAATGTGCAGGAAACGAAGTACACTCTATGCTGAACTAATAAGTAAAGATCAAATAAGAGTATGCACTCCAAAAGTTGTTGTGCAAGTCAAGATTACCACGCAAAACAAAATACTTTCAAAGTTGAGAACTTTTCAATAGAACCCTATGAACATTGCAAGACCCATGTTGTAACTTTTCACAGCCCTGGCTAAACATCTGTCTCAGTAGAAGTCTTAAAACCAACTTATATCTACACCCACATACACATCTGTGTAAACAGGTAAAGAGAGATGTAGTAGGACATAGGCCGCGGTGACCAGTTGCACATTACCTGTTCCGGAACCCATCTGACTCATTCAAACAATGTCACCGTTTTTCTCATTTTGGGGGGCCTTTATTAGCTTTTAGGCCTTTGTGACGTCAGGCGAAATTATATGGTTGCCGAAAATAATCCCTCGAGCACTGGCAGGTCTACTTATACTGTAACAAAGAGAAGCATGTCATAACATCAATAATAATGTGTTAGTATATGAGCGAATCCACAAGCTAGTTCTCCTCATATCAAGCCAATGCTCGGAGGTGTACTGTCGTTTCAATCACGTTTTTGGGACTTGTCTACTTGCTTTTGTTGTTTTAAACTTCAAAATAGTTTATTGAGATTTAAATATCAGAACATTGAAACAGACAACAAAAAGCAGTATAGTTAAGGATACCTGAAGAAATAAATGAGCAGTAGTATTAGAACAACAGAGCAATAATTCGTTTTTATTGTTTTAGGAGCTGGCTGCTTCAGGGGCCCCGCATATTTTGGCTCAATGAGCTCCAATTGTGCGTAAATGTAAAAAATAAATAAAACCAAAGATTTGCAGCCAAGAATGCGATTCTGAAGGCACCACGACCATCCACACTAAAATGTAATCCTCTTCCTTACTGGCTTTATTCTGCCTTGCTCTTTCTAGCATTCTTACATAGCAATTATTCCCATGCATACCTTCATTGGCTTTTGAATGATACAATGTAACTTTCCTAAATAAATTCTTATACTTAACTTAAAAAATCACTTGAGATTTACAACCAGAGGCCTATATTTATCAAGGTTTTGTGTCATCCTTGCCACGCTTGGGGACCAAAGGTGAAGCAAAACCTAAGGGAGATTTACCAAGCCATGCAGGGCCACCTTGCATGGTTTGATAAATCTAGAGCAAGGCAAAGCAGCATAAATCGCTGTCTTGCATTACTCTATGGCAGGATGGCATGTAATGGGTGGAGCATGAGTGTTCCCATGCATCCACCCATACTTTCTGACACTCTCCCAGAATTACCAACACAGGTAGACCTGGGAATGTGTCAGAATTGTACATCTCCCCATCTGAGGTACGAGGAGGAGAAATATCTTTATTTATCTTTGTTCTTTCCGCATTCTAAATGTGCTGCAGTGTGCAACAGAAAAAGGAAAATGCCTTTAAGGATGAGTTTGGTGCAGGATTGTGTTCTTTCCTGTACAAAAATAATCCTGCCTGCAATGCAGGCACTCTTGCACCATGGTACAAGGGTGCCTTTATTTGCATTAGGCAGCAGTTTGTAGGTCAGCACAGGCAGAGAGTAGGAATGTGCCGTATAATATTAAATATGGCACATTCCTGCCCTCTCCCTTTCATGCAGCATAGTAGAGCAAGGCGGCTTGCTGCATTGCATTGTGTGAAATGTTGATAAATATGGGCCAAATGTCATGCTAAGGATTGGGACCCCTCCATTGGGAGCCCCATGTATCCTGGAGCTTACAAAAGTAGGCACATTCATTCAAACTTGATTTTGAGTTATCATTATATAATTATCTTTCTTTTTATTAGTTGTGAGGCCATTAAAGGACTGTACCAGAATATAGTCAGAATATCGTTTGACATAAATATTCTGTCCAAAATATAATTTTCAAAAATATCACCCATAGCAGGCAATAGTCAAAATGTCTGTTCTAGGCTCTTAAATTTAAGTCCAAATGCAAAAAAAAAGGATGTTGGACAAGTGACTGTATTGATTAGCTAAATATTGATCACTTATATATCATGTATATACATATATGTAGGATCCGCCACCTCCATTATTCCCTTTCTACTGAATTAGTCAGATGTAATTGTTAGCATTGCCACTAGTGGCTGTGCCAAACCCTTCGACTCCCCTCAAGGGAATCTGGTTTGCTCTCCCAGTATCACCTTTCCAATCAATGCATAATATTGATTGTACTTTGCTGTATTTTTAAGGCAACGAATATGGAACATTGTTAAACTTGAACAAACAACAAATTATGCATAGCTGGACTGTACAAGTCATTACTTTGTAACTTAAATCCATTAGATTCACAGTTAGTCTCCGGTTTATCTTCCACTAGTAAATTAAATAGTAATATTGATGTATTCACTGCTATCATATCTAGGGAAAATGTTGTAAAAACATATTTTTGTAGAAAATAGCACTATCCTCCATCCACTTTAAGCAGTTTTCAGGTCTGGCTGCAGTGCTGAATTAGAAGTACAGTCTGTTCTTGATGATCTTCAAAGATTGGTGGATGGCAATGGTGTCATGGAATTCATTTTGAAGACCTTTTGGCAACCTCTGTCACCAACGACTATCCCATACTTTTGGCTGTTGAGCTTAAACAATAGCACTGAAGTGGGATGAACCCTTTCTCTCCCATCGCCCCTAGACTGTCTTTCTCCCACCTTTTAAGTCCTAAGGAAAGCCCTTCAAATATGGTACTCCACAGGAATCCCTACTCTCACCCCTCCTAGTTGATGTACGCATGCTTCGATTAGCTCACTATCTTTTCTCAATGGAGGCCCAGCTTTTTTCACATGCACATGCGAACGGGTTGATTTTTGAACATATGGACAGTAAAAAGTAATCCCTCCTTTCTAGTGACATCAGCAAATTTCTTGCCACTAAGTTAATTACCATCCAAACATGGATGTCTTCAAACTCTGTGTTACTAAATCCTAATAAAATGGAACTTAAGATGATCAAGAAAAGTATAATTTAGTCTCTGTCATCAATCCATGGTCATCTCTCCAACTCAGGTCAGAACTGAATGAAATCCTGGAATCTGTTTTTACTCAGATTTAACATCAGTGGCCCAGATTTCTAAAACCGCAACACTTTCTTCTACATTATCCACATGCACAGATATCCTAGGATTGAGGACTTGGCAGGGATTTTAGGATGCACCTCTATCCTGACCTGAACCAGATTCTAATAATCCAATTTTGAGTTATACATAAGGTTTTCATAATGTAACCCCAGCTGTCTAGCTCTGCACTCTATTAGAAAACTAGATGATATCCATGGATATCTTGTAATGCACTTCTTTCCTGATTTGAAAAGTGCACTGCACCCCAGTACAGAGACATCGACTGGCCTTATAAAATGCCCTGAAATCTCAACGGAGACAGGCTGATCACTCTAAAAAACTGAGTTGGTCAGCAATTGTTATCAAAGAGTTGAAGCTATTCCCTCTTTCTGGTAAGGCAATTCAGGAGTTACTTGCCCTACAGATAGGAGTGCTGGTGCAATCAGCATCAGAGTAAATGTGTTGTACGGGTCTTCAGGAAGCTATTTGGGCAACCATACTTTATTAAAGCCACACTTTCAAACGTACAATGTGACTTTTAATAAAGCCTCAAACTGTATGGCCTGTCTGATCTATTTCAAAGGTTTCAGTAGACCTGGCCACATACTCACTGTGGCTCTCACATTTCCATTTACTGACGTAGCTTCTTTTTTACACAATGCAATTGTAATGAAAAGTATACAATAGCCGAACTATAGGAGATATAATCACAAAGATCCTTTTACAAGTATATGATCAGTGCTGTTGTCTCAAACATGCCATACCCATATGTCCCGTTATTTATTTTTCTGAACTGCTCACTACGTCACTCACTATTTCTTCATCACATTCTATATCAGTTTCCAACTGTCCTTACGTTTACCACATCAGTCTTACTCTACTTCTCATTCAGATTTTTATGCTCATTTCTTCGTCTTCTCATTTTGACGCTTTGGCCCTCATTACAACCCTGGCGGTCGGTGATAATGCAGCGGTAATACCACCAACAGGCTGGCGGTAAAAAAAAAAGGAATTATGACCATGGCGGAAACAGCTCAGACAGACAGCCACTTTAACACACCGAGCCCCGTGGCGGTATCAACAAGAACCACGGAGGTAACTGCCAACAGCCAGGTGGAAGACAATGTACCGCCCACTGCATTATGACAGGCCTATCCACCACCTTTTTGGGGGCGGTATCAATGACATCAAAAGCACAGCAGAAACAGAACACAAAAGTCAAAGGACTCACCTCTGGAGACTCAGGGAACAACGACGACGCCATGGAGCCCGACTTGCACATTTTTCTGATGCTCGTCTACCTTTTCCTGCATTATGAGCAGCAACTCCGGCGAAGACGACCACGGTGAGTACTGCCGCCTAGCACACAAGGGAGGGGGGAGGAAAAAGAAAGTGACACACACATGCAACATGCAACAGCCCCCCCCAACACCATTCACACAACCAGATGCAGTAACATTACAAATACATTCTGTACCCCTCAGTAATATTGCAAGGACATAATGATTGGAAGAAAGTGAGTGTAATATGATAAAATAACATGAATAAGTGCATCAAAATACAAACGTATATACATATTTACAAATAGAGGGACACTGTCCACACCTCAATGTCCGTGGACCACAGGGCCACATCACATAGGCCAAGACCCCACCTCACTCCTGCAAAAACACGGAGAGAACACTGCAGGGCCATCAGGTAAAAAATACACAGGCACCTCAGCCGGAAGATGGTACAATGCCACTGGTCCTGGAGGGGGCTACATGCCCTGTGTGATGTCCTGGGGAGTGCAAGGTCACAGTCTCTCAAGTGGGTGGTTTGCCCACTGCTTGGTCCTGGGGAGTTCAAGGCCACAGTCTGTCAAGTGGGTGGGTTGCCCACTGGTTAGTCCTGGGGAGTGCAAGGCCACAGTCTCTCAAGTGGGTGGTTTGCCCACTGCTTGGTCCTGGGGAGTGCAAGGCCACAGTCTCTCTAGTAGATGGCTTCTCCACTGATTCTGGAGGGGGCATTGTGCCCAGTGTGTTTCATCCTGCGAAGGATGGGGTGAGTGAATGGCTTCTTCCACTGGTTCTGGAGGGGGCCTTGTGCCCAGTGTGCTTCATCCTGGGAAGGATGCAGTGAGTGGATGGCTTCTTCCACTGGTTCTGGAGGGGGCCTTGTGCCCAGTGTGCTTCATCCTGGGAAGCATGGGGTGAGTTGATGGCTTCTTCCACTGGTCCTGGAGGGGGCATTGTGCCTTGTGATGCAGATCTTGGGGAGTGCAAGGTCACAGTCTCTCAACTGGGTGTCTCACCTACAGGATTTGCAGGTTCCAGGACGCACTACAGCCAATGGATGCAGGACTACACACTGCCCTTTGGTGGTAACCACTGCTCAGTGGTGGCAGGGCTGGTGGTGGTGCTGGCAGTGGTGGGGGTAGGCTCCAGCCCTTCCCCTGCAGCCTCGGACGGCTGCCCACTGGGGCTGCTGCTGCTGTCAGTGGAGCTGGTGATGGTGCTGGCAGTGGTGGGGGTATGCTCCAGCCCTTCCCCTGCAGCCTCGGACGGCTGCCCACTGGGGCTGCTGCTGCTGGCATTGGTGCTGGTGGCAGTGCTGGTGGTGGTGCTGGCAGTGGTGGGGGTATGCTCCAGCCCTTCCCATGCAGCCTCGGATGGCTGCCCACTGGGGCTGCTGCTGCTGGCAGTGGTGCTGGTGGCGAGGCTGGCAGTGGTGGGGGTAGGCTACAGCCCGTCCCCTGCAGCCTCGGACGGCTGTCCACTGGGGCTGCTGCTGGTGGCAGTGGTGCTGGTAATGGTGCTGGTGGCAGTGCTGGTGGCGGTGCTGGCACTGGTGGGGGGAGGCTCCAGCCCTTCCCCTGCAGCCTTGGACAGCTGAACCGCCATGGTTGGTGGTGGGGGCTCTGAATGAGTCCCAGCACCAGACCTCCTATCCTTCCTTCCTGCAGGTGCAGGCCCCTTGCCCTTCCCTCTTACAGCTGGTGGTGCCTCCTTGCCCGTTCCTTTGGCAGCTGGTGGTGCCTCCTTGCCCTTCCTTGATGCACCTGGTGCAGGCACACTTTCAGTGCTTCTGGCTGGTTCCTGGGATCCTCTCCCGCCTGCAGTAGCTGTCGACACTACTGTGGCTGTAGACTAGGTGGTTGAGGTGTTCAACTGGGTTCTGACCACCCTGGCTCGAAGTGAAGGATGGGGGTGAGGGGTAGGGAAGAGGTTAACGGTGGAAAGGAAAAGCTTCCTAGGGACATTGATGTGGGAAGAGGGTGAAGGTTTGAGAGTGGAGGAAGAGGAAGTGGTTGCAGGAGGTGTCTGTCTACTGTGTTTGGGTGCAGGTGCATGGGCTGAATGCTGGTGTGAGGTGGATGGCTGTTGGGTGCCTGAGTGCTTACGTTTGTGTACTTTGGGACGAGGGGGCACAGACACAGTGGGAGAGGACACAGGGGACGTGTGCATGGATGTGGGGGTGGTGACCGCCAGTGAGGGGTGTGTAGTGATAGGCGTGCTGGTGATGGAGGTAGTGGATGAGGATGTAGTGCATGCAGGTGTGAGTGGAGACGCAAATGTGAGGGAGGTGGACGAGGAGGAGGAGGAGGGGGACACAGTGGAGGCAGTGGATTTTGGTATGTGTGCATCTGGATGGTGTTTGTGTGAGGGCCTGTGTGGAAGATGTGTGGTGCTTGTGTTTGCCTGAACCACTCCTGTGTGTTGTCCTGTGTGCGTGCTGGTCTGCCTGTGTGCTTAGGATAGGTTGGGGTTGAGGGGAATGGGATTGGGTAGAGGAAGTTGGAGGGGGGAGGCTGGAAACAGGGACAATGGCTGCCATCAGAGAGGAGGACAGAGCCTGGATTGATCTCTGTTGGGCCACCATGCCAGAGTGAATGCCCTCCAGGAATGCATTTGTTTGTTGCAAATGGGCTGTCAGCCCCTGGACGGCATTCACAATGGTAGATTGCCCAACAGATATGGATCGCAGGAGGTCAATAGCCTCCTCACTCAGGGCAGCAGGGCTAACTGGGGCATGGCCTGAGGTGCCTGGGGCAAAGGAGACGCCCACCCTCCTGGGTGAGCGGGCACAGGAAACACGCTGAGGGGCTGCTGTGGGGGGTGCTGGTTCATGGTGGCAGCTGTACCTGTAGTTAGAGTGCCACAGAGGTGTCTGCCACCACCAGGGTGCTTCCATTGGAGGAGGGATCAACGTCCGAACTGTCCCCTCATGTCTCTGCCGTGGTGCTTCCCTCACCCTCCATCCCAATGGTGCCCTCACCGTCGGTGGATTCGGCCTCACAGGGCCATGTGGGATGCAGCTCTCTCCGTCGCTGGTGCCTCTGCTCCTCCGCCAGATGATGCTAATGCACAAGAGGACAGGGTGACAAAATAAAAAGGGGGGAGAGACAAAGGATACACTTGGTCAATGGCTGCAACAACACCACAGTTGGCGTACACAACACACACACACACAGGGAACAGCCCTACGCACTAGGCAATGCACTACCAGTCACAATGCTAGTCACCAGGTCATGGACAGTAATATCTGATGCCAATAACAGCATACCTGAGACCCACAGACCTCTGCCCATTAGTGGATGCCCACTATCTTGGTTGGCGGTGGTTCACATCATACCATGCCCAACAGGGGACCTACCCTGCAATGTCAGGCCTGGCCTAGGGGCACCCACAGGTCCACATCCCCCACTCAGAGACCACTTCACAACATGCAAGTAGCATATTGGGAAGCTGTTCTCACCCCCTTGTGGCTGCTGTGATGCCCTCAAGCGTCCATCCAGCTCCGGATAGGTCACCGCCAGTATGCAGGCCATCAGGGGGGTCAGAGTTCGAAGGGCACCCCTTCCTCGTTGGGAGGCCATCCCCAGCTGGGCCTCTGCCGCCTTCCTTGCCCAGCGTCTCAGGTCCTCCCACCGTTTGTGACAGTGGGTGCTCCGCCTGCCATAGACCCAAAGCGTCCACACATCCTTGGCGATAGCACGCCATATACCCTTTTTCTGATGGGTGCTGACATGCGGAAATATACACATAGTAAAAGGTATCAGTCCGACCGTCTGGCCTGTTACACTCATGCCCCACCATAGCCCTCCCATCCCCTTACGCACAGACATTGCCCACCATACATGCAGCACGCAGCCCAGGGCCCGTCTACCAACCCTCCCTACACGACGACCTCACACCCAGCACTCCATGCATTCATGCCCCATGCATCGTGCTCACAGTGTCCTCACCTGTTGGTCTGGAGGCCCATACAGCATTCGGTACTGGGGTAGGACCCCATCCACCAGTCTCTCCAACTCCGCAGTGGTGAAGGCAGGAACCCTTTCCCCAGTGACACGAGCCATGGTCGGTTCCAGACACAGGTCACAGCAGCACTTGCACTGTGGGTCCTCTCCTGTTGAAGGTCAGGTAGCAAGTGGGTGAACAGATAGAAAATGGTGGTCACGTCCACAGCGGTGCGTATCGTCACCACCGGTGAACATCACCATTGGCCACTGTAACCCATAGGGCTCAATGGGTTCCAATGGGGAGTTGCACAGAGGTTTTCGACGACTCCCGCAACGGGGCACAACGTCAGCGGAATTACCTCATTTCCACCTGTCCCTCAAACATGACAGGTGGACGCCATTTCAGGGGAGGTAGGCCATGGCACCTAACTGCTTCACAGTACACATAGGCACCATTTGGGCCTAAACAACAATATTGTGTTACAGTCACAACATGCAATGCAGTGTAGTGTTTGGAAATATAGAATACTGACCAGCTACTAACCCTTTGCCCCTAGATTGCACCCGCTGTGGATGAATAGGAGATGGAGACATCCCTCCGTGTACTGGCCCCTGGTGGACTTGGCAACATTGGAAGACAGGCACATTATCCTCACCTATAGACTGGACAGAGCCACAATCACAGAGCTGTGTGTCCACCCGAACCTGACCTGATATCTGCTATCCGTCAGCCCACCAGGCTCTCCCCTCTTGTGCAAATCCTATCTGTGCTCCATTTCCTGGCAAGTGGCTCTTTCCAAGTGACAGTTGGCTTGGCAGCAGGAATGTCTCAGCCAATGTTCTCAATAGTGCTGACCAGAGTATTGTCTGCCCTGATAAAACACATGTGCAGCTTCATCGTTTTCCGCCAGGTGGAGGATTTGGCCAAAGTGAAGGCTGATTTCTATGTTATGGGACATGTCCCCAGCATTATTGGTGCGATTGATGGTACACATATTGCATTTGTCCCCCCGCCTCCCCCCCGGAAAAGTGAACAGGTGTTCAGAAATCGAAAGAGCTTTCACTCCAGGAATGTGCAGATAGTGTGCCTGACGGACCAGTACATCTCCCATGTCAATGCAAAGTATCCTGGCTCTGTGCATGATGCCTTTATCCTGAGGAGCATCAGCATTACATATGTGATGGCTCAACTCCAGAGGCACCGGGTGTGGCTAATAGGTGAGGCCTGCTTCCCACCTAGGGGTTGTTGGTCTATGGGTATGGTGTGGGCCCTAAGGGTTAGTGTGTGTCTAAGAGTTGTCCCTCGATAATTGCATGTGACTCTGGTTACCCCAAACTCTCATGGCTACTGACCCCTGTGAGGAATCCCAGGACAGGGGCAGAGGAACGTTACAATGAGGCACATGGGCAAACACTAAGGGCCATATTTATACTTTTTGACGCACAACTGCGCCAACGCAGTTGTGCGTCCAAAAAGTTTACGCCGGCTAACGCCATTCTGAAGCGCCATGCGGGCGCCGTATTTATTCAATGACGTTAGCCGGCGGAGCTGCCTGGTGTGCGTGAAAAAAAATTACTTACACCAGGCAGCGCAGGCGTAGGGGAAAATGGAGCTTGGGCGTAAAAAAATGGGGCAAGTCAGGCTGAGGCAAAATTTTCGCCTCAACCCGATTTGCGCCATTTTTTTAGACTCCCAACCCCCATTGAAATGACTCCTGTCTTAGCAAAGACAGGAGTCATGCCCCCTAGCCCAATGGCCATGCCCAGGGGACTTATGTCCCCTGGGCATGGTCATTGGGCATAGTGGCATGTAGGGGGGCACAAATCAGGCCCCCCTATGCCACAAACAAAAAAAAATAATACTTACCAGCACTTACCTTAATGTCCCAGGGGTGGGTCCCTCCATCCTTGGGCGTCCTCCTGGGGTGGGCAAGGGTGGCAGGGGGTGTCCCTGGGGGCATGGGAGGGCACCTCTGGGCTCCTTCCGAGCCCACAGGTCCCTTAAAGCCTGCCCTGACCAGGCGCTAAAAAATGACGCAAAAGCGGCTGGACGTCATTTTTTTTGACCCGCCCACTCCGTGCGTCATTTTTGCCCGGGAGTGTAAATACGGCGCACATGCCTCGGAGTCAATTTTTTAGACGGGAACGCCTACCTTGCATATCATTAACGCAAAGTAGGTGTCCACGCTAAAAAGTGACGCAAACTCCATGGACTTTGGCGCTAGATGCGTCTAACGCCAGAGTATAAATCTGGAGTTAGTTTTGCTTCAAATTTGCGTTAAAAAAACCGACGCAAATCCGGCACAAACGGAGTATAAATATGGCCCTAAGAATAATAGAAAGCACATTCAGCCTTCTTAAGGCCAGGTTTTGTTGCCTCCATCTAACAGGTTGATCCCTGTACAACTCACCCAAGAAGGTGTGCCAGATCATCGTGGCATGCTGTATGTTGCACAACCTTGCCTTACGTTGCCAGGTACCTTTTCTGCAGGAGGATGAGGCTGGAGATGGGCATGTGGCAGCAGTGGACCCTGTGGACAGTGAAAATAAAGAGGCAGAGAATGAGGATGACGACAACAGGAGTGCTATTATAAGACAGTACTCCCAATGACACATAGGTGAGACACTGTAATTACACTTTACATTGACAGTTTTGTATTTGACATTGTCACTGGCAGGCTGATTTACCAACTTCTATGGCCACTTACTGTAGCCTTTGGCATCTCTATTTTCAGATATTTGAGTCCCACTATCGCTCCTGGGGTGTTGACTTCAGCCAACTACAGGTCATTCTTATGTATACAATACTGTATAGTTATATTGCAGTGTTTGAAGCTTGTTAAACGAATACATGGTGAAATGATTTGACAGACTCCATACTTGTATTTATTCAAATGGTGTTGATTTAAGTGCTAATGATTAGAGGGGGATGTGCAAGGGTCTGGGGTATTGATTGGGGAATGTCCAGGATAGAGTCCAGTCTGTTTGTATCACAGGTGCATTGTCCAAGGGGGCATAGGAAGGGGAGCAATATCAGTTCAAGGTGGACAGGGTGACAGAGTGGGATACGAGGGTGACATTCAGGAGAGTCTTATTTCCTGGAGGGGGTCTTGGCAATGTTGTCTGGCTTCTGCCTGGTTCGCAGGGACTGTTTGCAGGGTGGTTCTCCTTCTGCAGCGGGTGGGGTGGTGGTGGCCTGTTGTTCCTGTGGCGGGGCCTCCTGTCCACTAGCAGCAGCGGAGGTGGAAGACTGTTCATCGTTTTGCCTAGTGTCAGGGGCCCGGTGGTGTGCCACTGCCTCCCTTATGGTGTTGGCCATGTCTGCCAGCACCCCTGCAATGGTGACCAGGGTGGTGTTAACGTTCTTCAAGTCCTCCCTGTTCCCCAGGTACTGTCCCTCCTGCAGCTGCTGGGTCTCCTGCAAATTGTTCAGTATCTAGCCCATTGTCTCTTCGGAATGGTGGTATGCTCCCAGACGTTGGTGAGGGCCTCCTGGAAAGTCAGTTCCCCAGGCCTGTCCTTCCCCTGTCTCACAGCATTTCTCCCATCTTCCCTGTTGTCCTGTGCCTCTGTCTCCTGAACCGTGTGCCCACTGCCACTGACTCCAGGTCCCTGATCATCCTGTGTTTGTGGGATGGCCTGGGGTCCCTGTGGTGGTGGAAACACTGTTGATTGACGTGTCCTGGGGACAGAGGTATTGGCCCACTGAGTGGGTACTGTGGTGGTGTTTCCTGAGGGGGGAGCCTCTGTGGCGGTATGGGACTGTGCCTGGGTTACCAACTGTTCAGAAATCCCTGATGGGCCAGGTTGGACATCAAGATCCAGGCGTCCAAAGCTGCTGTCATCACTGTGGGCCTCTTCTGGGGGTGGACTGGAAGTTGCTGGCACCTCCTCTCTGGTGATGTTGGCTGGGGGACCTGTGGGAATGTAAATGCAGTGTTATTGTTTCTGTGTGTGTCATCTTGTGCATGGGTGTGTTGCCCTGTGTGGTTGGTATTGCCCAGGCAGATTTGACTTACCAGAGTCCAGTCCTCCTCCTACTCCTGCCAGGCCCTCAGGATGCATGATTGCCAAGACTTGCTCCTCCCTTGGTATTAGTTGTGGGGGAGGAGGTGTGGGTCCACCGCCAGTCCTCTGTACAGCTAGTTGGTGTCTTGCTGCTGTGGAATGCACCTTCCCCCGTAGGTCGTTCCACCTCTTCCAGATGTCATGCCTTGTTTGGGGTACTGTCCCATGACGTTGACCCTGTCCACGATACTCCGTCATAGCTCCATCTTCCTAGCAATGGACGTCTGCTGCACCTGTGATCTGAATAGCTGTGGCTCTACCCGGATGATTTCTCCACCATGACCCTTAGCTCCTCCTCAGAGAACCTGGGGTGTCGTTGCGGTGCCATTGGTGTATTGTGGGTTGTGTCGGTGAGAGTGTGTGGGGTGCTGTGTTGGGCCGTGTGACGTAAGGTGCATGGATGGTGTATAGGTGATGGTGATGTGTGTCTGTGGTCTTGTCTGTGGTTTTGCTATCTCTCTGGTCGCACTTGTTTGTAATGGGAAAGGATTGTGGGTAATGTGTGTGTGTTATATAGTGGTGTGTGGGTGTGGTGTGTGTGTATGTGAGTCAGGTGTGTAGTGGTGGACTTGTCTGTGTGGCTGTATAGTGACGGATTGCTATGTGTGGGTCATAATATGGGTGGCGGTAATCCGCTGCGGCGGCAGTATGTTGGCTGCAGTCAGCTTGGCGGTAAGTGGGATTTACCTCCAATATCATAATGAGGGCCTTTCTCTTTCTTGATCTATTTTATTTCTCTTACTCATTTTCTCTACACAAATTCTGAATCTATCTATCTATCTATCTATCTATCTATCTATCTATCTATCTATCTATCTATCTATCTATCTATCTATCTATCTATCTATCTATCTATCTATCCCTTTTCTTTATCATGCCACAGAACACCATCACTGTTCATCATACTCATGAAATTACTGTGTCTTGCTCGGTAACTCTTGCTTGCATAAAAAGTGCTCCTTGCTTTTTACTTCGCACTTCCAAACACTTATTCTCCTATTTCCTCTGATACTCACACCATCTTCACACTCTCACTCTATTGCTCTCTTGTCGTCGCCTTCAATCTGTCTTTCAAGTTCAACTTCACAGTCCTTTTTGCACACTCTTTCATTTAATCCCTCAATCCAAAACACAAACACTCCTATTTCATATTGCTTCCAATCTGTCTCACAAACAGGCCCTTTCTCTTCTTGTTTGCCATCCTTTCTCACTCTTTAAGAAACACAGACAAACTTTCTCCTTTTAAAGTTTTGCCTACTAGACAGTGCATGTGTGGTCTGTTGCAAGAACATATGGGGAATTGGATCCCCCACATCACTTAGGGGGTCATTCTGACTCCCGCCGGGCGCGGTCACCGCGCGCCCGGCGGGAGCCGCCAAAATACCGTACCGCGGTCGGAAGACCGCGGTGGGTATTTTGAGGTTTCCCCTGGGCTGGCGGGCGGCCTCCAAAAGGCCGCCCGCCAGCCCAGGGGAAAACGTCCTTCCCACGATGAAGCCGGCTCGTAATCGAGCCGGCGGAGTAGGAAGGTGCGACGGGTGCTACTGCACCCGTCGCATATTTCACTGTCTGCTAAGCAGACAGTGAAATACAAGCGGGGCCCTCTTACAGGGGCCCCTGCAGTGCCCATGCCATTGGCATGGGCACTGCAGGGGGCCCCAGGGGCCCCGCGACACCCCCTACCGCCATCCTGTTCCTGGCGGGCGAACCGCCAGGAACAGGATGGCGGTAGGGGGTGTCAGAATCCCCTCGGCGGCGCAGCAAGCTGCGCCGCCTTGGAGGATTCCAACGGGCAGCGGAAAACCGGCGGGAGACCGCCGGTTTTCCATTTCTGACCGCGGCCAAAGCGCCGCGGTCAGAATGCCCTGCGGGGCACCGCCAGGCTGTCGGCGGTGCTCCCGCCAACCGCGGGCCTGGCGGTCTAAGACCGCCAGGCTCGTAATGAGGGCCTTAGTGTTTGTTGGATTTCCTGTCACTTTAATGTGTCTGTTTCTTCTTCGGATTCTGGCATGTCAATTTTGTATTTGCTCCTTCCTCTCCATGGAGCATTGGCTCCTTACTATCACTTTTAATTGGCTGGTTACTATGCTTCCACTACTTGCTTTTTAAGTATTTCTTTTTTAGATTGGTTAAGCACTCCATGAGAGTGCATGTGTTTTGTAGCTGCTCCCCTCATGTGCTTCTCTCCCCCTGAATCCCATGGTGGTCTCCGTTATCCATAAGATTCTCCCCACCACCGTCCATGTTGTACTCGCCCTCCAGTGCTTCCCACCTTAAATTCTCCATGTATGCTTCCCCCTGCATTGCTTGTTACCCCTCTTCGCTACTGCTTCCCTCCATGTTTCTTCACCGCCACCCACGCCCTCAGCACTCACATCCGTTGCATGCTCAGCCTGTGTGCTTCTCCCCTGCTTGTGGCGTGCCTGTTGCTTTTTCTCCCCCACCAGTGACCTCTGTGTGGCTTCAGCCACCCATATTGCTTGCTCCCCACCAGATATTGTTTCCCTCACCTGTTTAAAAAAAATCTTTTGCATTTTTTTAGTTACCTATCCAATTCAGATTGGAAATTAAATAGAAAAAAAAACACTTGCGTCATTTTGTTGGGTCAAGCATGTGTGGTGTGTGTGCCTGGAAAATGATGAAGGCAGCCACGGTAAAGTTGCTTTTTATTCTTAAACCTTGCTGCCCAAAATCGGAGATGCTATGAAGAATGACTGAAAGCAGCAGATGAGGCCTATTGGTCAGATCAATGTTTCTCAGAGCAACTGACCTACAATAGAATTCCCTGGCCAAGTCGGGTCTAAGCATCAATGATCCCCTCCCCAGCTAGCTGAGAGAAAAATCCGTGTGAGTCAGGTTTATATTTTGTTTTTGCAGAATCAAACTCCAGGTTTGGGACTTTCTTTCTTGAAAGAAAAAAAAAATTATTTTCTGTCACACGTCAACACACATACCCTAGTCTTCACCCTTCTCGCTCACATGCCCACTCTCCTTGTTCACCTACACCACCATCATTGACTCAACCTCTCACATCCACTCACTAATACATTTGGTCACCCACTCATTCTTTCTCGAACCCTCATATTTTTTCTGTGTTAGGCAGACTTCAGTCACACACCACTTTATTCCCTCTCAAACTTACAGCATACTAGTTTACACCCTCCTCTCTAACACACAATCTCCCTGTGCCTCTACACGTCACGTATGCACTGACTAGTGTTATGTCTTGAACCATGAAATTAAGGGGCATATTTATACTCTCTTTGCGCCGAATGTGCGTAAAATATTTTTGACGCACAATCGGCGCAAACACTGCCCCATATTTATACTTTGACGTCCGACCCCACGGGTGTCAAAGTTCCACCATGTGCGTCATTTTTTAGAAGGGGGAACCAGCCTTGCGTTAATTATATGCAAGGTAGGCGTTCCCTTCCAAAAAATGTCTTTAAGGCCTGTGCCCCTTATTTATACTGTGATGTCATTTTGACGCACAGGAGGGGGCAGGCCTTAAAAAACGGCACCCAGCCTGATGGGCGCCGTTTTTTAACGCCTGGGTCAGGGCAGGCGTTAAGGGACCTGTGGGCTCAGAAGGAGCCCAGAGGTGCCCTCCCATGCCCCCAGGGACACCCCCTGCCACACTTGCCCACCCCAGGAGGACACCCAAGGATGGAGGGACCCATCCCAGGGAAGGAAAGGTAAGTTCAGGTAAGTGTTTTTTTTTTTATTTTTTTGTGGCATAGGGGGGCCTGATTTGTGCCCCCCTACATGCCACTATGCACAATGACCATGCCCAGGGGACACAAGTCCCCTGGGCATGGACATTGGGCAAGGGGGGATGACTCCGGTCTTTGTTAAGACAGGAGTCATTTCAATGGGGGTTGGGCGTCAAAAAAATGGCGCAAATCGGGTTGAGGACAAAATTTTGCCTCACACCTGACTTGCCCCATTTTTTGATGCCCAAGCTCCATTTTCCCCTACGCCGGCGCTGCATGGTGTGAGTCATTTTTTTTGACGCTCACCAGTCAGCTGCGCTGGCTAACGTCATTCAATAAATAAGGCACCCGCATGGCGCTTTGGAATGGCGTTAGCCGGCGTTAAAATTTTTGACGCACAACTGCGTTGGAGCAGTTGTGCGTCAAAAAGTATAAATATGGGCCTAAGTTCCGTCCACTACAACTCAAAGTGGCAAAGGACCCCTTATAGTGACATTTTTATAATTTTATATTCCAAGGCTTTCCTGTACACGTTCTGTATTTTCATGGGTACCTTTCCTAATCGCCACACATGAGAACAGAAAAATGCTGCCGTTTTTTTTCTTTGTTGCTTTGCTCTTGTCTCTATTTGCTGTGTAAGGTGGTAAAGCCTCCGGGACTCGAGCGTAACCAGAGCTATTTATAGTCGTCCATAATGCTTCATGATTTCTTCAAAGGCAGCGTAGCTACAAACAAGGCGGGAGGTTGTTCCCGCTCTCCCTGGAGCTTTCTCCCTCTATATATATCGGAAAACAAGCATGATTGATTTCCACAAAGCGACTTACTGGTAATTGCCTACGCTGCAGGAATACTAATTAATGGAATTTGCTAATAATGTGCTATTCATTGTGTTATGGATATCAATAGATTACCTCATCAGAAACTCTGAATGTTCTTTTTTAGTATAGACTTCCGGGGAGTAGGTGAGTACCAGTGTATGTTGTTTTCTAGATTTGGACAATCTTTAACTAAGGGGGTTATACCTGCTACTAAAAGCAGAAAGGGACAGCTTTCCAAAATGCCACTCTAGTAGCACAACAACCAAAGTTGCTGTGCTGTGCTGCTCAAGAAGGACAGGGAAGTATCTTGGTCAGAAAGATTGGGGGGAGGTGTGACCTTCACACATTCTAACAATCACACTGGCATATCTAGTTAAAATACATTAATCCCACAAGCAGGAATGAAGGGAAGCTAAAGGGACAGTGGAGGTGGAGAGGAGTGTTGTCTGTTAGGGCTAATAAATGGTGGGAAACATAATATTTCGTAAAACAACCAACAGTGTGTTTTTTCCTCTATATGTGTTCACAAATCCATGTGAAATCTGACTGAGAACTCATCATACTCGACGGAGAGCACCTGTACCCAATGATGTACTTCAAACTCCATTTATTAGGGGGTGTAACGCCCCAAACACCCCTTGAAGCTACGCCTCTGTAACAGAGCAGGACAGTGTCATATCTACAAATATATAGCCCTCTTTCTCTCTTCCCCTATAGTATCATTCTTTGAGCCTGCCTTGTGAGACACACACATCTACACACAGAGACAAACACATGTACACAAACGTGCACCATAGTGAAAGAGGGTGTGCATTAAGTCTAGCATATGTATTGTACAGGAAGGATATTCTTCCAGTACAAAGTTCTATGCTTAGACTAACGTTAAACTGTTCCCCTTGGACTTGTACTTCACAGTTTTTATAAATCTGCTTCAGAGGACCGAAGCGAGTTCAGAGGATTGGGGAACAGTATCTAAGCAGTAAGACCTCCTCTGCTCACAATACCATATGATTTTAACGGAAAGTGCCCACATCCACTAATGTGAAATGTTATCTTTCTCCATCTACACGCAATGTCCCTTACGTTACTGCAAGGATTGTGTTATAGGAGTACACTATGTACATACATTCAAATGTGATGTCTTGGAAGTCATGAGTTAAAACTCCAGCAAGGAAGACTCCATTTCCTATCGTTTGACAGATGGCTAATAATGGCATTTATTATTTCTACTGCTTCAGAATCGCAAAAGTCAGAAATATAACAATATAAAAGCAAGCTGCTTAAAACAGGAGCATGTGCATAAACTGTTCTGTCCAGGATCAACCAAATGATCAAGACGTGAAACCAACAAAAGAACTCAGGTCTCCAGCTTTCACCATCATTAAATCGAATCGTACACTCTATTCTCCCCACTGGTGGCACAAGGAAATTGGGACACATTTTAGGGATTCAACTATAACTTAGTAGGACTGCACCCTTTTAAATATTGATAACGAGTTGGCTTGTGTTGTACGTTGTGAGCGGGGGTGGGAGAGATCGAATATTAGACTTAAAATGCAGTGAAATAACAAGCTTTCTATGAAACGTCAAATACAGTTTTTGTTTACCTCTTCTCTTGGGAATATTTCAGGCAGAAACAACTCCCCGTTCCAATTGCTTGACATGTTTTTACGCTATTACTGAAAGCATTGATTATCTACGGTTTAGTCTGCCCTTTCATAACAGCCATTAATTAATTACAGAACGCATTTACCATAGATGTGTATTGACAGTATGAGAATGTTATTAAAAGTGAAATGTTATTGTGTATTTTATTAACACTGCACAAGACAGTGAACCACATAATTAAGTTGTAAAGTCAGTTACACGGTTCATTGCTCAAAATATCATATGTACAGGGATATGAATTACTCATATTTTTGAAAAGGTGACTGCGGCTCATGCCCGAGAATGTGCTCTGATGTTCCTCTTACTACAGTCTAGTACACACAAATTCATGTACCTTTGTATCCCACTAAACTATTCTTTAGATAGTGAAATCGTTGCAAATTCCGAAACATGCTCTGCGCCTACTTGTTTCATACCGCCTATATTCAAACCTGATTCTTATAATTATGCCTTGTCTAGTGAAATGCACATGAGATCATTGGCCCCTATAAAGTGTTGCAGGTATTTTTGTTCTGTTTCATAAGGATTTGACGTGCTCCACTATATACCTTTGCATGTAGAGAAAAACACTATTAACAATTTTTATGTCTCTACTTTGATCCCTATTGGTTATTTGATTCCTATCAAACATTTTGAAAATCCTTCGCATTTTAGGCAACCGGGAAGTCAAGCAAATCAAGACTTCTGAGTAACACTCCTTCTAAACATTAGAATTTCCAGATAGTTTTATCTCTGTCAGGCATTGTAGCCCAAACGTTTATGTTGCAAATTACATAGTAATCCCAATAAGGAGTATCCCCCTTTAACACTAGGTGCTTACTCTTCAGTGGAAAGCTTGATCCCCAATCATCTGACTTTTGGGGTAACATTTTAGGTCACTTTAATCCTAGCTTAAATGAGGTAGTTTGACAGGTACCACTAAATATAGAATTGTTCAATTCACAGAGTAATAATAAAGAGAACTTGTCCAACTAAATTTTGAGCAAATGAACACTCTAATGGCTTCTAGTTTTCAATTTTTACTGATTTGTACAGATAAGTACAGAGAGAAAACAATCTATTTTCTGTCTGCATTTATTATTAACAGAAAAAAAATACAGAAAAGTGAGTTTCTTGTAAGTGACTGTCTTTGTTGTCCTTCATTAATTCCAGACCAACTACTAAGCAGATGTACACCACTGGGATTTAAAAACAGATTGAGATTCCCTCAAATGCAGGTATATGTTAACATATATTTGTAAAGAAACCTTATATTTACCTGTTGGTGCAGTGATTTGTTATATTTGACTGCTTTGTTTGCTGAAACGCAAGAGGCATGAAAGTATGAGTGCATGTTTATCAGCTAAATAAATGTGGAAATATACCACTTACTACTCAATTTTTTCTCAAAACATGAAATAAATATGAATAAATACCACCAAAATGTCTAAGAAATACATATGGATAGATACAGATGGAAATGTAAAAAAATGAATACTATAAACCTGGGAGCCCTAATTATGATGGATGCAACTTGGAGAAAGGTTCAAAGATTATAGTAAAATGAAGTCAAGTGTCTAAATTTTCACTTTAAAAAGTTATTTATCCTGAAATCATGCTTTTCCTCTCCGTTTACCGTTAGGCATGGATAGAATCTTGAATATCTTGGGATCTAAATGTCCATGAAACATGTTATTAGATTTACCTTTGACTATGAAGCAAACTTGGGGTATTGTGCATGATCAAAACTTATGTTTGTCAAATATAGTGCCTAGAAGTAATTGTTTGGAGCGGGGACGTTAGTTTAGATTTAAATATATGAGTTACTGCCTGGCTATATTTCTTGCTGCATAGAGGAATCTCCCCTCTCTGTCTGCAAGAACTCAAGCAGACTTATTTTTACTCAATGCACCATACAATTCCTTATTGGGAATAGCATAGAGAAGGGTGTGCTTCTCCCAGGATGCTGTATTTCTGATGCATGTTTTAACCCAATTTCAACCGTAATTGAAACTGATCAAATGTGACAAGAGGTTTGAAAAACACATTCTATTTCACCTAAACAATGACTGAATTTTAAGAATACTAAGTTGGAATCTATAAATAGGGTAGTTGAATGAGAAATTTTGCAAACCTAGATCAGTGTTGAAGGTCTGACTGTATTTTTGTTTATTGAAAAAAAAGCAAAACTTAAAATACTGTAAATTTAAAAACTCAACATATATAAGTATAAATATTCATGTAAAGTGATTTCATAAAACACAGTTTAAAGAGTTTAAGGCAATACTGAATCTTTCCAAATATATATATATATATATATATATATATATGTATATATATATATATATATATATGCAAAATAACCTAATAACCTTTACAAATGAAATCTACGGAATAATACGAGTCAGTTCTTTTTCCTTGAGTTTAAACTGCAAGTGTATCATTGAGTAATCTGTAGACATGTGATGGTGTTGCGTAGGTTCTATTTATCCTAATGAGACTACTGGATTCGGGTGGCAGAATCACCTGTACTATGGGGGACTGAGCTTGATCCCGCACCATGTGACACCTGTCAGCCTAATCCGGGTTTTATTCCGGCTAACTAGCAGTGCCTCATCTCCACCCAAGAACAGGGATGATTGGGGCAAGCGGGAAAATGACATGAATGACTCCTCAGGGGAATTGTGGTCACTCAGATCTCATCTGTTTCTCTCAGTTACATTAGTCTCACATATGCAAGGACAATCAGAAGCAGAGTATAGTTCAATAAGGTTTTATTGAAGCAACTGCATCTTAGATATTAAAGCATGTATTGCAATAACTAGGACGATGAAGCACAACAGGATTAAAATTGTGACAAGGAGAGTGAAACACAAGAATAACGCTATCATGTTGTCACTGAGGTTTTTAGTGATAGTTCCTACCTAATGTTAAAGCACAGCATGTTAAGCTGTAATTCTGCCCTTCAGGTTTCTCCTGGGAACATATCATCCCTCATACCTGAGCAAGAGGCCTGCAGTCAACAGAAGCAGCAGCAGCAAAGCAATCAGCATACAGTCATGGTCATCTGTCTGGAATCTCCCTCTAACGTACGTGGGTCAAAGTAGTGTTTTTATAATAAAAAAGCTGATATTCCAAGAAAGGATCCCCACATAAGAGTGTGTATGTTTCTGTGAACAATGGAGACAACGCGTTCCACTTTTGCCGGCAACCTATCTTACTGTAGCCTTCAAAAAGACACAGAGTGAAAGAAATGTCTTGTTTAAGAACGCAGTGCTGACCTAGGCAAAAAACAGCTAGATAGAAAAAATAAAACAAGACCGCAAATGTGGGTATTGTTAAAATAATATAACAAAGCTAAAATAAAACTAATCTAGGTTAAAGAGTATAGCCGCAGGCCTAGTTTGCTAATATAACATGCACAAAGCTATAGCTAAAATGGCTACACAACAATGGAATTGGGTGGAATCAACAATATCATCAGCCCAACATTCGGGACTTGAAGTTGGTCACCGAAGAGGCAGGGTCAGCATATAAGTGATTTCACTTTCGAATAAATAGATTCCTGATTTGCCATCAGATCATCCTTCTCATTTTCAGTGAGGTGAAGCAAACATATAGAGAAGCCATTTTTGAGTGAAAGCAAGAGGGGCTTCATGGTTTGTTCCATTGCAGTTTTGGGTGCAAGTTGGGTACCCTCTAATTTGGTGTCCTAGCAATAACTCCAAGCGAGTTATAACACAAGACAGTATGGTCTTAAATTAATATGGTACCAGTGTTGAGCTTTATATTCCCTCAATGAGCAGAAGGAGTGCAAGCCCATAGCTTTTATCTTGTATGTCAGCAGCCATATTGAGTGGCGTGACAAAGCTTAGTTTGCACTCACCATCTATGCTATTTAGTATAATTTTTTGGTTAAATACAGGCAGAATATCTAACCACATGCCTTCCATTTGCCATCTTTGTGGTGACTTACCTATAAGTGTACTGCAGTTTAACAAATAGAGTACTTAAACCGTTTTACGTCTCAGTGGTAAGTGACGGTGTAGGTGTTACCCTCGAATGGAGCTTTGAAAGAATGAACACCATTCATCTAGGTATAGTGGTTCAATTGATGTTTAAATTTCTTTCACTGAGGCTATCACATTGTTGCAATGGATGTTTTCAGCTATAACAATCAATGTGCCTTGTCTCTCATCTGACAAGGTGCATTGTTGTAGCATTGTCTATGTCTTGGCTGTCTTCTACTTTTCAGTTTAAAAACCTATTGAAACCTTATTGTGCACAAACTAATTGAACAATGGTAATGAACAAACCTTTGCCTACTGAGGTAAGAATATTGAACAAAGACAATTGTTCTGCCTTGCATAACTAATTTATATGGGACCAGAGAATCCCGCACAAAAATTGTTACGTTAGTCAGGAGAGATTATGTATGCTACAGGAGCTACTACTTTACGAGGCTAATACAATTGGTCAAGGTCAGATTGACCTCTTGATATGCAGGGCCAATTAAGAATGGTCCCTGAAAAAGGAGACGTTCGTGATGCTAACAAAATAAAATAATGTATGTATGAGGAAGAAGAAGAAGAGATGCCCAAAACTAACAATGGCACTTAAGGAGGCCAGATGGTTGGTACAGATGTTTTTGTGTGTGAGTAGTGCTGATATGGCTAACTTGAAGAAAATACCATCAACTAAACATTTATTTTATAACTATGCACTTGAATGCATCAGACATACTAAAGGAAGATTTAAGCATAGAGAGGGTGTCAATTTGGGAAATAGCAACCTCAATATGGAGTGGACAATGTTAAGTACAGGGGGGGAATAAAAGTGCTGGTTCTTTGAGGGTTGTATAGAATTCGATGGTATTAAGGCCAGGATTCTAGTAGACTGTGGTTTATGTATACCACTATTGCCAATGAATGTGGACCAAGAAATTTGCTAGGGAGTTGAGCAAGCACTTAGGCCCTAGTTACAACCCTGAAGGTCGGTGATAAAGCGGCGGTAACACTGCCAACAGGCCGGCGGTAAAAAAATTGGAATCATGACCAGGGCGGAAACCGTCAACACAAACAGCCACTTTAACACACCCACCGCTATGGCGGTAGCAACAAACACGACAGCGGTAACCTCCAACAGCCAGGCGGAAGACAATGTACTGCCCACTGCATTACAAAACGCCTATCTGCCAGCTTTTCTGAGGCAGTACCAACGCCATCAAAAGCACGGCGGAAACAGTACTCTGAAGGGAAACGGCTCACCTCTCGACACTCAAGGAACAACCACGATGCCATGGAGACCGAGCTGCATTTTTTTCCCAATGCTGGTGTACCTTCTCATACACCAGGAACACGAACGCCGGCTAAGACGACCATGGTGAGTACTGCACCTGCACACAAGGGAGGTGCAGAGGAAAAAGAGAGTGACACACACACGCAACACCCCACCCCCAACACAATACACACAAACAGATGCAACAACATTACATATAAACCCCGTAACCTTCAGGAATGACACAAGGACAAATGGAATGGAGTAAAATGAGTGTAATAGTACAGTTTTAGAAAAATACGTACTTAAATCAATAAACAGTATGTATAATATATACAATATATACAAAGGGTGGGACAATGCCCATTCCAAAATGTCCGTGGCCCACTGGGCAAAAACACATAGGCCAAGGCCACACTTGACTTCTGCCTCAATACGGAGTGAACACTGCAGGGGCATCAGGTCGAAAACACACAGGCACCTTAGGGGGATGGGGAATGGGGGAGCACCTCAGCTGGAAGATGGTACAACGCCACTGGCCTGGAGGGGGCTCCATGCCCACTGCTTGGTCCTGGGAAGTGCAAGATCACAATCTCTCAAGTGGGTGGTTTGCCCACTGCTTGGTCCTGGGGAGTGCAAAACCACAGTCTCTCTAGTGGGTGGCTTGCCCACTGCTTGGTCCTGGGGAGTGCAAGGCCACAGTCCCTCTACTGGGTGGTTTGCTCACTGCTGGGTCCTGGGGAGTGCAAAGCCACAGTCTCTCAAGTGGGTGGTTTGCCCACTGCTTGGTCCTGGGGAGTGCAAAGCACCAGTCTCTCAAGTGGGTGGTTTGCCCACTGCTTGGTCCTGAGGAGTGCAAAGCCACAGTCTCTCTAGTGAGTGGTTTGCCCACTGCTTGGTCCTGGGGAGTGCAAGGCCACAGTCTCTCTAGTGGATGTTTTCTTCCACTGGTTCTGGAGGGGGCCTTGTGCCCAGTATGCTTCATCTTGGCAAGGAGGGGCTGAGTGGATGGCTTCTACCACTGGTTCTGGAGGGGGCATTGTGCCCAGTGTGCTTCATCCTGGCAAGGAGGGGCTGAGTGGATGGTTTCTTCCACTGGTTCTGGAGGGGGCCTTGTTCCCAGTGTGCTTCATCCTGACAGCGGAGGAGATGAGTGGATGGCTTCCTCCACTGGCTCTGGAGGGGGCCGTGTCCCCAGTGTGCCTCATCCTGGATGGGGCAAGGTCACAGTCTCTCACCTGTGTGTCACACTGACAGGTGTTGCAGGGGCCAGGATGCACTGCAGCCCATGTAGTCACCACTACACACTGCTCGCCGGCGGTGACGGCAGCTCAGTGGATGCCAGTTGCGCTGCAGGTGGCGGTGCTGGCAGTGGTGGTGGTAGCCTCCAGGCCTTCACCTGCAGCCTTGGACAGCTGCCCACTGGGGCTGCTGCTGCTGGCAGTGGTGTTGCTGGCGGCAGTGCATGTGGCGGTGCTGGCCGCAGTGCAGGTGGCAGTGCTGGTCATGGTGCAGGTGGCCGTGCTGCCAGTGGTGGTGGTAGCCTCCAGGCCTTCACCTGCAGCCTCGGACGGCTGCCCACTGGGGCTGCTGCTGCTGGCAGTGGTGTTGCTGGCGGTGGTGCATGTGGCGGTGCTGGAAGCGGAGCAGGAGGCAGTGCTGGCTGCAGTGCAGGTGGAAGTGCTGCCAGTGGTGGTGGTAGCTTCCAGGCCTTCACATAGAGCCTCGGATGGCTGAAGTGCCATGGCTGGTATTGTGTGCCCCTTCCTGCCCTTGGCAGATGGTGGTGCCTCCTTGCTTCTGCCAGCTGGAGTCTTTTTCTTGCCCTTGCTGGCTGGTGGTGCCTCCTTCCCCTTGCTGGCTGGTGTCCCCTTCTTGCCCTTGCTAGGTGGCAGACCCTTCTTGGCCTTGGCAGTTGGTTCTGGCACACTGGCTGGGATGACGCGTGCCTCCTTGGAGCCTCTCACACCTGCAGTAGCTGCAGAAACCACAGTGGCTGTGGACTGGGTGACTGAGGTTCTGGGCTGGGTTCTGGCCACCCTGGCCCGAAGTGAAGGACGAGGGGTAGGGAATAGGTCAGGAACGGTGAGGAAAAGCTTCTTAGGGACAGTGGGGTGGGAAGAGGGTGAAGGTTAGGAAGAGGAAGAAGAGGGAATGATTGTAGGAGGTGTCAATCTGCTGTGTTTGGGTGCAGGTGCATGGGCTGGATGCTGTTGTGAGGTGGATGGCTGTTGGGTGTCTGTGTGCTTGCGTTTGTGTACTTTGGGAGGAGGGGTCCCAGACACAGTGGGAGAGGACACAGGGGACGTGTTCATCGATGTGGGGGTGGTGTCTGCCAGTGAGGGGCGTGTAGTGATAGGCGTGCTGGTGATGGAGGTAGTGGATGAGGATATAGGGCCAGATGTATCAAAAAAAAAATTGCATTTCTTAAATAGCGAATTTTAAGAAATCGCTATTTAAGAAATGCAAAATGGTATGTATGATTTTTGCGATTCGGTAATAGCGATTTCTTAAAATTCGCAAATGCTATTACCGTATCGCAAATAGAGAATCCAACTCCATTTGCACCTATGGGCCTGCTGCAAATGGTTTTGCATTTCCTAAATTGCAAATTCCAGTTAGGAATTGGCAATTTAGGAAATGCAAATCCCAGGGTGCTGGGGGCCTAAGGCCCCCTCTGCTGCACCCCAAAAATATTTTTACGGACATGTGAAACACACACATGCCTTAGGGGCATGTGTGCGCTACATGTCAATTTAAAAAATGCATTTAAAATGTATTTTTAAAATTTGCACATGGTTACCACCAAACTTTTGTTGGTGGTAATTGCATTTCCTAAATGCCCAATTCGCATTTAGGAAATGCTTGATACATGTCCTTAAGAAATTGCAAATAAGGATTCCTTATTTGCGATTTCCTATTCAGAGAATCGCAATTTGCGATTCTCTAAATGGGGTCGCAATTTTAAGGAATCGCTATTTTAGCGATTCCTTAAAATTGCACTGCAAATGCCTTTCATACATTCTGAAAGGCATTTTTGCATTCTCAAACGGCCGAATTTTGCAATTCGCACCGTTTGCGAATGCAAAATCGCTTGATACATCTGGCCCATAGTGCATGCAGGAGTGAGTGGAGACGCTACTGGGAGGTAGGTGGGCGATGAGGAGGAGGAGGACACAGTGGAGGCAGTAGATTTTGGTGTGTCTGCATGTGGATGGTGCTTGTGTGAGTGCTTGTGAGATGAACTGTGGTGCTTGTGTTTGCCTGAGCCACTTCTGTGTGTTGATTTGGGTGATTGCTGGTGGTCTGAAGGTGTGCTTGGGTAGGCTGGGGTTGAAGGGATTGGGACTGGGTAGAGGAAGTTGGAGGGGGGGGGCTGGAGACAGGGACAATGGCTGCCATCAGTGCATTGGCCAGAGCCTGGAATGCTCCCTGTTGGGCAGCCACGCCAGAGTGAATGCCCTCCAGGTATGCATTTGTTTGTTACAAATGCCCTGCTACACCCTGGATGACATTCAGTATGGTTGACTTCCCAACAGAGAGGGATCTCAGGAGGTCAAAAGCCTCCTCACTGAGGGCAGCAGGGCTGACTGGGGCAGAGCCTGAGGTGCCTGGGGTGAAGGAGATGCTCACCCTCCTGGGTGAGCGGGCACGGGAAACACACTGAGAGGCTGCTGAGAGGGCAGTGCTGGACGGGGGTGGCGGCTGTACCTGTAGTTGGGGTGGACACAGAGGTGTCCGCCACTGCCAGGGAGCTGCCATCGGAGGAGGTGTTGCTGTCAGTAGTGTCCCATCCTGTCTCCTTCATGGTGCTCCCCTTGCCCTCCATCCCACTGGGGCCCTCACTGTCGGTGGATTCGGCCTCCAGGCCCATGTGGGATGAAGCTCCCTCCGTCGCCAGTGCCTCTGCTCCTCTGCCAGATTATGCTAATGCACACAAGGACAGGGTGACAAAACAAAATGAGGGGGGGAGAGACAGAGGATACACTTGGTCAATGTCAGCATCAACACAACCGTTGGCGTACACAACTCACAGGAAACAGCCCTATGCACTAGGCCATGCACTACTAGTTACAATGCTAGTCACCAGCCCATGGGGTACAATGCCTAACGCCATTAGCTGCACACCTGAAACCCACAGGAACCTGCCCAGTAGTAGATGCCCACTAACATTATTGGGGTTGGAGTGCATCTGAGATTGCTCATCATTGAGCATACCCTGCCATGTTCGCTCTGGCCTATGGGCACCCACAGCCCACATCCCCCACCCAGATAATACCTTAACGCGTGCAAAGTCATGATTCAGAATCTGTACTCACCCCCTTGTGGCTGCTGTGATGCCTTCAAGTGCCCATCCAACTCCGGATAGGCCGCCACCAGGATGCGGAACATCAGGGGGGTCAGGGTACGATGGGCACCCCTTCCTCTTTGGGAGGCCAGCCCCAGCTGGACCTCTGCCATCTTCCTTGCCCAGCGGTGCAGGTGCTCCACCTGTCAAAGACCCCCAGAGACGGCACCTCCTTGGGGATGGCACACCAAATACCCTTTTTCTGATGGGCGCTGACCTGCAGAAAAAATACAGCAGAAAAGGTATTAGTCATACCGTCCGGACTGTTATACTCATGGCCCAACATATCCCACCCATACCCTTACGCACATATATTGCTCACCATAGATGCAGCACTCTGCCCAGGACCCTCAGACCCCCCCCACACAAGGCTTACACACACACAGCAATCCCTACATTCATGGCCAACGCATCATGCTCACAGTGTTCTCACCTGTTTGTCTGGAGGACCATAGAGTAAAGTGTACTGGGGTAGGACCCCATCCACCATTCTCTCCAACTCCTCTGAAGTGAAGGCAGGGGCCCCTTCCCCAGACACTCGAGCCATTGTTACCTCCAGATATAGGTCACAGCAGCACTTGCAGTGTAGGTCCTCTCCTGTTGAAGGTCAGGTAGCAAGTGAGTGCACAGATAGAAAATGGCGGTCACGTCCATGGCAGTGCGTACCGTCACCGCCGGTGTACATCACCATTGGCTCCTGGAACCCATAGGGCCCAATGATGACCAATGCTGTGTTGCGCAACGGTCGTTGACGGCCGACTGCAATGGCGTACAACACCAGCGGAATTACCTCATTTCCACTTGTCCCTCCTCACAGGTCAGGCAGCGGCCATTTCAGGGGGGCACAGGCCAGGGCACCTGACTTCGTCACAGCAGACATTGACACATCAACTGACTTAGGAGTTCACATACTGTTTCTGTAAAGCAAAAATTGCTTATTAATGTTGAAATATGTGTGAATATGACCTTCTGCTCACCGTTTTTCACCCTAGAGTTCAACCACTGAGGATGAATAGGAGATGGAGACATCCCCGTGTAGAGACCCCTGGTGGACCTGGCGACAATGGCGGAAAGGCACATTATCCTGACCTACAGACTTGAAAGGGCCACAATCCAATAACTGTGTGCCCAATTGGAGCCAGACCTGATCTCAGCTATCCACCACCCCACAGGTATCCCCCCTCTAGTGCAGGTCCTGTTAGTGCTCCATTTCCTGGCAAGTGGTTCCTTCCAAGCGACAGTGGGCATGGCATCAGGGATGTCCCAGCCTATGTTCTCAAACGTGCTGACCAGAGTGTTGTCTGCCCTGCTGAAACACATGCGCAGCTACATTGTATTAACCCAGGTGGAGGATTTGGCCACAGTGAAGGCTGACTTTTATGCACTGGGACATATCCCCAACATCATTGGTGCCAGTGATGGTACACATATTGCATTTGTCCCCCACCCTAGAAATGAACAGGTGTTCAAAAATAGAAAAAGCTTTCACTCTCTGAATGTGCAGATGGTGTGTTTGGCGGACCAGTACATATCCAATGTCAATGCCAAGTATCCTGGCTCTGTGCATGATGCCCTGAGCATGATATCCTGAGAAATAGCAGCATCCCATATATGATGGCTCAACTCCAGAGGCACCGGTGTGTGGCTAATAGGTGAGCCGATGGTCACCACCCAGTTGATGTTGGTACATGGGCGTGGGTTTGGCCCTAAGGGTGAGTGTGTGGCTAACAGGTATCCCTCGATATTTGCAGGTGACTCTGGTTATCCCAACCTCTCATGGCTACTTACCCCAGTGAGGAATGCCAGGAGAAGGGCAGAGGAACGTTACAGTGAGGCACATAGGCGAGCAAGGTGGATAATTGAGCCAATCTTAGGCCTCCTGAAGGCCAGATTCCGGCGCCTCCATCTGACAGGTGGATCCCTGTACTACTCACCCAAGAAGGTGTGCCAGATCATCGTTGCATGATGCATGTTGCACAACCTGGCCTTGAGACACCAGGTGCCTTTTCTTCAGGAGGATGAGCCTGGGGATGGTCATGGGGAAGTGGTGGAGCCTGTGGACAGTGATGAAGAGGAGGCAGAGGAAGATGTGGACAACAGAACAACAATAATTCAACAGTACTTCCAGTGACATACAGATAAGACACTGTAACTTCACCTTCCATTGCAGTTTTGTGCCTGACATTGAACATGGCAGCCTGAATTCCCTATTTCTATGGCCATGTACTGTACCCTTTGGAACCTCGATTTTCAGATCTCTGTACCTCACTCTGGCTCCTGGTGTGTTTACTGCTGTCCACTACAGGTCATACCGATGCAAATATTACAGTGCATTTGAATTGCAATGTTTACAGTTAGTGAAACTAATACATTTGTCAAACAATTGACAGACTCCATATTTGATTTTGTTCCAAGGGTGTTTATTTTGGTGCTAAAAAGTGGAGGGGGTATTGCAATGGGCTGGGTTGCTGATGGAGGAAAGTCCAGGGTAGAGTCTAGTCTATTTGTATCACAGGTGCATTGTCCAAGGGAGCATAGGAAGGAGAGCAATGGCACTTCAAAGTGGACAGGGTGACAGAGTGGGACAAAACGGTGACAATCTAGAGAGTTTCATTTCCTGTTGGGGGTCTTGGCAATGTTCTCTGGCTTCTGCCTGGATCGCAGGGAATGTTTGAGTGGTGGTTCTCCTTCTGCAAGGGGTGGGGTGTTGGTGGCCTGTGGTTCCTGTGGCTGGACCTCCTGTCCACTAGTGTGAGCAGAGGTGGAGGGCTGTTCTTCGGTGTGGCTAGTGTCAGGTGCCCGTTGGTGTGCCACTGCCTCGCCCAGTACCTGGCCCATCGTCTCCTGGGAATGGTGGTATGCTCCCAGGATGTTTGTGACTGCCTCGTGGAGACTTGGTACCATGTGCCTGTCCCCCTCTGTCACACAGCAGTCCTCCCAGCTTCCCTGTTGTCCTGTGCCTCTGTCCCCTGAACCATGTGCCCACTGCCACTGACCCCAGGTCCCTGATCGTCCTGTGTTTGTGGACTTGCCTGGGGTCCCTGTAGTAGTGGACACACTGCTGATTGACGTGTCCTGGGGACAGAAGGATAGGCCCACTGAGTGGGTGCTGTGGTGGTGTTTCCTAGGGGGGAGGCTCTGTGGTGGGTTGGGACTATGCCTGGGTCACCGACTGTCCAGAGGTCCCTGATGGGCCAGGTTGGTCATTGTGATCCAGGCGTGCAGAGCTGCAGTCATCACTGTGGGCCTCTTCTGGGGGGGACTGGATGTGGCTGGCACCTCCTCTCTGGTGACGTTGAGTGGGGGTCCTGTGGGGAAGTGAATGCAGTGTTATCTGCATGTGCCATCTTGTGCATGGATATGTTTCCCTCTATGGTTGTTATTAGCAAGGCAGCTTTGGCTTGTGTGAGTTGTGATTGGTTTGGCTAAGTGATTGTCACTACTGTGCATGCTGTGGTGATGGGTGTCCATGCAGGTCTGTGAGTGGTGTCCATGCATTGTTGTTGCATGCAGGGCTTGGTATTGGGATGGGTGGGTTGTGATGGTGGGGTATTTGTGAGGTGGTGGGGTGACGGGGACATGGGTACTGGTTGTTGTTTGTGATGCCATGCAGATAGGGTGGAGGATAAAGTATTGAAGATTTGACTTAACAGAGTCCAGTCGTCCTGCTACTCCTGCCAGGCCCTCAGGATGCATGATCGGCAAGACTTGCTCCTCCCATGTTGTGAGTTGTGGGGGAGGAGGTGGGGGTCCACCGCCAGTCTTCTGAACAGCTATCTGGTGACTTGCAACCACGGAACGCACCTTCCCCTGTAGGCTGTTCCACCTCTTCCTGATGTCATCCCTTGTTCTGGGGTGCTGGCCCACGGCGTTGACCCTGTCCACGACTCTCCGCCATAGCTCCATCTTCCTTGCAATAGATGTCTGCTGCACCTGTGATCTGAATAGCTGTGGCTCTACCCGGATGATTTCCTCCACCGTGACCCTTATCTCCTCCTCTGAGAACCTGGAGTGTCTTTGTGGTGCCCTGGGTGTAGTGTGAGTGGTATGTATGAGGGTGTGTGGGGTGATGTGTTGGGGTGTGTGCTGTAAGGTGCGTGGATGGTGTATGGGTGATGGAGTTTTGTGGCTCAGATTCAGTAGATGCTCCTGGCTTGTCTCTCTCTCACTTGCCAAAATCTTTGGGTCTTAAAGGGTTGTGGGTAATGTGGGTGTGTTTTATAGTGTTGTGAGTGTGTGGTCTGTGTATGTGTGTCAGGTGTGTGTATTTTGAATTGTCCAATGTGGTGTTGTTTTGTTAGTGTGTGTGTATTTTGAGTGCAGCGGTGTGTACCGCCAATGGTTTACCGTGGTTGAATGACCGCAGCGGTGATTCGTGGGTCATGATGCAGTGGGTGTATTTCTGTTGGCGTGACGGTGTGGGTTTTGGTACCACCATATTATCACTGACCTTTCGGCTGGCGGACTTGTGTGTGTGTCTGTATAGTGGCGGATTTCTATTTGCGGGTCATTATACGGGTAGCTGTATACCACCGCGGTCGCGATATGTTGGCGGCAGTTAGCATGCCGGTAAGCGACACTCACCGCCAATGTTGTAATGAGGGCCTTAGAGTCATTTGGTGTGCATCCAGAAAGAAACAACAATTACAGATTACCAGCAACTAAAATGTATGTTCAGTTGAAGAGAACCATAGTCCAAATTATCGGAAAATGAAAGTGGCCTATCCTTTTTTGGATGGAAGGAACAGAAGGGACTCATTGAATCTTTTATAGTTGGACCATAACAAGACATATACCAACAATCTGTGAACGTCCCCTACGTTCAACTACTGCAACACTTAGCAAAGAGGAAACCTCTGTGCTTCTGACAGTGGAGTAGCAGCTTGCATTGATGTCATTACCACTCGGTCTTCCATCCCCCATTCAGAATGCCTTTGGACAGTTCATCCTATATTCAAATGCACTTCAAATTAATATTATTTCTTTTGTTCAGGTCCTGGAAAGACATGCACACCATGGATGTCATACTGTCACAGGTATGAAAAATTCTCAAATGTCACTCATGCACAGGGAGAAACTCTCATCACTTCCAAAACACTGCGTTTTGTTTTTCAAAGTCAAATCCCTACCTTATGGGTGTTTGTCTTTGAAAAGCAAAACTGAAAATATGTGAACAAGTCCACCAACCTGTCATGAAATGGAGGACCATCCATCCATCTTTTTTGCAAAAAGTACTCCTGCCATGTAGGCAGAAGCACTTTTGGCATAAAATTCCTGCTCAACAGGAAGGGACGTCTTGATTGGGCATGTGGGTTGTCAATGGACTAGCATTCCCTACAATTAGTTAGTCCCTGACTATTACATTGGATTCAACAGAACAGAGCAGGTGTTGATGGTCACTGAAAACTGTGTAAGGAAGAAATACACAGTGGTAATGTTGGGAAAATTGGGTAGCAAAAGGGCTGGCAAAGCTGAATTAAATCAGAGAAACAGAACATCAAATTGTCCTTCAGGTTAATTGTCTGGTGCCCTATGGATAATATTTGGGAAGTGGCATGCTCAATTTATAGGGCAATATATTTAAGTAATAAATGTGTTTATCTTGTATCATAACATGCCAATTCATTTGAAATCCAGATCATGAACAGCTTTCATCATCCATTTTTTAGGAGAGAGGTTCTGTAGTGTTATTTAAGAGATTGATGCATGGGATGTCTAAGGATGGAAAATCCAGACGCTGCTCTCAAGGTGGTACCCTCTTCAGTGTTGTTTTCAGTGTGAACAAATGTGCTCTCTTGGCTTAGAGATGACCACACAGAGGCCCTCATTATGACTTTGGCGGTCTTTTCACAAGACCGCCGAAGCGGTGGGCAGTAGAAGACAACCAGTGTTGGTGGTCTGCAGACCACCATATTAAGAGTCAAGTTCCATTTCCACCCATTTACAGGCAGAAATCCAACACCAGCGGCCTGGCCAATGACAGAAGAGAGGCGTTTCCACGGCCAGCACTGCCAGGCAAAAGGACCCCACCTGCCAGATAATGACATGTAATACAGCACAGCGGTTTCATGAATGGTAGTGCGGTGCTAGCGGTGGAAAATGCCGAGACCCATTCCCTCCCAGAGTACTGCCTTGCTGAGACAGGTAGGTGGACCATCCGAAAGGGGGAAGGAGAGGGGTGTTCTGTGCATGTGTGTGGTGTGTGCCTGCCATAGGTGCAAGTCTGCGAGTGAGTGGGGGTGTCTGTGAGAAAGAGTGCGGATGAGGGGTGTCTGTGTGCTAGTGTGCAGATGAGGGGGGAGTGTTCAAGTGTGTGGATGGGGTGTGTGCAAGTGTGCAGATGAGGGGTGTGTGTGCAAGTGTGCGGATTAGGGGGTGTGCAAGTGTGTGGATGAGGGGGGATGTGTGCATGTATGTGTATGCGGAGGGGGGAGTGTGTGAATGAATGTGAGCGTGGAGGGGGTGGGGTGTGCATGATTGCAGATGGGGTGTGTGGGTGTGAATGATTGTGGAGGGGGGTGCGTTTGTGTAAGTGGGGTTTTGTGTATGCCAGTGTGAGTGCGGGTGGGGGTGTTTGAATGGATATGTGTGGTTGGGTGGAGGTTTTTCTGCAAGTGTGTGGACGAGTGGGGTGTTGTCTGCATGTGTGT
This sequence comes from Pleurodeles waltl, assembly GCF_031143425.1. Taxonomy (NCBI): domain Eukaryota; kingdom Metazoa; phylum Chordata; class Amphibia; order Caudata; family Salamandridae; genus Pleurodeles; species Pleurodeles waltl. The sequence goes on from NC_090446.1 coordinate 662,376,521, forward strand.
GGACATGTGGAGGTAGTGTGCTAGCGACATGAATCGGGATTCCTGTGGTCGGGTGTGTTACTGCCAGGGTTTTTGTGGCGGGACGACTGCCAGGAAAAGCCTGGTGGTTCGCGGACTCCTAATACAACCAGCAGCCTCAGGCATGCTGCTGGCCTGGAGGAGCTCACTGCCAGCCATGGTGGTCTGACCGAGCCGGAGGGACTGGCAGTGTTGTGGCCGTTTGGCTTTGGCCAAACCTCACATCTCATAATGAGGCAGTCTTTACCAATGGGTCCGCGTCGGTTAGACTTCCACCGCAAGTTTGGTGGTCTTATGATCGCCAAACTCTTATGAGGACCCAAATCTTCTTGGCAGTTTCAAACACAGTATTTACTAGCTGCCACAACAGGAAGAAAAACACTGTGGACTGCACCTCAGCCTTGCACAATCTGCCTCTACGGTTTTTCGCAAACTCCTGTTCAAAGACAGGTTCTGATATACAAATCAGTACAATACTTTATTACCCATGATGAACAATTGATAACTTCCCAGTTTACAGATTAACATAGAAAACACTCAAAACTGTGTGAACCCATAACCCCGAATTCCTAGGCTAAGACATTTTAGCTCTTTATTTTACATTTGACAAAAGTTTATGACCGAGCATTCTTTGATTTATGATTGTGTATGTGCTCTTTTGTAAATGTTATTCATTTAAAGTGTGTGCTGACAACATTGTGAGTCTGAGACTCCAGAGTATTTGGAATTCGGCTTCCTCCCTTCACCCATTATAAATCAAGCACTATTGTGCTTAGGGCTAATTCAGTAATGGGCCCAGAATCTAATAAATCTGCCATCTATTTATAGGCATGGATAGTGTGTCGGATGACTACTGTGCTAATGTTGTAAGTATCTGCAGGTTGGTCAGACATGAGTTAGTCTTTAACAGCTGACCTTTTATGTTTCTCACTCTGCCACATCCTTTAATGAACCTTTCACCTTGCTTGTTTCAGTGTGGGGGTTTGGCCTAAACTGCTTTTTGATTGTAAACAGTGGTGCAGCTTCTATTGATGTTTGATGTTGTGCAATGTTTTTACATTTTGTATTCACTGTAATACATTTGTTTTCCACATTTCCTACAACATTCCCCCCTCTAATTGATGTTTCATCTACCTTATCTAAAGCTTGGTCTGCCTTTGGTACTAGGTGATACATTTTGCTGTGAGAATCCACTACTTGTGCTGGTGTACAAATGAAAACATCCTTCTCGACTTAGGTCCACATGTACATATGTTTTTCGACTCGCAAATCAGTTGCATCGCTATTTGCAACCATGCAAAACGCAAAATGGTATGTAAAAATGCCATTTCGGAGTCCCACATAGCGATGCAACCAATTACAGTATCTCAAACATTTGTGACTTGTAAATAAGAAATCGCAATTTGCGACTCGCAAACCGTATGTAAAAGGCAGTTGTAATTTGAGATTAGTTGCAAATAGGCCATTTTGCAGACCCAGATTAGCACTGTTTCCAAACAGGTGGTAATCAGAACCAAAGTATAAAAGCAGACCAAGAAGGCATCTGGGTTTTTCAAAATGGCTGCACTCTACGTGATTGCATGGAGGAGGTGAGTCCAAGCTGCCCAGCAGAGGAGGAGGAGGCAGAGACAGGAGAGGAGATACAGAACCAAGCAAACCATATTTAACAGAATGAGGAAGAAATATATGAGAAATATAGACTGAGCAGCACAGTCATATTAGAGATGATTGCACTGCTGAAACGTCAGCTAGAAAGCCAAACCCTGCACAGCTGCTCCATCCGCACACATGTGCAAGTGCTGTGCTCACTGCTCCTCTTGGCCTAGAGGTAGTTACCAGGGAGTGATTGCTGTTGCTGGTGTGGTGTCCCAAAGTGCCCTGTCACGATTCTTTAGATGGTTCTTAGATGCTATACTCGCACACATGTCCAGATACATTTACCTTCTGAGGAATGAGGAGGAAATACACAACACCAAATTGGACTTCAACAGAATTGCAAACTTTTCCCAAGTAATAGGGTGTGTGGATGCGACACATATACTCATACTCATATGTACTCCTGCAAATCTGGAATATGTTTTCCGCAATAGGAAATGTACTCACTCACTCAACATCCAGGTGGTATGTGATGCCCATAATTTCATAATATATAGTGGCAACATTTCCAGGGAGCACACATGATGCTTACATATTCAGGCACAGTGGGATACACCAACGCCTAGAATGTGGGGAGTTTGATTATGGATATTTCTTAGGTACTGTGTAGTACACACCAATGTGACAAATACTTGTCACTGCACAACCATGTGAAGCCATGCTCATATCTGCTGTTTTGTTATACAGGTGACAGTGCATATGCTCTGATGCCATGGATACTCACCGCATACCTAACACCTGCCAATCAGAATGAGAGGCGCTACAACATTGGACATCGGTGCACCAGAACCGTCATTGAGAGGACCTTTGGCATGTTGAAGTCACGTTTTAGATGCCTGCACAAAAGTGGAGGTGTACTCCAGTATTCCCCAGAGACTGCATGCAAGATTGTGGCTACATGTGCCCTCCTACACAACATAGCAACCAGAGGTGGGCTACATCTCACCTTACATGACACAGATTCAGAGGATGAGGAGCAGGAGCCACCACAACAACAGCCTGGGGATGGTAGCATCGCAATGGAGGGCAGACAGAGACGGGATCACATAGCAACTCATTACTTTGGCAGGTAGGTGCCAACTGTAACAGCACTCACAAATGTAAGACACACATAGCCAGGTTGAGCAAAACAAAAATATCCTTTAATGTCAGGATTGTATAATGTAAATGGTGGCGTATAGCCAGCAGTAAACAAGAATTATGTAACAAAACCTAACACATTCCACTCATGTGCCTTAGGCTAAACCTAGAGAGACAACATCACACTCTCCTACTGCTATGACCACCATGGCCTGTGCCTGGTTGGTCCACAGATGTCTGGTGGGCACTGCTACTACGCAGCATACGGGCATCTGAGGCAGAAACACTACTTACACTTGATAAGTCCCCACTGTCCTGAGGGGTGTCACCAGTACCTCTTGCTGCCTGGGAGGTATGAATGAGGTCAACAGCAGCAGTAATGCACCCTAGTCCCCTTGCCACATCTCCAGCAAAAATGCCCTAGTTCAACCTGGAACATGACAGTGAGTCATGACAGGCATGTAGTTGTGGTGGCTAGGCAGCCAATGGACTGACTGAGTTGGTCCAACTGTGTAGCTGTGTGCACTCTTTGAGCCTTACAAGGGCCCGATCCGCCACCATTTCCCTACATAGGTCAGTGATGGCATTGGTGATGTTGACCATGTTGGTGTTCATGGTGGATAATTGAGTTTCAACATTTCCAAATCCCTGTGTGAGGGTCTGTTGCATTTGGTGCAGGTTCTGGTTCATTATCCGCATGTGTTTGTTTTGCAGGCGGTGACTGCTGAGTAGGGATGCCTCCAATCCAAGGAATTGTTGTGTAGTGACATCCTCCTCACTTGCATCAAGTGTCAGATGAAGCCTTCTACACCCAGACCCTGCTGTTCTCAGTGGACAACTCCCACCCATCTGTGACACGGGAGTCAGGTTTACTACCTCATTGTCCACATCTGTCTCATCTGTTGTCTGATGTGCATGGAGAACAATTGGTGTGGTGCGCAACTCCCCTGCGGAAATGCTGACTGCCTCGTCTGCTGTCATGGTAGCATTGTCATCTCCCTCCACATACCGGGGTCATCAGTGGATACCTGAGGGAGACCTGTGGGACACAGGGGATACACTGTCAGTGCCTCTCAGATGTGTGGCTTACCAAAATAAATATTCCTAAAAAATTGGACTACTGTACTACATTACCCATAATGCACTGAACTTGAGGTGGGCATTTAGGCATGGAACTATTTGGATGATGCATGCTTTTGTGAACTGTGGTTGTGTGCATGGCGCCTTGAATAGTGTAAATAAGTGAGATTTGCTACTTACTTTGGAGGTTCCAGGTGCTGAACTGTCCAGGTCCCCAATTCCAGCCAAAGCCTCTGGCTCCAGTGTGGTCTCCAACATACTCTCTATTGCAGTGGGTGGTGGTACTGGGGATGGTCCCCCACCTGTTCCATGTGCCTCCCTTATCCGCTCTGCAACCCTTTCCTTGGTCCTTGACCTGAGGTCATACCATCGTTTGCGCTCTTCCTCGATGGAACGGTGACTGAATCCAATGGCATTTATCTTACTTTGTATGTCAAGCCATATTTTCTTTTCTTGTGAGTCAGGGACACTCATTGCTGCCTTCCCAAACAGGACCTCATGGTGTCGGCAGCACTCCTCAGTGAGGACCTCTTTATCAGAGAATTTCAGCTTTCTCCTCCTCCCTGCAGTGTTTGCCACCTCAGTTTGGCCTGCCATGGCTGCAGTTGCTCCTCTGAGCTGTGAGTGCCTCTGCTGTCTGTCCTGGCAAGACCCCTCCCACTTCAATGGGAGGTACTTCCTGGTTCTGATGTCATCATCCAGCACCAAGAAGGGTCATTTCTCTTTTCTTTTGCGCCTGTTTGCTAATTGCGACTTAGTCGCAATTTGCGATTCCGGGTCGCAAATTCCGATTCAGTTAAACCCCCATGTGCAATTTAGGAAATCGCAATTTGCGATTTCTCAAAATGCACTGTGAATCGGCACCGAATCGCAAAATAGATTTGCAATTTTTTTGTAAATTCAGTTTTGCTAGTCGGAAATTGCGATTCGCATGGAGTCGCTATTTCCGACGTGCACATTTTTTGCTTCGTACATGTGGCCCGTAGTGCCTAGTTTTCTAACACATGCTAGCACTGCCTGTAATACACAGTATATTAGTAGCAAGATCACAGTCATTGGTAACAGACCCCCAACAGTCCCCACATCTACAATGGTACTTCTGAAAACCAACCACTAAACCAACTATCATGGACACCTCCTTCATCTTTCATTTTAATCTGTAGATTATGCAGTGTCAGTATTGCTTCTGACAAAGTTAATTTCTCTGTGTCATTTGCTGGAATAAATGGGCAGCACTTGTTCCCTATCTTCTTACAAACACCCCCTTGCAAGGCTGTCAGAAGGTCCATTACATAATGGTGTTGCAGCACTATTATCCTTAGAGCACGTAGTTCTACCTTTATAGTGTTGAAGCCCTTGTTTGTGGTGTTAATAACCTTCAGGAGTTCCCGCCTTTCGATCTGGAGCTGAGTGTTTGCCTTAGCTTGGACAGATGGCAAGATGATCCCAAAGAAAAGCTCAGCGTCATTGAAACAAGCAGTGTTCTTGAGGGATTTTATTCCAGGTGCTTGTGCAATAGTATTCTGCAGTTCTCTTCTTCCGGCTCTGATGTATTAAGGTCGTTGGATGGCTCATGGTGTTTTTTTGCAATGCAGGTATGTTTATTCCGGGTATCACTAAAATTGGAGAGTTCAAAGATGCAATGGAACAAAGTCCTCCCCAGTTAGGTGGTAACTGGGCATGCAGTACTTCTCCACACTGCCAGAAGACGTCTATGAGGCTGGAGGTGCCCCCCTGCATATTGTTGTGGAAGACTGTGACCTTTAACCAACATTCTGACCTACTTCCACAATCCCGTTTCCCCTGACACCTAAGGAGACAGAGGTTAGTTTCATAACAGTCTGAAGATTTACAATGCTGTCTACTCAGGTGTAGCACAGAATGTTTTCATGCCAGATGGGGATACATTGACTTATGGCATCCTTGCTAAAGTCAGTGCCATCCCAAAAAGACATGGCCCTAAAGGAAAACTTCATGTTTGGATGCCACTGTTTATGTATAAAGCCTGATTCTCTGACTCTGAGCCCTGGTCTGTGGACACAACCTGGGGGAAAGAGGCTCACAATATAGCTGTTAGACTTAGTTGGTTGGCATGTCACCACAGGAAATCTAAGTCTTGGACCATCTGGGACCACATCTTTGGTGGTGGGGCATTTTTCTTTCTCATGTTTGTTTGCTCTCTTAACTCTTGTCTGTAAGGATGCATAGTACTTCTGACAATGTCTCATATTTTGTGGCAATAACTAGAAAGCGTACTATTGTCTCATAGGCTCTCATTATCCTAATGAGACTACTGGATTTTGAGCAACAAGATTGTCCACAATGTGAGGGACTGAGTCAAGCCCACAGTAGATGATGATTGTCACTCCAAATCCGGATTTTGCTCCGGCTAACTAGCATTGCCTCATCTCTCCCAATTGGTAGAGACAATTGGGCAGTCGAGCGCATGACATCTTTATACTTCTAAGGGAAGTCGTGGTCACTCAGGTCACAACCGGTTCTCTCATACACAATGTGATCTCATATGTAGATGACAATAGAGCATATTTAAAGATTGGTTTACTAAAACTGCTGCATTTTAGATAGCAAAGCGTGAGCTGCAATAACCAGAACTACACAACACAGTAATAATAAAATAGTGACGATGAGAGTGAAGCACAAGAATAAAGCTATCATAGTGCCACTAGGTTATTCTCTCTCTAAGTTATATTTTGAGCACAGCATGTTAAGCTCTAAGCCTGCCTTTCAGGTTCCCCCGGGAGGACATCGACCCTCATACCTGAGCAAAGGCCTGTAATCTGCATCAGCATCTGCAACGGGGCATTCAGCATACATTTGTGGGTCCCTGGCTGGAATCTCCCTCTTGACGTGTACTAGGACTAGAAAGTGTTTTTATAACTAACACGCAGATGTTCTAAGAAAATGTCCCTACGTAAGGATGTGTATTTTCTACGAATGCTGGAGACTAAACTTCTACCACGTTTACCGGCAATGTACCAGACTGTAGCCTTGACTGAAGCACAGGGCGATCAAGAATGCATTATTTGAGAACACAGTGCTGAACTTAAGCTAAACAGTATGATAGAAGAAATTAAAACAAGACCGTAAAAAACTGGTTATTGTATAGTAACAGTGCCAAGCTGAATAAAATACACCTGGGGCAAAGTGCACAGCGGCCTAGTATGATAAACTACCATGCATGAAGCTACATTTAAAATGGTTACACTACACTATGACATGTGTCAATTGCATTTGCGCTTTTATTCTATGCAGGTACAGGTGTAATAGACAGTGAGCTATGTCTGGTCATACTTCCCTTGTGGCATGTAGTCTGTCTGAACGAGTAATGTGGGGACTCAAGGAGCACACAAAGCAAGACCCATTTGTGGCTTGTGCTGATATCACATATTGTCTGATGACTTAGCATGAGTGTAAAGGGTCACACTCTTACTAGAGAACACTCTTAGGGCAAGAAAGATATTAGCGTTTGGAATTACCTGCTAGCAAAGAGGAAAACGAAGAGATTTAAAAAAGAGAAATACAAAAACAAAAATACATATCGTTGGTATTTTCCATTCAGAAAATAGCTCAAAACTATAGTTGGAGGAGGGCTCATTTAGGGTGAGAATCTTCATCCTTCCTCTTGTTTCATTTGAGTTGTCCATTATTTCTTTTGAGCAGCTAGGTCAAGACGCACATGGCTGTGATGGATCCAAGAATTCCTGCCATACACTTTGAGAGAGGTTGGTGTAACCATGGTGACTGTGCAGGGGCCCTCAAAATGTTTTTCTTTCCGTTTGTGAACAAAATTCTATGTGAACACTTGGGGGGTCATTACAACCCTGGCGGACGGTGTTAAAGCGGCGGTAAGACCACCAACAGGCTGGCGGTCTTTTTTTGTGTATTATGGCCATGGCGGTTACCGCCATGGTCATCCGCCGCTTCTCGGTTCTGCCCGCCAGTGCGGAGATGACCGCTGGGCTGGAGACCTGGGTCACAATACCGCCGCCGGTATTTTGACCCGGCTTACCACCGTGGATTTCCAGCGGTAGGTACCGCCATGAAACCCATGGCGGTAAGCACTATCAGTGCCACGGAATTCCTTCCCTGGCACTGGTAGGAGTCTCCCCCACCACCCACCCCGACTTCCTCTCCTACACGCCCCACCACCCCTGCCACCCCACAAAGGTGGCAGGGCCCCCCTCCCCACCCGACCCCTGACATTACCTTACACATACACACCTGACACGCATGCAGGCACCACCAACACACATACACACACACACACCGACATACATGCCAACATCCACACACACAGTCAGACACGTACACCCACATTCAAACATTCAACCACACATCCATAGAGACATACCTACAGACATACACGCATTCATTTCCAAAACACGCAACACCCCCACAAGCATACACGCACTCACACACCCCCCTACATACACAGACGCACACCCCATGCACCCACACAACACACAACACCCCCCCACACCCCTCCCCTAACGGACGATCGACTTACCTGTTCAGTCGATCCGTCGGGAGGGGACGGGAGCCATGGGGACAGCTCCGCCGACACCACACCGCCAACAGAACACCGCCATGCAGAATCACAGGACGTGATTAGCTGGGCAGTGTTCTGTTGGCGTGGCGGTGGAGGTGGAGCAACCTCCACTTCCCCGCCGCCCGCAAGTGTGGCTCTCTGTCGGAAAGACGACGGAGGGCAGCCAACGGTCATAATACGCGGAGCGGCAAACCGCCACTACTGGCAGTCTTCCGCACGGCGGTCCCTCAGCGGTCTTGTTAAAAGACCGCCGAGGTTGTAATGACCCCCTTGATCTCTTACTTGTACTTCTTGGAGGTCGACCGCTGCATTGGTATGCTTCTCTTTTCCTTTGGTTACATGTTTGAAAATTAACTTTGCATATTGTGTTAATTCACAAAATTACAAATGCATTTCCTTACTCAGTGCTTGGGACAAAGTTTCTCCCTGAATTTTATTCCTAGTAGCAGGGACTTGGGTATTGATGGATCTTCCTGTCACTATGTGGTGAGGAGTCAGATGATGGTCTAAGCATGGGGTATTCCTTAAGGAGAACAGTGCTACTGGCAAGCAGTGTAGCCAATTTTTATTTAAGGAGGCACTGAACTTGCTGATTTTACTCTTTAAGAGGCCTTTCAGGCCCTCTACAATACCGTTACTTTGTGAGTCTTATGCATAGGACAATTTGTGCTTTATCACTAATAGTGCTGTTAGGTGTTCAAAAAATGCTTAGAAAAATGAGTACAAATGTGAATCAATCAGGGCATTTTTAAAGCACACTAATCACCTGTGAGGGTCTCAAGGCGCTGATAGGAGGGGGGGTTACTACTGCTCGAACAGCCATGTCTTGAGGTGTCTCCTGAAGGTAAGTAGGTCCTGTGGGTGGGAAGAGTGTTCCATATCTTGGCGGCGAGGTGGGAGAACGATCTGCCACCAGCGATCATTCTGTGGATGCGTGGGACGGTGGTGAAGGCAAGGTTGGCAGAGCAAAGCTATCGGGTCGGGGTGTAGAAGGAGAGCCATCTGTTGAGGTATTCTGGTCCAGTGATGTGCAGTGCCTTGTGGCGTGGGTGAGGAGTTTGAACGTGATTCTCTTGTTGATGGAGAGTCAGTGCAGGTCTCTCAGGTGGGCTGTGATGTGGCAGTGGCAGGGGATGTCCAGGATGAGGTGTGCGGAAGCGTTCTGTATGCGTTGCAATCTTTTCTGGAGCTTGGCCATGGTTCCTGCGTAGAGGGCTTTGTGGTACCCCAGCCTGCTGTTTATGAGGGCTTGGGTGACCGTCCTTCTGTTTTCAGGGGGGATCCACTTGTAGATCTTCCAAAGAATGCAGAGGGTGTTGAAGCAGGAGGAAGAGATGGCGTTGACTTGCTGTGTCATTGAAAGTGATGAGTCCAGGATGAATCCCAGGTTGTATGCGTGGTCGGTGGGTGTCAGGCCACTAGGACTCGTCCAATGTGGATGGGGTGGAGCTGCAGGTGAGGGCCTCAGTTTTGTCAGAAATCCGTTTCAGACAGCTGTTCTTCATCCATTCGGCGATGGGCTTCATTCCTTCGTGGAGGTTGGTTTTGGCGATGGTGGGGTCCTTGGTGAGGGAGAGGATCAGCTGGGTGTCATCGGCGTATGAGATGATGTTGAGGTTGTGAGATCAGGCGATGTTTGCGAGAGGATCCATGTGGACGTTAAGGAGGGTTGGGCTGATGGACGATCCCTGGGGTACGCCGCAGATGATTTTTGTGGCATCAGAGCGGAATGGAGGGAGGTGGACTCTCTGATTTCTGATGGTGAGGAAGGAGGTGATCCACTCCATAGCTCTGTCTCTGATCCCTGCATTGTTGAGGCGTGTGTGTAGGGTGTGGTGGCAGATGGTGTCAAACGTGGCTGAGAGGTCCAGGAGGATGAGGGCTGCGGTTTCGCCGTTGTCAAGTATGGTTCTGATATTGTCAGAGGCAGCGATGAGGGCGGTTTCGGTGCTGTGGTTGCTGCAGAATCCAGGTCAGGATGGGTCAAGAGTGTTGTTCTCCTTGAGGAAAAGGGTCAGTTTTCTGTTGACAATTTTCTCTATGACTTTTGCCAGGAAGGGGAGCAGAGAAATGGCCGGAAGTTCTTGAGGTCCTTGAGGAGGGCCCTTGAGGAGGGCGTTGATCTTGGTGTGTTTCAGCTCTTCGGGAAGGTGGCGGTCTCAAAGGAACTGTTGATGATCTTCCGGAGTTGGGGTGCGATGACAGAGCTTGCTTTGTTGAAGATGTGGTAAGGGCAGGGGTCGAATGGTGAGCCAGAGTGGATGGTGTTCATGATTTTGAAGGGGTCGTCGTCGTTGACGTGGGTCCAGGAGAGCAGGAGGCTGGTGGGCGGTGAGTCTGTGATGTTGGTGGTTGACGTGGGGTCTGAGTGTTGAAGTTGTCATGGATGTCTGCGATCTTGCAGTAGAGGAAGGTGGCTAGGGAGTCGCGGAGGTCTTATAATGGCAGGATGTCGTTGATGTTGGAGCTGGGGTTGGAGAGCTCCTTCACGATGTTGAAGAGCTCCTAGCAGCTGTGTATGTTGTTGTCGATGCATTCTTTAAAGGCGGTTCTTTTGGCGGTTCAGATGAGTTGGTGGTGTCTGTGGATGGCATTTTTGAAGGCTGTGTGGTTGTCCAGTGTCTGATCTTGGCGCCACTTCTCGATTCTTCGGTATGTTTGCTTGGATTCTTGGAGCTTGGCGGTGAACCAGAAGGCTTTTCTGTCAGTGTGTCTGTTATTAGGTTTCCTGATCAGGGCGAGAGTGTTGGCACAGTCATCGATCCATTGCCTGAGGTTGTGGGCTGCTCTGTCAGTGGTGTCCATAAGTGGGTTCCGGGAGATGGTAGTGTTCAGCTGGTCTTTGGTGACCTTGTTCCATCTGAGGTGGGGGATCCGTTGCGGTTGATGGTGTGTTGTGGGTTTCTCAAAGGAGAAGTGGATGCAGCGGTGGTCGGTCGAGTGGAGTTCGGTGGTGTAGCTGAAGGAGACTTGTTTGCTGGGGGAGAAAATGCGGTCGAGCATGTGTCCTGTGGAGTGGGGGTGTGTCGTGACAAGCTGCTTGAGGCCAAGGTTGGCGAGGTTGTCGAGCAGGGTGGTAGAGTTGTTGTTTTTGGTGTTCCCAAGGTGGAAGTTCAGGTCCCCGAGGAGTATGTAGTCTGTGGATGAGAGGGCGGGCGTGCCGATGACTTCGGAGATGGAGTTGCTGAACTGCTGTCAGGGGCAGGGGGTCTGTAAATGAGGGTTCCTCTGAGGGTGGGGTTTGGGTCGGTGTGGATGTGTAAGTGCAGGTGTTCACTGAGGGTGTCTTCAGTGCTGGTCGTGATTCTGAGGGTATTCTTGGGGACGATGGCAATGCCTCCTCCTGGCCTGTTGGTGCGGTCCCTGCGGGTGATCTTGTAGCATCCGGGATGGCTATGGCAATGTCAGGCGCTGAGGAGGGGTTAATCCAGGTCTCAGTCAGGAAGGCAATGTCTGGGAGGCTGAGTCGAGTAGATTCTAGAGTTTGACAGCGTGTTTGTGGACGGAGCGGGTGTTGAGTAGGATGCATCTGAGATGGTTGCATTCTTCCTTGGTGGGTGGGTTGTTGGCGTGGAGCCTAGTGAAAATGCAGTTCTGGCAGGAGAAGGACCCGTGGGTGAGCTGCGGTGTGGCTGGATGGCAGGTGGATGAGCGGCTGGTGTTGAGTGCGTGGAGGGAGGTGGCATCGTAGCAGAGACGGATGTTGCAGCGGTCGGGAGGGCGAGAACCAGGGGTTCCGGCGCTGGGCGTGGGTCTAGGTGCAGACGGGTTTGTCTTATGCGCACCTTCGGCACGTCCGCTGCGTGGCACACTACCATTAAGTAGGGAAGGGGGAGGAGAGGACAGCTGGCAGGTGGGAGCGGGGGTGAAAATGGTGCGGAAAAAGGGGGCGGGCCACAGGGGCAGCAGTGGCGGGGGAGAGAGAAAGGAGGTAGATGAGAGGGAGAGAGAGAGAGTGGAATGAAGGGAGAGAAAATTGAAGAAAGAGTGTAAAGCAGAAGTGAGGCAAAAGGCAAAAGGAGCACAGTGGAGAGCGAAAGGCAAAAGGAGCACAAAGGGCTCAGACATAGAAGAGAAAGCACACAGAGAGCAAAGCAAAAAGAAAGGAGGAGAGAGGCAGAGGGCAGCCTAGTAGGTAAGTAGAGCTCTCCCACTAGACACCAGGGATGAGGCACAGGCAGAAACCTGCGGGTGGAGGAGGGCCTCGAACTCCTAACAGAGGTCAGGAGTTCAGAGGAACGAGAGCTCTACTTACAGGTGGAGCTTCGGGAGTCAGAGCAGTACACTGACCAGGTCAGTGGTGTTGCTCGTCCTACCGCGCAGAGGCTGCCATTAAGTGGGTGAGGGAGAAGAGGACAGATGGGAGGCAGGAGAGTGGGCAAAAACGGCATGAAAAAAGGGGGCCAGGTTGTGGGGCAGAGCGGCAGGAGTGCAGCACGAGAGAGAGGAGGGGGGCAGGGCCACAAGAGCAGTGGCGAGGGAGAGAGAGAGACGGAGGAGAGTGAGAGAGAGAGAGCAAAGTGAGGGGAGAGAAAAGTGGAGAAAGAGTGTAAAGCAGAAGCGCAGCAAAAGGAGCACAAAGGAGGCAGACATGGAAGAGGAAGCACACATAGAGCAAAGCAGAAAAAAGAAGGAGAGAGGCAGAGGGCAGCCTAGTAGGAAAGCAGAGCTCTCCACTAGACACCAGGGATGAGGCACAGGCTGAAGCCTGTGGGTAGAGGAGGGCCCTGAAATCCTTGCAGAGGTCAGGAGTTCAGAGAAACGAGGGCTCTACTTACAGGTGTTGCTACGGGTGGCAGAGCAGTTCACTGACCAGGTCAGATTTTATGGCTCCTGAGATCCCCCATCAGGGAATCACTTCCCAAACTAGGAACGTGGCTGTTGATTTGGCATCACAATGGGCACATGATCCCTTCTCAATCCATCTGGAGAATGGACAGACCACCAATATGAGGTACCTGTAGTTGTTGCAAGGGTCAATCGTATCCACAAAGTCCAAATGAAGGGCCTTAAAGGGAGCTTGTGGTTTTGGAATGGTTTAGCTTACCACTTTTAGAGTGTGATTAGGGGAATACCCCTGAAAAATCATGCAGATATGTAGATTCATGGTTATTGTATCATGCAAATTGGGGAAAACCCAGTCTTGCTGTATTTGAGTAGCCAAATGGTCCCTGAAAGTGTGAGCTGGTAAATGAATCTGATCTAGGGCAACTGCAAGCAAAGCTTGTGGCATAATTGGCTTTCCCATAGATGGCTGTCTATTCACTAGGTTGCTCCTGGACTGGATGCACCCTCTATTTTCCCATAACTGCTTTTCATGTGGTGATGCAGTTTCCTGTAGTTTCCTCAGGTGTAACCTTGTTGGCTCAGTGCAGTGGGTGTGTCCTTATCTATGGTAGTCTTTGCTTCGGCCTCCACTGGTGGGGCAGTCTGAGCCACCAGGACAGGGGCAGTTTGCAAGTCTGATGGTACCTTTGAGGGTGTATGTCTGGCTGTGTCTTTATCTGACTGATATACTAGTGTGTTACCCGGGACACAAAATCCTGTCCATTTGTGTGTGCTGTACATTTTACAACTGCCACTACCTATGGTAGCCCAGTGTCTCTAGCAGGGCTTCTACGAGCTCTCCATGCATCACAGGACTACCATCTGATTGAATGGCACCCTTGCCTATTCCATCTCATGAGACTGGAGTGTACAGTGGGTGACTCGTATGCTGTCTGAGTATATTGTAACTATTTCTCCCGCTCCTGACTTAAGGTCCACTATTAATGCCTGTCAGCTCTGCTGCATGTGCCTAATAGAGTGGGGGTAGGGATAATTGTTCCATAACCTGTAGTGTATGTAAGGAGCTGTGTCACTTAGCCATGACTAACACTGCCCCTGTGTGTCTCATTCCTGTTTCTTGATCAATCATGGAAGAACTATCCACAAAATAGACAATGCTATCTTGTGTAGGGTCCTCTAGAGCTTGCCTGAATTCATTGAGACTATGGCCCTCAATATGACCTTGCGGTAAGTCCTGCTTACCGCTATGCCGACTGCCGCCAACATGCCACCGCCATAGCAGTTTACTGCTACCCATATTCTGACCTACATATAGCAACCCGTCACTATACAGACACACACACAAGTCCCCCAGCCCAAAGGTCAGTGATAAACTGGTGGTATCCAAACCCACACCGTTACGCCAACAGAACTACGCCCATCACATTATGACCCACGAATCACCGCAGCGGACATTCAACCACAGTAAACCATTGGTATTACATAACGCTGCACTCAAAATACATACACACATACAAAACTAAACCACATTGGACAATTCAAACTACACACACCTGACACACATACATACACCACACCCACAACACTATAAAACACACACCCACAATACCCACAACCCCTTAGGATGAAAAAATATTGCCAACTGAGAGAGACAGACCAACAGCACCCACAGAACCAGAGCCATTAAACACTATCACCCATACACCATCCGCATACCTTACAGCACACACCCCAACACATCACTTTACACACCCCACACACACACCACAGAGACTACACCCATGGCACCACAAAGAAACCCCAGGTTCTCAGAGGAGGAGCTGAGGGTCATGGTGAAGGAAATCATCCATGTAGAGCCACAGCTATTTGGATCACAGGTGCAGCAGACATCCATTGCTAGGAAGATGGCGCTATGGCGGAAGATCGTGGACAGGGTCAACGCCGTGGGACAGCACCCAAGAACAAGGGATGACATCAGGAAGAGGTGGAACAACCTATTGGGGAAGGTACATTCTATGGTAGCAAGACACCAGATAGCGGTACAGAGGACTGGCGGTGGACCCCCACCTCATCCCCCACAACTAACAACATGGAAGGAGCAAGTCTTGGTAATACTACATCCTGAGGGCCTGGCAGGAGTAGCAGGAGGACTGGACTCTGGTAAGTCACGTTTTTACTACTTTCACCCCCCTACCTGCATGCCATCACAAACCCCTACCCTCACCCTCACTGCCATCATTCCACCATCTCCCACACACCCCACCATCACAACCCACCCCTCCCACAACCAAGCCCTGCATACAACCCCAATGCATGGACCCCCATCACAGACCTGCATGGACACCCATCACCAAATCATGCACATTTGAGCCAATCACCTAGCCCACCAAATCACTACTCACACAAGCCTAAGCTGCCAGAGCAATAACAACCATAGAGGGCAACACACCCATGCACAAGATAGCACACGCAGAAACAATAACGCTGCATTTACATCCCCACAGGTCCCCCACACAACGTCACTGGAGAGGAGGTGCCAGCAACATCCAGCCCCCCCCCCCCCAGAAGAGGCCCACAGTGATGACAGAAGCTCTGCACGCCTGAATCAGGATGACCAACCTGGCCCATCAGGGACCTCCGGACAGTCGGTTACCCAGGGACAGTCACAAACAACGACAGAGCCTCCCCCTTCAGGAAACACCAGCACAGCACCAACTCAGCTGGCCCACACCACTGTCCCCAGGACACATCAATCAGCAGTGTGTCCACCACTACAGGGACCTCAGGCCACCGCACAAATACAGGACGATCAGGGAGCTGGGGTTAGTGGCAGTTGGCACAAGGTCCAGAGGACAGAGGCACAGAACAACAGGGAAGCTGGGAGGACTGCTGTGCGACAAGGGGAGGACAGGCCCAGGGAGCCAACTCTCCACAAGGCACTCACCAACATCCTGGGAGCATACCACCATTCCCAGGAGACGATGGACCAGATACCAAGTTTCTGGAGACCCAGCGGCTGCAGGAGGGACAGTACCTGTGGATCAGGAAGGACCTAAGGGACATCCACACCACCCTGGTCACCATTGCAGGGGTGCTGGCAGACATGGCCTACAACATGAGAGAGGCAGTGGCACACCAACGTGCCCCTGACACTAGCCAAACCGATGAACAGCCTTCCACCTCCGCTGACACTAGTGGACAGGAGGCCCCGCCACAGGAACAACAGGCCATCAGCACCCCACCCCCTGCAGAAGGAGAACCACCCCGCAAACAGTCCCTGCGATCCAGGCAGAAGCCAGAGAATATTGCCAAGACCCCTGCCAGGAAATAACACTCTCCTGAATTACACCTTTGTGTCCCACTCTGTCACCCTGTCCATCTCGTACTGCAATTGCTCCACTTCCATGCCCCCTTGGACAGTGCACCTGTGATAGAAATAGACTGGAACTTTACCCTGGACTCTCCTCCACCACCACCCCAGGCCATTTCAATACCCCCTCCACTTATTAGCACAAAAATAAACACCCTTGTAAAAAATACAAGTATGGAGTCTGTCAATTGATTGAACTATGTATTTGTTTAACAAGCTGTAAACATTGCAATTCAACTGTACAGTAATGTATACACTCCAGTCAACACACCGGGAGCCAGAGTGGGGCACAGATATCTGAAAATAGACATACCAAAGGGTACTGTAAGTGGCCATAGTAGTGGGAAAATCAGCCTGACAGTAACAATATTCAACACATAACTGTCAATGGAAGGTGAAGTTACAGTGTCTTACCTGTGTGTCACTGGAAGTACTGTCGTATGATTGATGTTCTGTTGTCCTCATCCTCTGCCTCCTCTTTGTCACTGTCCACAGGGTCCACTGCTGCCACACGCCCATCTCCAGCCTCATTCTCCTGCAGAAAATGCACCTGGCGACCTAAGGCAAGGTTGTGCAACATGCCACAATGATCTGGCAGACCATCTTGGGTGAGTAGCACAGGGATCCACCGGTTAGATGGAGGCACTGAAACCTGGCCTTCAGGAGGCCGAATGTCCTCTCTATAATCCTTCTTGTTCGCCCATATGCCTCATTGTAACGTTCCTCTACCCTTGTTCTGGGATTCCTCACTGTGATCAGTAGACATGAGAGGTTGGGGTAACCAGAGTCACCTGCAAATATCGAGGGATACCTGTTAGACACACACTAACCCTTAGGGCCAACCCCATACACCAACATATACTGGGTGGGAACCATGGGCTCATCTGTTAGCCACAACCAGTGCCTCTTGTGTTGAGCCATCACATATGGAATGCTGCTATTCCTCAGGATAGAGGCATTATGCACAGAGCCAGGATACTTTGCATTGAAATGGGAGATCCACCAGGCACACTATCTGAATATTCATTGAGTGAAAGCTCTTTTGATTTCTGAACACCTGTTCATTTCTCCGGGGGGGGGAGGGGGGGGGAAAGACAATGGGGGTCATTCCAACTCCCGCCAGCGGCGGTAACCGCATGCCCGGCGGGAGCCACCGAATGACCGCGGCGGCCATTCTGGCTTTCCCGCTGGGCTGGCGGGCGACCGCCAGAAGGCCGCCCGCAGGCCCAGCGGGAAAGCACCTTCAATGAGGAAGCCGGCTCCGAACGGAGCCGGCGGAGTTGAAGGCGTGCGACGGGTGCAGTGGCACTCGTCGCGATTTTCAGTGTCTGCTTGGCAGACACTGAAAATCAATGTGGGGCCCTGTTAGGGTGCCCCTGCAGTGCCCATGCCATTGGCATGGGCACTGCAGGAGCCCCCAGGGGCCCCACAACACTCGTTACCGCCATCCTGTTCCTGGCGGTGAAAACCGGCAGGAACAGGATGGCGGTAAGGGGGTCGGAATCCCCATGGCGGCGCTGCAAGCAGCGCCGCCGTGGAGGATTCCCTGGGGCAGCGGGAAACCGGCGGGACCGCTGTACCACCGCGGTCAGAATGCCCATGGAAGCACCGCCAGCCTGTTGGCGGTGCTTCCGCGGTCGCGACCGCCAGGGTCAGAATGACCCCCAATATGTGTACCATCAATTGCCCCAAAAATGTTGGGGATATGTCCCATTGCATAGAAGTCAGCTTTCACTGTGGCCAAATCCTCCACCTGGGGGAAAAAATGTGTGCATGTGTTTCATCACAGCAGACAACCCTCTTGTTAGCACTATTGAGAACATTGGCTGTGACGTTCCTGCTGCCAAGCCCACTGTCACTTGGAAAGAACCAGTTGCCAAGAAATGGAGCACAGATAGCACCTGCACAAGAGGGGGGATCCCAGTGGGTGACGGATAGCAGATATCAGGTCTGGCTCCAATTGAACACACAGCTCTTGGATTGTGGCCCTGTCAATTCTGTAGGTGAGGATAATGTGCCTGTCCTCCATTGTTGCCAAGTCCATCAAGGGTCTGTATACGGGGGTATGTTTTCATCTCCTATTCATCCGCAGTGGTTGCAATCTGGGGGCAAAACGATGAGCATCTGGTCAGTATTCCACATTTCCAAACTGTACACTGCATTGCATGTTGTGACTGAAACAATATGTTGTTGGATAGGCCCAAATGGTGCCTATGTGTACTGTGATGCAGGTAGGTGCCACGGCCTGACCCCCTGAAATGGAATCCACCTGTCCTGTGTGGATGGACAGGTGGAAATGATGTAATTCCGCTGACGTTGTGTGAAGTTGCGGGAGGCGGTCGAGTACCACCGTGCATCTCCTCATTGGTTGTCTATGGGCCCTATGGGTTACAGTGGCCAATAGTGATGTACACCGGAGGTAACGGTATGCACTGCCGCGGACATGACCACCATTTTCTATCTGTTCTCCACTTGCTACCTGACCTTCAACAGGAGAGGACCTACACTGCAAGTGGTGCTGTGACATGTGTCTGGAACCGACCATGACTCGTGTCACTGGGGAAAGGGCCCCTGCCTTCACCTCTACGGAGTTGGAGAGACTGGCGGATGGGGTCCTACCCCAGTACCAAATGCTGTGTGGGCCTCCAGACCAACAGGTGAGTACACTGTGAGCACGATGAATGGGGCATGAATGCATGGAGTGCTGTGTGTGATGGCCTCGAGTAAGGGGGGGTAGAAGGGTCCTGGGCAGCATGCTGCATGTATGGTGGGCAATGTCTGTGCATAAGGGGATGTGAGGGATATGGAGGGCCATGAGTGTAAGATGCCAGACGGTATGGCTGATACCTATTTCTATTATTTATTTTTCTGCAGGTCAGCGCCCATCAGAAAAAGGGTATATGGCATTCCATCACCAAGGACGTGCGGACCCTGGGGGTCTACAGCAGGCGGAGCACCCACTGTCAGAAATGGTGGGAGGACCTGAGACGCTTTGCATGGAAGACGGCAGAGGCCTAGCTGGGGATGGCCTCCCAACGAGTAAGGGGTGCCCGTCAAACCCTGACCCCTCTGATGTTCCCCATACTGGCGGTGGCCTATCCGGAGATTGATGGGCGCTTGAGGCCATCACAGCAGCCACAAGGGGGTGAGTACAGTTTCCAAATCTGCAAATTCCGCGTGGTGGGGTGGTCTCCGGGTGGGGGATGTGGGCCTGTGAGTGCCCCTAGGCCAGGCAGGACATTGCATGGTAGGTCCCATGTTGGGCAGGGTTCTGATGTGAAAGTCCTACAACCAAGCTAGTAGGCCTCCACTACTGGGCAGGGGTCTGTGGATCTCATGTATGCTGCTATTGGCCTTAGGTATGCTTAGGCTGGTGGCTAGCATTGTGATTTGTAGTGCATTGCATAGTGCGTAAGCCTGTTCTCTGTGTGATTGTGCTGTGTACGCCAACGGTGGTGTTGGGGCAGCCATTGACCAAGTGTATCCTTTGTTCCCCCTCTTTTTGTTTTGTCACCCTGTCCTTGTGTGCATTAGCATCATCTGGCGGAGGAGCAGAGGCACCAGTGATGGAGGGAGCTGCATCCCACATGGCCCAGGACACCAGATCCACTGACGATGAAGGCATCAGTGGGATGGACGGCGAGGGGAGCATCTCGGCTTAGGCAGGAGGGAACAGTTCTGACAGTGATACCTCCTCCGATGGAAGCTCCCTGGTGGTGGCGGACACCTCTGTGCCCACCCCAACTACAGGTACAGCCGCCATCCCCGTACCAGAACCTCCCTCCCAGTAGCCCCTCAGCGAGTTGCCCATGCCCACTCACCCAGGAGGGTGGGCATCTCCTTCGCCCCAGGTACCTCAGGCCCTGCCCCAGTGAGCCCTGCTGCCCTGAGTGAGGAGGCTAGTGACCTCCTGAGATCCATCTCTGTAGGGCAGTCAACCATTGTGAATGCCATCCAGGGGGTGGCATCCCAGATGCAGCAATGCAATGCATTCCTGGAGGTCATTCACAGTGGATTGGCGGCCCAACAGAGATCAATTCACACTCCGGTCTCCTCTCAGATGGGAGCCATTGTCCCTGTTTCTACCGTCCTCCCTCCAACTACCACTTCCCAGTCCCACTTCCCTCAACCCCAACCCATCCCAGGCACACATACAGACCAGCATGAACACATTGCAACACACAAGAGTGGCACAGGCAAACACAAGCACCACACTTCATCCCACAGGCACTCACACAAACACCATACAGTTGCAAACATGACAACATCCACTGCCTCCACTGTTTCCTCCTCCTCCTCCTCCTCCACCTCCCTCCCAGTCACGTCCACACTCACACCTGCATGCACTACATCTACATCCACTATCAGCATCACCACACCAAGCAGAACACACACCTCACTGGCAGACACCTCCACAACAGCCATGCACACGTCCCCTCTGTCCTCATCCACCCTGTCTGTTCCCCCCTCCTAAAGAAAACAAATGCAAGCAATCACACACCCAACAGTGATTCACCTCACATCAGCATACATCTCATGAACCTGCACCCAAATCCAGCAGACATACACCTCCAACAACCACTCCCTCATCCTCCACTCCCATTACTTCTCCCTCCTCCTGCCCCAACGTCCCTATAAACCTTTTCCTTTCCCAAACTGACCTCTTCCCTCCCCCCCCGTCCTGCACGTATGGGCAGGGTACCAAGGACAAAGGCCAGCACCTCAGCAAAACAGTCCACAGTGACAGTGGTAGCACCACCCACTCGTGGTGGTAAGGATACCAGACCTACAACACAGAAGGGGAAGGAGCCAGCACCACCAGGGAAGAAGGGTAAGGGGTCTGCACTACCAGGGAAAAGTGTGAAGAGTCCTGCGCCACCAGGTAAGAGTGTGAAGAGTCTTGCACCACCAGGTAAAAGTGTGAAGAGGTCTTCACCAGCTGTGAAGAACGAGAAGGGACCTGCACCAGATGTGAAGAAGGGGAAAGAGCCTGCACCACTAGGCAGAGAGGGGAAGAGCCCATCCACCCCTGTCAGGAAGGGTAAGGGATCCATGACCCATGGACAGGAGGAGACGGGGCACTCTACACCTGCGGAAGCTGTCAGGCTAACACTACCACCACCACCAGCTCTCACAGGGCCTCCACCGCCAGCTGTGGAAGTGCAGCCATCTGGGAGTGCAGGGTCTGCCCAGGAGGCTCCTCCAACCACCACCACAATCAATCAATCAAGAATTTGTAAAGCGCACTCCTCACCCGTGAGGGTCTCAGTGCGCTGAGGTGGGGGGTGGAGAAAAGGAAATGGGAGTGCTGTTACTGCTCGAACAGCCAGGTCTTGAGAAGTTTCCTGAAGGTAAGGAGTTCTTTGATCTGGCGCAGGTGGGTGAGAAGAGTGTTCCACATTTTGGCAGCGAGGTGAGAGAATGATATACCGCCAGTGGTAGTTCTGCAGATGCGTGGGACGATGCAGCCATCAGGGAGTGCAGGGGCTGGCCAGGAGGCTCCTCAAACCAACACCACAATGCAGCCGTCAGACAGTGCAGGGCTGCTCAGGAGGCTGCTCCAACCACCACTACAATGCAGCCATCAGACAGTGCAGGGTCTGCCCAGAAGGCTCCTCCAACCACCGCCACAATGCAGCCATCAAACAGTGCAGGGGCTGCCCAGGAGGCGCCGCTAACCACCATCACAGTGCAACAGTCACCGTAACTGGACGCCATGTAGACCACCCTCCAGGGGCTGCTGTTTGGGCCGCCCCCTCCAGAACTAGTGGGCAAGTCACCCACTTGAGAGACTGTGGCCTTGCACTCCCCGGGACAAAGCAATGGGGATGTTGCCCCCTCCAGAACCAGTGAGCAAGTCACCCACTTAAGAGACTGTGTCCTTGCACTTCCAAGGTCAAAGCAATGGGCATGTTGCCCCCCCCAGAAGCAGTGGGCAAGTCACCCACTTGAGAGACTGTGATCTTGCACTCCCCAGGACAAAGCAATGGGCAAGTTGCCCCTTCCAGAACCAGTGGGCAAGCCACCCACTTGGGAGACTGTGTCCTTGCACTCACCAGGACAAAGCACTGGGCATGTTGCCCCCTCCAGAACCAGTGGGCAAGTCACCCACTTAAGAGACTGTGGCCTTTCACTCCCCAGGACAAAACAATGGGCATGTTGCCCCCTCCAATACCAATGGGCAAGTTACCCACTTGAGAGACTGTTGCCTTGCACTTCCCTGGACAAAGCAATGGGCATGTTGCTCCCTCCAGAACCAGTGGGGACGTTCCTGTATTTGGCTGAGGTGCCCCCCCGAGGTGCCTTCCCACTTGCAAAATGATGCCCCTGCAGTGCTCTCTCCGGCTGTGTCAGGAAACAGGTTAGGCCTTGGACTGCGCCCTGTGGCCTTGTGTGCCCTCATGACTTTGGACTGGTCATTGACCCTTTATGGACATTTGTATATATTTGGTTTGTGTGGTGGATTTTGCTATGCTAATACATTGTCGTTACTCCAGCAAAATGGTCCGTGTTTTATAATGCCGTGTGTCCTGTGCCATCGGTTTACAAGTGCAGCTGGTTGTTTGTATGGTGTGTGTGTGTCGGGCGTGTGTTGTGTGTGTGTGTCACTCTCATTTTCCTTCCTCCCTCCCTTGTGTGTTAGGTGGTGTACTCACCATCATCGTCTTTGTCGACATCGGTGTTCCAGGTGGAGCATGACGTTGAAGATCATCGGGAAAACTTGCAGTTCGGGTTCCATGGCGGCATGGTTCTTCCCTGTGTCTCCAATGGGGAGTCCTTTAACTTCTGAGCTCTGTCTCCTACAGGCTTCTGATGGCGTTGGTACCACCCCGGAAAAGGTGGCGGTTTCCTGTATCATTTTATGGTGGGAGGTACTTTGTCTTCAGCCTGGCTGTTGACGGCTACTGCTGTGATGACTGTTGTTTCTGCCGTGGCGGTTGGTGTGGTACATTGGCTGCCTATGGTCTTAATTTGGCGGTACTTACCGCCAGCCTGTTGCCGGTATTACAGCCACTTTACCACTCACCGCCAGGGCCGTAATGAGGGCCTTAATGTGTTAAAATTACAAAACAGTGAACATTTATATTGCAACAGAATATACCTCAGTCATTTCCTGCAACATTATTAGGACAATTCTGTTGAATAATTTGGGCCTGCACTGCTGCATATTTCAAATAACTCCAGAGACAAAATAGAGCTGCCCTGTACTTTTGTTTATTGGCATAAAGTTGTATCTGTAACAAATTATTTATTCCTGGGCCATGCTGGAATCTTTAAGAATGATGATACTGCTCTTTGAACTAGGAATATTCAGCATCAAACAATACTGACTGCACTACCCATGTATGTTTGGTGCCAAGACATTGCTTTGTTTTTTGGAGCCCTCGTATAACCCCAGGATGAACACATAAGTTTAAGAAATGCCGACACGACACAACACTGAGCATTGCACTTTCAGGCAGCCGTCCATACTGTGGAAAACAGCTTTTTAGCGGTGCAATAATCACATAGATGACTAATCTGCTTCTTGAAGGTATCATCAATTATCTTTTGCATATCACTTTGACCATTCCACGACTTAAGGTGCCAAGAATGCTGAAACTTTGTTGGGGTCTTTTATTCTAACAAATATGTAGTGTTCATTTCTCTTAAGAAATTAGATTAATCTGAGGGCTCTTCAGCTCCTCACCCCAGATCGTTTCTCTGGTCAGGAGGGGATAGGAAATTAGCTTCTCCTCTTCAAAAGATAAGCCACTTTCATCATTATTAACCAAACCAAAAAAAAAGGAAGTGCTTACAATCATTGTCATAAGTATAGACAAATGTAAAAATGTAGCAAGTACTGAACAATGCAGATACATCTGTATATCAATGGAGTCTAGATTTTTACACTGAGGGCATGTTATTATTGAATCATTCTAGATATTTGAGAGCTTCTCAGGTATCCAGTAAATCCTATGAACAGTAAAGAATGTACTCTTTCTGAGCGTGGCTGGCTGAACAATTTTGGAAAAGGTGAATTTATGCTGGTGGGTGGCGGTAGTCTTCAGCATGTACACAGAAAAAGTTCCTGGGACTGACTTCAACAAAAGACAAGGTACGAAGAATGTTTTTTTATTTAATGCATTCTTCGACTCAGACGTTCTGAGCATGTACCCAGATGCAAGCTGAAGGAATGGAAGCAAGATTTGAAAAGAATGTGTGACAGATCTGCCAACTAAAAAAATATTTCACTGTGTGAAGGAAGGGGAAATTCCTAGGAGGGGGCAGGGCCTTGTGCAGAGAAGTACCTAAGATGCTCTTTTGTACCCTCCCCACCCAACCCACAACTTCAAAAAAAGCATGATAAGGCTGGTGTCAATGTCCTGTGGTGTGTTCCCACCCCTTAATGGATATGGGATGTTCAAAGCCTGAAAATTCAAGCTAGAAATCCACTCATAACAGTGGTTTTAAACTCTTTTTGCCAGCCACCATGGGAAATTGGCTCCTCACAGGGTGACCGTTTGAAAAGAGGCAATATTGTGGCACTGTGTGAGCTGGCTCAACTGTTAGCAAGGCAGTAAGGTTATTTCAGCATTAGAAGTCTCTTAGCAGCGAGGTGCTAATAGTTTCAATTACACTATTTCCACACAGTCATGATCCAGAGCACCACCTGCTACTCTGCCTGGACTGAATAGGAGAGCGTCAGAGTGTCCTATCATTAGGCACCATAATACAGAAGTGGGTGGGTCACGCTCCTTTATGAATGGATGATCTCTGCCCCAGCAGTGTTGCTCACGCAGTGCAGGTCTATATCTGCAGTCTAATCCCAGTCCTGGACTATGCTGCTCCTGTATTCAATAAGTGAAAAGTTCACCCTTTCAAGATTATGGGGGTCATTACAACATTGGCAGTAAATCCTGCTTACCGCCAACACACCGCCGCGGCTGCGGAATTCCGCCACAGCTAATACGACCCACAGCTCAGAATCCGCCAAAATCTAGACACCCCACAAGTCCGCCACACCAAAGGTCAGTGATAAACTGGCGATAGCAAAACCTCCACCGTCACGCCAACAGGAATACGCCCACACTATCACGACCCATGAATCCATGCGGCGGTCTTTCAACCGCGGTATTCAATTGGCGGTACACACCGCTGCGCTCAAAATGCACACACATTTACAAAACACTACCACTTTGGACAATTCATAATACACACACCTGATATACTTACACACACCACTCCCACACACCCAATACAATATAAAACACACACCCACATCACCCACAAACCCTTACCACCAGAAATTTAGACGAAGGCCAGAGAGACAGCACAGAAAAGACAACACCACCATACAGAGGCACACAGCACCATCACACATACACATCCACGCACAAAACACCACACACCCCTCAACATCACCCCACACTTCACAACACACACCACCTCACACATCACCCACACCACCCCATGGCACTGCAATGACACCCCAGGTTTTCTGAGGAGGAGCTCAGGGTCATGGTGGAGGAAATCATCCGGGTAGAGCCACAGCTATTCGGATCACAGGTGCAGCACACCACCATTGCAAGGAAGATGGAGCTATTGTGCAGAATCGTGGACAGGGTCAACACAGTGGGACAACACCCAAGAACATGGGATGACATCAAGAAGAGGTGAAATGAGCTACGGGGGAAGGTAGATTCCGTCGTCTCAAGACACCACATCGCTGTTCAGAGGACTGGCGGCGGACCCCACCTCCTCTCCCAGAACTAACAACATGGGAGGAGCAGGTCTTGGCTATACTGCATCCTGAGGGCCTCGCAGGAGTAGCTGGAGAAATGGACTCTGGTAAGTCAAAGCTTTAACTACTTCATCCCCCACCCTACCTGTATGCTATCACATACCCCCACCCTCGCCCTCAGCCCCATCACTCCAACTCCTCACATATGTCCCACTAGCACAAACCACACATCCCAACACCAAGCCCTGCATGCAACAACAAAGCATGGACACCCATCACCAATGCATGGCCACTGCACATACCCACACACACCCCTAAACAATTAGCACACAAGGTCCTACACAAGAATGCAAGCACTGAGGTACAGGGTCACCCACCCATTGCACACCATGGCACACACAGATGCAATAATCATGCCTTTACACCCCTGCAGGACCCTTACCCAACGTCACTGGACAGGAGGTTCCAGACATGTCCACTCCACCCACAGAAGAGGCCCACAGTGATTACAGCAGCTCTGTCCAACTGGATCTAGATGACCAGCCCGGCCAGTCTGGGACCTCAGGACAGTCAGTTCCCCTCACACTGGCACAGGCCACCACAGAGCCTCCCCCCTCAGGAAACACCAGCACAGCACCCACCCAGCGGGCCCATACCTCTGTCCCCAGGACAAGTCAAGCAGCAGTGTGTCCACCACTACAGGGAACCCAGGCTAACCCACCTCCCCAACAACAGCAGGGACCTGGGGGCAGAGGCAGTGGGCACACAGTTCAGGGGACAGAGGCCCAGGAACACAGGGCAACTTGGAGGGCTGCTGTGCGACAGGGGGTGGACAGGCCCAGGGAACCCACTCTCCATGAGGCCCTCTCCAACATCATGGGAACCTACCACCAGTCCCAGGAGACGATGGCAACGGTACTGGCCAAGTTTCAGGAGACCCACCGGCTGCAGGAGGAACAGTATTTAGGGATCAGGGAGGAACTCAAATCCATCAATACCACCCTGGGCACCATTGTAAGGGTGCTGAAGGAACTCGTCAACACCAGGAGGGAGCTGTGGCACAAAAAGGGGCCCATGACACTAGCCTGGATGATGAACTGCCCACCACCTCTGCTGGCGGTAGTCGACAGGAGGCACCACCACAGGACCACGACACCAGCACACCACTGCCTGCAGATGGAGAACCACCTCGCAAGCGGTCCCTGAGATCCAGGACAAAGACAGAGAACAATGCCAAGACCCCGCCAAGAAATGAGACCACCCTGATTGTCATCCTTTTGTCCCACTTTGTCACCCTGTCCATCCATCAACTGCCCCAACTCCACTTACTATGTCCATTTGGACAATGCACCTGTGAGACTAACAGACTGGACTCTGCCATGGACATTCCTCCACCATCACCCCTGACCATTTTACCACCCCTCCAATATTTAGCACTTAACAAACACCCTTAAATCACAAAACTCTCTGGAGTCAGTCTGTGCTTTTGAAAATGTGTATTTGCAATAACTGAGGAAAAATGGAAGATCCATTGATTTGTCAACATACCTATGTCACACAGCTCTAGTCCATGAGGAAACAAAGCAGATGTCATACAGTGGGACCCACATCTGTGAAATTGAAAGGGAAAGTGACAACTCAGGGTCCATACACTGAGTGAAAGTGACAGACAGATGAAAGGTAGAACAAGTGCATCAGATGTAGCAGGCAGTGATGTCTTCTTACCTGTGTCTCACTGGAAGTATTGATGAATCACCATGTTTCTGTTTTCGATATCCTCTTCTTCTGCTTCCTCGTCTTCAATGTCCACAGGCTCCACAGCTGCCACAAGACCTCCATCTGGACCATCCTCCTGCAGAAAAGGCACCTGTCGTTGCAAAGCCAAGTGGTGAAGCATACACCTTTTTTGGTGAGTAGAATAGGGAACCACCTGTCATATGGAGGCACCTGAACCTGGCCTTCAGGAGGCCGAAGGTCCTCTCTATAACCCTCCTAGTTCGCCCATGGGCCTCATTGTAGCGTTCCTCTGCCCTTGTCCTGGGATTTCTCACTTGTGTCAGTAGCCATGAGAGGTTGGGGTAACCAGAGTCACCTGCAAATGTCGAGGGACAACTGTTAGACACACACTAACTCTTAGGGACAACCCCAGAGCCAGACACCTAGTCACACTGTATAGTGTCCATGTCCTCACCTAATAGCCACACACGGTGCCTCTGGAGTTGCCCCATCACATAAGGGATGCTGCTATTCCTCAGAATGTAAGCGTCATGCACTGAGCCAGGAAACTTGGCATTCACATGGGAGATGTACTGGTCGGCCAAACACACCATCTGCACATTCATTGAATGGTAACTCTTCCGGTTTCTGTACACCTGTTCACTCCTGCGGTGGGGGACCAAAGCCACATGTGTCTCATCAATGGCACCAATGATGTTGGGGATATGTCCCAGGGCATAGAAGTCACCTTTCACTGTGGGCAAATCCTTCACCTGAGGGAAAACGATGTAGCTGCGCATGTGTTTCAGCTGGGCAGACAACATTCTGGACAACACATTGGAGAACATAGGCTGAGACATCCCTGATGCTATGGCCACTGTCTTCTGAAAATAACCACTTGCCAGGAAATGGAGTACAGACAGCACCTGCACTAGAGGGGGGATACCTGTGGGATGGCGGATAGCTGACATCAGGTTCGGCTCCAAATGGGCACACAGTTTCTGGATTGTGGCACGGTCCAGTCTGTAGGTGACAATTACATGTCGCTCTTCCATTATCAACAGGCCCACCAGAAGTCTGTACACCGGAGGATGCCGCCATCTCCTCACCTGCCCCAGTGGACGTGCTCTATGGAGGAGAACAGCGAGCAGAGGGTCAGACAACACTGAGGTACGAAAACACAACTTTATTGCACACATATTTTATTCCGCTATGCCCCTGTCATAATGTGTATGCAAGGCCTAGATATGTGTGATGCATTTAAAATTAATGCCATGTGGCCCCATGAAATGGCGGCTGCCTGACCTGTAAGGTGGGACAAGGGGATATGAGGTAACTGCGCTGGCGTTGTACACCGTCACAATAGGCGGTCGAAGACCACAGCGCAATCCTGCATTGGTTAACATTGGACCCTATGGGTCCCAGGAGCCAATGAGGATGTACGCTGGCGGTGATACCTGATCTTCGTCAGGAGAGGACCTACACTGTAAGTGCTGCTGTGACCTCAGTCTGGAAGACACAATGGCTCATGTGTCCAGTACACGCTACTCTACGGTCCTCCAGACAAACAGGTAGGTAAACTGTGAGCATGATGGATGGGCAATGCCGGTGTGGATGGAAGATAGGGGGGGAGAATGAGGCGTGCATGAAACAACGGTAAGTGGTTGTGCGTCATTGCAAGGTGGGAACGTGGGCCAATGACTGTGACGATCCGGACGGTTAATGTTGTACCTTTTCCCCTGTACTATTCCTGTAGGTCAGCGCCCACCAGAAAAAGTATATTTGGCGTGCCATCGCCAAGGAAGTCCGGACCCTGGGGGTCCACCACAGACGGAGCACCCACTGCCGGAAAAGATGGGAGGACATTCGCCGCTGGAGCAAGAAGATGGCGGAGGCCTAGCTGGGGATGGCCTCCCAATGTGGGAGGGGTGCCTGTCGCACCATGACCCCCCTGTTGTTCCGGATCCTGGCAGTGGCGTATCTGGAGTTGGATGGGCCCTTGAGGGCATCACAGAAGCCACAAGGGGGTGAGTACAGTCATATTCATCTGATTCAGTACCCATTACGAGGTATCTGGGTGGGGGAGGTGGGCTGTGGGTACCCCTAGGCCAGGACGAGTTTTGTAGGCAAGGACCCTTCGTAAGGCAGGCCATGTGGCACCCCACCCCACCAGTGTTCAGAGCCAACAACCCCTAGTCAGGCTCCTGTGACTTCCATGTGTGCAGCAATCGGGCATAGGCCTTGTACCCCATAGCACTGGGATTAATTAGGGAACTCTAAGTGCACGGCGTAGTGCAGAGGTCTTCTGTGTCTGTTGTGTCCGCCAATGGTAGCGGTATTGCATGCACTCAACATGTCTTTCTTCTGTCTTTCCCCCCTTTTTTTGGTCTCCCTGTTTTTGTGTGCAATAGCATCATCAGGCGGAGGAGCAGTGGCACCGGAGCAGGAGGGAGCTGCATCCCACATGGCCCTGGAGGGCGAGACAACAGAGTCTGAAGGCACCATTTGGACGGAGGGTGAGGGGAGCTCCACGGCGGGGACAGGAGCTGAGCCCAGCGACACGGACTCCTCCTCTGATGGGAGCTCACTTGCAGTGGCGGGCCCCTCTGTGCCCCCCACATCTACAGGTACAGCCGCCACCCCCTACCAGCACCGCCCTCCCAGAAGCCCCTCAGCGTTTGCCCCGTGGGCGCTCACTCAGGAGGGTGGGCATCTCCTTCGCTCCAGGCACCTCAGCCCCTGCTCCTGTCAGCCCTGCTGCCCTCAGTGAGGAGGCCATTGACCTCCTCAGATCCCTCACTGTTGGGCAGTCTATCATTCTGAATGCCATCCAGGGTTTAGAGAGGCAGTTGCAACTGACAAATGCATACCTGGGGGGCATTCATGCTGGTCAGGCAGCCCAACAGCGAGCTTTTCAGACTCTGGCCTCAGCACTGATGGCAGCCATTGCCCCTGTGTCCAGCCTCCCCTCCAACTTCCTCCACCCAGACCCCAACCCCTGTACCTCAGCCTATACCAAGCACACCATCAGACCAGCATGCACACACCTCAACACACAAAGGAAGCTCTGGCAAACATAAGCACCAGACATCCCACAGGCACTCACACAAGCATCATACCCATTCAGACATACCAACATCCACTGCCTCCACTGTGTCCCCCTCCTCCTCGTCTCCCTCCTCCCTCCCTGTCACGTCTCCACTCACACCTGCATGCACCACATCTTCATCCACTACGTCCATCACCAGCACACTCATCACCACACACCACTCATGTGCACTCACCACCCACACTACCATTCACACATCCCCTGTGTCCTTTCCCAGTGTGTCTGTGAGACCACCTCCCAAACTACACAAACGCAGTCACAAACCCACCCAACAGCCATCCATCTCACGACAGCCTCCAGCCCATGCACCTTCACCCAAAGTCAGCAAACGTACACCTCCTACAACCTCTAACTCTTCCTCCACTCCCAAACCCACTCCATCTCCCCGTCCCAGTGTGTCTAAAAAACTTTTCCTATCCAACCTTGACCTCTTCCCCTCACCTCCCCCACCCCTTCAGTCCCCTAGGGCACGCCTTTCAAGGTCCCAACTCAGCACCTCAGCTACCACATCAGCAGGAACAGTGGTGCCAGCAGTAACCGGCTTCTGGAGTGCGCCAAGCAGCAGGGCAGCCAGTGTGCCAAGGAGCCAGACGACGGACAGCCCCCCACCTCAGAAGCATAAGAAGTTGGCCACTGGCTGGAGGGAGAAGGGCAAAACACCTGCTACCAAGGGCTCTCCCAGGACTAAAGTTGGGAGTGGGAAGACAGCAGCGCCACCATCCAAGGTGGGTAAGGGGCACAGAAGGAAAGGGAAGTCGCTGCCAACCCGCATGGCAGACAAGACCGCCACTAGCACCGCTGCCAAGGACACCACCGCCAGCAGCCCTGCTTCTCAGGACACCGCCGCCACCAGCAGCACCGCTGCCCAGGACACCGCCACCAGCAGCACCGCTGCCCAGGACACCGCAGCCACCAGCACTGCTGCCAAGGACACCACCGATATCAGCCCGCTTCCCAGGACACCGCCGCCACCAGCACCGCTGCCAAAGACACCGCCACCAGCAGCACCGCTGCCCAGGACACCGCCACCAGCAGCACCGCTGGCCAGGACACCGCCACCACGAGCACCGCTGGCAAGGACACCGCCGCCAGCAGCACCGCTGCCAAAGACACCGCCACCAGCAGCACCGCTGCCCAGGACACCGCCGCCACCAGCACTGCTGGCGAGGACACCGTCGCCAGCAGCATCACTGCCCAGGACACCGCCACCACCAGCACGTTCACTGAGCCACCCACCAGCACCGCAGGCCAATGAGCACCACAAGCACCGCCGCTACTGAGGCCATCACGAGCAGGATGAAGCACTCTGGGCACAAAGTCCCCTCCAGAACCAGCGGAGTATCTCATCCACTACCTCAGTCCTTGGCAGGATGAAGCACTCTGGGCACAAAGCCCCCTCCAGGACCAGTGGAGTATCTCATCCACTACCTCAGTCCTTGGCAGGATGAAGCACTCTGGGCACAAAGCCCCCTCCAGAACCAGTGGAGAAAGACATCCACTATCTCAGTCCTTGGCAGGAAGAAGCACTCTGGGGACAAAGCCCCCTCCAGAACCAGTGGAGAAAGACATCCACCACCTCAGTCCTTGGCAGGATGAAGCACTCTGGGCACAAAGCCCCCTCCAGAACCAGTGGAGTATCTCATCCACTACCTCAGTCCTTGGCAGGATGAAGCACTCTGGGCACAAAGCCCCCCTCCAGAACCAGTGGAGAAAGACATCCACTACCTCAGTTCTTGGCAGGATGAAGCACTCTGGGCACAAAGCCCCCTCCAGAACCAGTGGAGACTGTTATCCACTTGAAAGACTGTGGCTTTGCACTCCCCAGGATAAAGCAGTGGGCAAACCGCCCACTGAAAAGACTTGAGAGACTGTGGCTTTCCACTCCCCAGGATACAGCAGTGGGCAAACCACCCAGTGAAAGGAATTCAGAAATCAGTCTGTGAGTTCAGGTTGTGCTTGCACCAGGAGTAGTAGCTGAGGCATAACTGCCCAGTCAGACCTGGGGAGATAAAGATATAGGCCCTCATTACAACCCTGGCGATCGGTGTTAAAGGGGCGGTAAAACCGCCAACAGGCCGGCGGGAAAAAAATTGAAATCACGACCATGGCGGAAACCGCCAACATAGACAGCCACTTTAACACTCCGACAGCCACGGCGGTACAAACAAACACCATGGCGGTAACCGCCAACAGAGAGACGTTAGACAACTTACCGCACACAGTATTACAACAGGCCAATCCGCCACCTTTTCCGGGGCGGATTCACCGTGAACAAAAACACGGCGGAAACAGGACTTGGAAGGGAAAACGCTCACCTCTACACATCCCACGAGGAACCAGGACACCATGGAGCCAGAACTCCAGAAACTCCCTGCCTTTGTCTTCCTGCTCCTCTACCAGGAGCATGAACGCCGGTGGCGAAGACAACAGTGAGTACTGCACCTACGACACAGGGGAGGGGGGAGGAAAAAACAGGGACACACACATGCAACACCCTCACCCTCACCCACTACAACACACACACTAATACAGCATGACACATTACAGTTACACCCCCCCAAACCCCCTGGAAGAATGGCAAAGACAAAAGCAAATGAGTGTAACCATTGTAATCTATTAAAATCCAGGAAGCAAAAATATATATACACAATAAACAATTATATACACCAAGAATAGTAGTCCAGGTAGTGCTCCATTGAAGTCCGTGGAACACTGGGCCCACACGGCATGGGTGAGGCCCACACTCAATCCCCGAACATGACAGAGAGAACACTGCAGGGGCATCAGATAGCAATAAAACAGGCACCTCAGGGGGAAGGGAAAGGGGGGGCACCTCAGCTGGTTGAGTGCACGACACCAAATCCACGAGGGGGCCACATGCCCACTGTTCAATCCTGGGGAGTGCAAAGCCACAGTCTCTCAAGTTTCTACAGTGGGTGGTTTGCCCACTGTTCAATCCTGGGGAGTGCAAAGCCACAGTCTCTCAAGTCTCTCCAGTGGGTGGGTTGCCCACTGCATTAACCTGGGGAGTGCAAAGCCACAGTCTCTCAAGTCTCTCCAGTGGGTGGGTTGCACACCGCTTTTTTGTGGGGAGTTCAAAGCCACAGTCTCTCAAGTCTCTCCAGTGGGTGGGTTGCCCACTGCATTATCCTGGGGAGTGCAAAGCCACAGTCTCTCAAGTCTCTCCAGTGGGTGGGTTGCCCACTGCTTCATCCTGGGGAGTGCAAAGCCACGGTCTCTCAGGTGGATGCCTTCCTCCACTGGTTCTGGAGGGGGCCTTGTGCCCAGAGTGCTTCATCCTGCCAAGGACAGAGGTAGTGGATGTATCTCTCCACTGGTTCTGGAGGGGGCCTTGTGCCCAGAGTGCTTCATCCTGCCAAGGACAGAGGTAGTGGATGTATCTCTCCACTGGTTCTGGAGGGGGCCTTGTGCCCAGAGTGCATCATCCTGCTCATGGCGGACTCAGTAGCGTCAGTGCCCTTGGCGCTCATGGGCCAGCGGTTCTTGTCACGGAGGTGTCCTTGGCAGCGGTGCTTGTTGCGGCGGTGTCCTTGGCAGTGGTGCTTGTGGTGGCGGTGCCCTGTTCAGCCGTACTTGTGGCGGCGGTGTCCTTTTCAGCGGTGCTTGTGGCGGCGGTGTCCTGTTCAGCGGTGTTTGTGGTGGCAGTGTCCTGTTCAGCGGTGCTTGTGGCGGCGGGGTCCTTGGCAGTGACTCAGCTGCTGGCGGTCCTGTCTGGCCCAGCGGGGTTGGTGCTGGTGGTCCTGTCTGGCTCAGAGGGGCTGGTGCTGGCAGTCCTTTATGGCCCAGCGGATCTGGTGCTGGCGGTCCTGTCTGGCCCAGCGGGGCTGGTGCTGGCAGTCCTGTCTGGCCCAGCGGGCTGCTGCTGGCGGTCCTGTCCTGGGCAGCTGGGCTGGTGCTGGTGGAGGCCTCCTGGGCAGCTGGGCTGGTGCTGGCGGTGGCCTCCTGGGCAGCAGGGCTGGTGACGGTGGCCTCCTGGGCAGCGGGATGATGGCCTCCTGGGCAGAGGGGATGATGGCGGTGGCCTCCTGGGCAGCGAGGATGATAGCGGTGGCCTCCTGGGCAGCAGGGCTGGTGCTGGCGGTGGCCTCCTGGGCAGCAGGGCTGGTGGCGGTGGCCTCCTGCGCAGCGGGGATGATGGTGGTGGCCTCCTGGGCAGCAGGGCTGGTGCTGGCGGTGGCCTCCTGGGCAGCAGGGCTGGTGGCGGTGGCTTCCTGCGCAGTGGGTATAATGGTGGTGGCCTCCTGGGCAGCGTGGATGATGGCGGTGGCCTCCTGGGCAGCGGGGATGATGGCGGTCTTCTCTGCCATGCTGCTCTTCCCAGACTTGCTGACTTTCTTGTGGCCCTTCCCCACCTTGGAAGGTGTCGCAGCTGACTCCACACTCCCACCTGTATCCCTGGGAGCGGTTTTGGTGGCTGGAGTCTTCCCCCTCTCCCGCCAGGCACTGGTCAACTTTTGATGCTTGACAGGTGGGGGATGGCCGTGCTGTGGCTCCGTGCCACACTGGCTGCTCCGGTGGCTTGTGCACTCCAGATTCCGGTGACCACAAGGGAGCTCCCATCAGAGGATGAGTCCGTATCACTGGTGTCAGCTCCTGTCCCCGCCGTGGAGCTCCCCTCACCCTCCGTCCCACTGGTGAACTCTGAGTCCGTTGTCTCACCCTCCAGTGCCATGTGGTATGCAGCATCCTCCTGCTCCGATGCCACTGCTCCTCCGCCTGATGATGCTAATGCACACACGAACAGGGAGACCAAAAATAGGGGGGAGACGACAGAAGAAAGACATGTTGAGTGCATGCATTACCACTACCGTTGGCGGACACGAGAGACACAGAAGCTCCCTGTACTACGCCGCGCACTTGGGCTCCACTGTTCAATCCCTGGGACATGGCCTACAAGGATATGTCTGACATCTGCACACATGGATGACACAGGAGCCTGACTAGGTGTACTTGGCACTGTACACAGGTGGGGTGGGGTGCCACAGGGTCTGCCAGAACAAGGGGACCTAACTAGCATACTCGCCCTGGCCTAGGGAAACCCACAGGCCACCTCCCCCACCCAGACACCTCCACTGTGTGCAAAATCAGCAGAATGAGAGTGTACTCACCCCCTTGTGGCTGCTGTGATGCCCTCAAACGCCCATCCAACTCCGTGTACGTCACCGCCAGGATCCTGAACATCAGGGGGGTCATGGTGCGATGGGCACCCCTCCCACATTGGGAGGCCATCCCCAGCTGAGCCTCTGCCGTCTTCTTGCTCCAGTGGCGAATGTCCTCCTATCTCTTACGGCAGTGGGTGTCCCGTCTGTGGTAGACCCCCAGGGTCCGGACATCCTTGGCGATGGCACACCAAATATCCTTTTTCTGGTGGGCGCTGACCTACATGAATTGTACAGGGAGAAAAGAAAAGTGATTACCAACTGCACCGTCACAGTCATTGGCCCCTATCGCTATCCTTGCCATGTGCCACATGCACTCACCGTCGTTTCATGCACGCCTTAATCTCCCCCCCCATGTTTCATCCACCCCACTCCACACAGGCATAGCCCATACAGCATGCTCCCAGTGTACTTACCTGTTTGTCTGGAGGACCGTAGAGTAGTGTGTTTCTCCAACTCCTCCGATGCGAAGGCAGGGGCCCTTTCCCCAGACGCAGGAGCCATTGTCTCTTCCAGACCGAGGTCACAGCAGCACTTGCAGTGTAGGTCCTCTCCTGTCAAAGATCAGGTATCGAGTGATTGAACAGATAGAAAATGGCAGTCACATCCCCGGCAGTGCGTACCGTCACCGCTGGCGTACATCGTCATTGGCTCCTGGGACCCATAAGGTCCAATGTTAACCAATGCAGAAATGCCCCGTGGTCTTCGACCGCCTGCCGCGACGGTGTACAACACCAGCGCAGTTATCTCACATCCCATTGTCCCACTTTACAGGTCAGGCAGCCGCCATTTCAGGGGCCCACATGGCTTAGTTTTTAACTGCGTCACACATACCTAGGCCTTGCCTCAACACACATAAAGGCCAAATTTCGGATAATGATTCGTGTTCTGTGTAAGCTGTGGGTACGTACCTCTGAGTTGGTTGACTCTGTGCTCACTGCTGTCCTTCATAGGCACCATCCGCTGGGACATGTGAGGAGATGGTGGCATCCTCCGGTGTACAGACCGCTGGTGGACCTGTCGACAATGGAGGAAAGACATGTAATCATCACCTACAGGCTTGATTGTGCCACAATCCTGGAACTGTGTGCCCAGCTGGAGCCAGACGTGATGTCAGCTATCCGCCATCCCACAGGAATCCCCCCTCAAGTGCAGGTGCTGTCAGTACTCCATTTCCTAGAAAGTGGGTCATTTCAAACAACAGGGGCCATAGCATCAGGGATGTCCCAGCCTATGTTTTCCAACTTGTTGTCCAGAGTGTTGTCTGCCCTGCTGAAACACATGCAGAGCTATATCGTTTTCCCTCAGGTGGAGGATTTGCCTACAGTGAAAGGTGCCTTCCATGCCCTTGGACATATCCCCAACATCATAGGTGCCATTGATGGGACACATGTGGCTTTGGTACCCCCCTGCAGGAGTGAACAGGTGTACAGAAACCAGAAGAGTTCTCATTCCATGAATGTGCAGATGGTGTATTTGGCAGACCAGTACATCTCCCATGTTAATGCAAAGTTCCCTGGCTCAGTGCATGACGCTTACATCCTGCGGAATAGCAGCATCCATTATGTGATGGGGCAACTCCAGAGGCACCGTGTGTGGCTATTAGGTGAGTACCTGGAAGCAAGTCAGTGGGAATGGTTGTCTGTGTCTGGGGATATCCCTACAGGTTAGTGTGTGTCTAACAGTTGTCCCTCACCATTTGCAGGTGACTCTGGTTACCCCAACCTGTCATGGCTACTGACCCCAGTGAGGAATCCCAGGACAAGGGCAGAGGAACACTACAATGAGGCCCATGGGTGAACTCTACGGATTAAAGAGCGGACCTTCGGCCTCCTGAAGGCCAGGTTCAGGTGCCTCCACATGACAGGTGGATCCCTATTCTACTCACCAAAGAAGGTGTGCCAGATCATCGTGGCCTGCTGTATGCTTCACAACTTAGCTGTGCGACAACAGGTGCCTTTTCTGCAGGAGGATGGTCCAGATGGTGGTGTTGTTGCACCTGTGGAGCCTGTGGACAGTGAAGACGAGGAAGCAGAAGAAGAGGACATCGGCAACAGGAACTCGGTGATCCTGCAATATTTCCAGTGAGACACAGGTAAGAATACAAACCTGCTTACTACATGTACTTTAACACTACTACCTCTCAACTATCTTTCGTTTTCACCCAGTGTATGGTCACTGAGTTGTCACTTTCCCTTACAATTTCACAGATGTGCTCCCACTGTGTGACATCTGCTTTGTTTCCTCATGGACTAGGGCTGTGTGACATAGGCATGTTGACATTACATTTGAAAGAGCACTTTGACACTGTAATTGCTAATACACTATTTCGAAATCACAGACTGACTCCAGATTGTATTGTGCTTCAAGGGTGTTTATTTAAGTGCTCAATATTGGAGGGGGTTGTAAAATGATGAGGGGTGATGGTGTAGGAATGTCCATGGCAGAGTCCAGTCTATAAGTCTCACAGGTGCATGGCCCAAATGGGCATAGGAAGTGGAGCTGGGGCAGTTTGAGGATGGACAGGGTGACAAAGTGGGACAGAAGGATGACATCCAGGGTGGTCTCATTTCTTGGCGTGGGTCTTGGCATCATTCTCTGTCTTTGTCCTGGATCTCAGGGACCGTTTGCGGGGTGGTTCACCCTCTGCAGGGGGTGGGGATCTGGTGTGGTGGTCCTGTGGCAGTGCCTCCTGTCCACTAGCGCCGGTGGAGGTGGTGGGAAGTTCATCGTCCAGGCTAGTGTCAGGGGCCCCTTGTTGTGCCACAGTGTTCCTCCTGGTGTTGATGACTTCCTTCAGCACCCCTACGATGGTGCCCAGGGTGGAATTGATGGATCTGAGTTCCTCCCTGAAGTCCAAATACTGTTCCTTCTGCAGGCGCTGGGTCTCCTGAAACTTGGCCAGTACCATTGCCATTGTCTCCTGGGAATGGTGGTAGGCTCCCATGATGTTGGAGAGGGCCTGGTGGAGAGTGGGTTCCCTTGGCCTGTCCTCCCCCTGTCGCACAGCAGCCCTCCTAGTTGACCTGTGTTCCTGGGCTTCTGTCCCCTGAACTGTGTGCCCACTGCCCACAGGTCCCTGTTGTTGTTGGGGTGGTGGGTTAGCCTGAGATCCCTGTAGTGGTGGACACACTGCTGATTGACGTTTCCTGGGGACAGAGGTATGGGCCCGCTGGGTGGGTGCTGTGCTGGAGTTTCCAGAGGGGGGAACTCTGTGGTGGCCTGTGACTGTGTGAGGGGAAACGACTGTCCAGAGGTCCCCGATGGGCTGGGCTGGTCATCTAGATCCAGTTGGACAGAGCTACTGTCATCACTGTGGGCCTCTTCTGTTGGTGGTGTGGACATGTGTGGACCCTCCTGTCCGGTGACGTTGGGTAGGGGTCCTGCAGGGGTATAAAAGGATGTTTATTACATCTGTGTGTGTCATGGTGTGCAATGGGTGGGTGACCGTGTACCCCAGTGCTTGCATTCCTATGTGGGTCCTTGTGTGATGGTGGTTTAGGGGTGTGTATGGGTATGTGCAGTGGCCATGCTTTGGTGATGGGTGTCCATGCTTTGTTGTTGCATGCAGGGCTTGGTGTTCGGATGTGTGGTTTGTGATAGTGGGACATTTGTGAGGAGTTGGAGTGATGGGGTTGGGGTGAGGGTGGGGGTATGTGATAGCATGCAAGTAGGGTGGGGGATGTAATAGTTAAGATTTGACTTACTAGAGTCCATTCCTCCATCTACTCCTGCGAGGCCCTCAGGACGCAGAATCGCCAAGACCTGCTCCTCCCATGTTGTTAGCTGTGGGGGAGGAGGTGGGGGTCCGCCACCAGTCCACTGAATCGCAAGGTGGTGTCTTGAGACCACGGAATGCACATTCCCCCATAGGTCGTTCCACCTCTTCCTGATGTCATCCCTATTTCTTGGGTGCTGTCCCACTGCGTTGACCCTGTCCACTATTCTTCGCCATAGCTCCATCTTACTAGCTATGGAGGTGTGCTGCACCTGTGATCCGAATAGCTGTGGCTCTACCCAGGTGATTTCCTCCACCATGACCCTGAGCTCCTCCTCAGAGAACCTGGGGTGTCTTTGCCGTGCCATGGGGTGGTGTGGGTGATGTGTGGGGTGGTGTGTGTAGTGATAATTGGGGTGATATGTAGTGGTGTGTTGTGTGAGGTGCGTGGAAGTTATGTGGGTGAGGGTATTGTGTGCCTGTGGATGCTTGGTAGTTTTTTGTAGTGTCTCTCTCTGGCCTTCTCTCTGTAATTTTGTCGTAGGGGTTTGTGGGTGATGTGGGTGTGTGTTTTATCTTGTAATGGGTGTGTGGGAGTGATGTGTGTATGTGTATCAGGTGTGTGTATTTCGAATTGTCCAATGTGGTAGTGTTTTGTGAATGTGTATGTATTTTGAGCGCGGCGGTGTGTACCGCCGATGAAATACAGCGGTTGAAAGACCACTGCGTAGATTCGTGTGTCGTGATAGTGTGGGCGTATTTCTGTTGGCGTGATGGTGGAGCTTTTGTTTTCACCAGTTTATCACTGACCTTTGGTGTGGCGGACTTCTGTGGGTGTCTGAATTTTGGCAGATTCCGAGCAGTGGGTCATAATGACCGTGGCGGAATTCCACTGCCGCGGCGGTGTGTTGGCGGTCTTCTGCACGGCGGTAAGCGGCTTTTACCGCCAATGTTGTAATGAGCGCCAAAGTGTGCATTACTCTCTTGTAAGTTTACTGTGTTTACCCATCACTATATGTCATGTCTCTATCAATCCACTTTCATCTCCAAAATAACCCTGCCTAAACTCTTCCCTCCTTTTCCACATCTAGCTCACCCAAACCTCACTTTACTGCAATGATCTCCCAAACAACCCAAATAAATTCTCACTCATTTATCTCACCTTCACTCATCCAAAACCCCTCCTGCTACCTTGATCTCCCTAACCCTTTCCACAGACTCTTCCCTCCTCCATCTCTCCTTTACTCATCCCAAGCCTCATCCTATTATTATAAACTTCCAATTAACACTTCTGGATTCTTACCCCCTCTACCCCTCCATTACTCTAGTCAATCCAACTAATAAATTCACATATCCTATGCTCAAATTAACTCATAAAAATACAAAACTGAACTCATATTTCCCTAAACTAATCCACCACTAATTCCTCTTGGGTTCCGGAGTAGCGTGCTACTCGCTGAAAAGCGTTTCGACGCCTCCTTAGGGGTAGTAAGCGCTATATAAATACTATTACAGTACAATACCATACAATGAAATCAGTTCTGCAACCCTTGGCATTTTGGTGACTTAGGGCCAGATGTAGCAAAGTAAAATTTTG
This sequence comes from Pleurodeles waltl, assembly GCF_031143425.1. Lineage (NCBI taxonomy): Eukaryota > Metazoa > Chordata > Amphibia > Caudata > Salamandridae > Pleurodeles > Pleurodeles waltl. The sequence continues at coordinate 662,418,127 of NC_090446.1, forward strand.
CGAGTTGCAAATTGCGAGTCATACCGACTTGCAATTTGCAACTCGCAACATTTGATGCAGAAAGGTGTCTCAGACAACTTCTGCGTCTCGCTATGGGTTCGCAAAGACCCACCTCATTAATATTAATGAGGTGGGTCGCATTTTGCGACCCCATAGCGAGTCCATGCACTCACAGGGATTCGCGGTCACAAAGCAACTCAGCATGGTGATGCAGTCGCAAATAGGAAGGGAACACCCCTTCCTATTTGGGAGTCTCATCCCCAAATTGCGAGTCAGTATCGACTCGCAATTTGGGGATGTGCATCACGTTAGGCTGTTTGCATGCCGCAAACTGCGTATTTTGCAGTTTGCGACATGCAAACTGCTACCTACATCTGGCCCTTAATGTCCATACCCATGCCTACAAGTCAACATATCTTAAAACATACATATTTCTTCTCTTTACCATGTTCTAGTATCCAAAATAGTAATTTTTAAAGGAAGGCACTTGTTAATCAACCTTTTGTGAGTTCAAGATTTTGAGTCCCTGTGTTTATTTTGTTGTTGTTGTAGGAAAGTCCTCCTTTTTGCCCTGGTCACCTCCAAAGTTTTTGGGCAGATACATGTGGTTACTGACTCTTGGCTGTACCCTGTGTGCTGCTAACCAGTTTCAGAGCCAGTGCTCTGTGTAAAGTGGATATGCAAATTAGGCTAATTATAATTATTTATGCCAACCTACCTATGAGTCCCTACTATATGGTAAGGCATGCAGGTTTACGGACCCCAGAATAGATTGTACCCCATGTGTACTGCTGAGGTGCCCGGTGTCATGTTAAAGGCAGGACTAACAAGGCTGCCTGCTTTTTAATTAAAGCTACCTTCAATTTCAACTTTGGAATTGAAAATACTTCCCAAGTCTTAAACTACCTTATCTTTATGTATGTCAGCCCTAAGGTGTGCCCTAGGTGCCCCCAGAGTTGGGTGCAGTGTAACTATAAGCAGGGACCTTATAAAATATGTTTTATAAGCCCTGGTGAACAAAAAATAGCCACATTTGTTTCCCCTCACTGTAGTGAATGGGCTCCTTAGGCTAACATAGGAAGACTTTGCTTTTAATTAATAAAGTCCTCAAAACCAGCTAAGTATTTCAAGTTTGGTATGAAACTAATTGTTATCATAAATCCAACAGTGTGTCATTGTTGAATTTATTATAACTAGTTTTGGGAAAGAGTTTTAGGATTCTACTTTAGAGTTGCCAACTTCAGCCCTGTAGTGACCTTCTCTGATTGGCCAGACTCTGGCAGCCTGGCCAGGCTGCCTTGATGAGGTGTGAAGTGGCCTGGACTGAGGACAAAGGAAGTGCCTGGGGAGGAGATTATTCTCAGCATTTGGTGAAACAGGATGGGGGAGAGGAGCCAAACTGGACTTTAAAGGGGGAAAGGACATTTGGAGCAGCTCAGGACCTCCCCCATTTCCAGCAAACCCAGACAACCAGGTACCCCCTTGATTAGATTAGGAAAGGTTGGGAAAGGGGTGAGTTAAGAACTTTTAGCCACACCAGTGGGTGGACTCAACCAGACCTAACCTCCAAAATAGATTTTCTGCCATTTGGATTTTTAAGGAATGTTGCTCTCTGGGATTGATTATTACCACACTTCCCAGTAAGTGGTCATCCAAGAGGGTGGTGGACTGCCCGTAATTTGACAGTTGCCCCCTCTGCTTTCCACCCCAGGAGCAAGGTTAAATATTGCGGAGATGCACCCACCCCTCAGATCACTACCAGGAAGAAGACAAGAAGAAGAAAGACTGCCCTGCTGGACCTCTGACCTGCACCTGGACACTGCACTCTGAAGGACTCCACCAGCTTGACAGCAAAAAGGACTTTACCTGGCTTCAATTGGTTCAAGAAAGGATGCCCTGTTTGCTACAGGTAGAAAATAGCTAACCAGAGTCCCCTGCTTGAAAACCTGAAGAATCTGACCTACTGACCACTGTACAGTGGCATATTTTGCATTTGAGCCAGATGCCTTCTGGGAGTTGGAGTCCCAACCCTCGAGGAGCAACTCAGAGCTTCTGGAACCTTGGGGTAAGCTGTGAACTCCTAAACGACATTCAATGACCTTCTGGAAGAAGATCCAGAAGTTTGGAGAAGATTGGAGAACTTTTGGAAAAAAGCTCCATAAAGGGACTGACCTGACATCGTGAGTCAAGCCAGTTGACGTCGACTGTGACCCGTCCTGACTTGCGGGTTTATCCCACTGAAAAGCTCCAGAGCCCCAGACTTCCAAGATTTCACTGGGTGCTCCTGGAAAGGCAATCCGACAATGTTGACTCTAATTCGGTTTGTTATGGAGGGTCCTCCGACGTCAGAGAGAAAAAGCTCCCAAAAAAATGACAAAGTCAGAACGTAAAAAAATTACTGAGGCTTCCCTCACAGCGTACCTGAGGGGGGCTCCAGGGATGTCAGAACCAATTTCAAGTTTGGCCTGGATGAAGATTTCCGTCAAAAAGTTGACTAAGTGTGAAGGTAGAATTCTTCACTGAGGCCCCCGTGACACGCATCGGAAGAGGGCTCCAGGGAGGCCGGATACAATCTGCAACTTTGTCCCGGTGAAGAAAATCTTCAAGAAAAAGACTAAGGGCTTGATTACGATCTTGGTGAATGGGATTACTCCATCCCAAATGTGATGGATATCCTGCCCTATTTCAAATTCCATTATATCCTATGAAACATAATACGGCGGATGGGATATGCGTCACATTTGGAATGGAGTAATCCCCTCCACCAAGGTCATAATCTGGCCCTAATTCCTAAGGTAAATTTATGACTGAGGCCTCCCGCTTGCTATAGCCAAGCAAGGCTCCATCGTGGTTGGCTTCAAATTTTTACTTTATCCAGCCGAGTGCGACCAGATGTCCAGATTTGTGCTTTTAGTTTCTATGCGCTAAAAAACATTTATTCTTTAAAACTTCGTATCCCTGGTTCCCTTTATCCAATTTTAATCATTTCAGTGTAAAATTAAAGATAAAAATATTTTCTATTTTTGTAAATTGTTTTTGTATTTTTAAAGTGTTTCCTGCATTTTATTTAATTACTGTTTTGTGATACCTGAATGCTTTACACACTTTGGCCCTCATTACGAGTTTGGCAGTTTTCGGGCAAGACCGCCTTGCGAAATGGCACCACCATACCTCCAGTGGTGGCGGTATAGCGACTGACGGATTACGAGTCACAAAACGCAAAACACCCAAGTAGAGACACAAAACCAACAGTGCCAGGCCAACCCATGGCGAAAGAGTGACTGATCAACTGGCGGCCTGCCACGCCGAGACCATTCCGACCGTCATATTATTAGACAACCTCCAGCAGAGCAGAACATGCACGGCATAAGCCGTTGGCGGTTCTCACAGCTGCGGAATAAAAAGGCACAGCGGAAATTAGCCAACACTACATTGGCTATTTCAAATTTCCCCCACCTGATAACCATACACACACCATGCACACCTGCACACGGCACCATATAACACCCCTCCACACACATCCACAATCCCTTGCGACAAATACGAGCAGCCACAGCCACATTCGAGATGAAGCACACCCCAAACACAGCAAACAAATATCACACAGCACACATAGCACAAATCAACAACACAGCCCACCAGCACACACAGCCAAACACCCCCAAATCACAACACCATGCACTGCACCGGACATGCACACCACATACCCTCTCCACAACATGTCACACCAGAAGCATCCACAGTTCCCTGAGAATGGGTTGCAGGTCATGGTGGACGAGATCACCAGAGTACAGCCACAGCTCAGGGGAGTCCAGATACAGCACACATCCATAGCCAAAAAGATGGAATTATTGCAGAGGATCGTCAACAGGGTCAACGCAGTCGGCACAAACCCACGCACAAGGGAGGACATCAGGAAGAAGTGGAAGGACCTCAGGGGAAGGTCCATTCAATGGCGTCCAGGAAGAGAATAGCCAGCAATAAGACGAGCAGTGGACCCCACCTCCTCTCCTTCGGTTGACATCCTGGGAGGAGAAGGTTCTGGACATCATGCAACCCGAGGGTCTGACTGGCATCAGCAGAGGGCTCGACTCTGGTAAGTCATCAATACTCTCCAAACACCAAACACCCCTGCCCAGCATGCCTCTCCACCACTCTCCAACCCACTACAACCCACCCCACTGCACACATCCTAAACACCCCACTTCCCTCCTCTGCATCCCACACCACCCCACTCCCACTATCCCTACTCACACACTCCTAATTCACGGATGACAACCACAAGGTGAAGAACCACAGCTCCCACAATCCAATCCAAATCAATGTCTGCAGTGCAATAGCTGTCATTGCCATCACTGGGAAGCAAGTCGAGGCACTGCAAGCATCACAACAGGGACATAACAACTACAGTCACACAACTAACATCTACTGTTTCCATCCAGAGGTAACCCTACCACTGACACCCTGCAGAGGATGCCAGGCACCCTGGACACACAGAACGCCCCTACCCATGTGGCAACAACACCACAGCCAGACCCTGAATACCAAACCTGTGCCCCAGGGACCTCTCAATCAGAGATGTGCCCCATAATATAGGGGCCAGAGTCAAGGGCACCCACCCCAGAAAAGGAAGGCCCTGCTGCTGCTGGGGGTGGGCACACTGTGCCAGGGGCACAGGCACAGGAAGCCAGGGGTAGTGGGAGGGGAACCATGGTCCAAGACTCGGGACAGCCACACCACCTAGGTGTATACCAGCACACCCAGGACACAGTGGCCAGATCCTTGCAGGAGACCCAGCAGCTGCAGGGGTAATACCATCAGGAGGCCATGCAACAATGGCAGGCCACAATACCGCCATGGCCTTAATAGTAATGGTGCTCAAGGACCTGACCGCTGTCATGCATGAGTCCACCACCCACCAGCAGGCCCTTACCACTGGTCACACCCCATCAAAGCCCTCCACGTTAGCATCATCCAGTGGAATGGAGGCCCGCCACAGGACATCAGCACCCTTACCCCTGTAGCTGAGGAACCCCTGTGCAAGCGAGGACGTCCAAGTAGACATTCAGCTGGACGTGATGCCCAGACTACGACCACCACCAGAAAATGACTCTCGCCTCAACATTCTCCCTAATGTGTGACTGTGACACCCTGTTGACTGTCATCTCCCATAACTCCATCTACCCATGGCCAGCAGACTGGACCTGGACTACCTACAGCTGGCCTAACCTTTCCGATGATGTCCGCCTTCATGACCCCACTCATCACCCCTTACACTTGTCCGTTCCAAATAAAAGACAATTGGGCACAATTCATGCCTACGTATTTATTTGTCATGAGTACGCATGGAACTGCCAATATATGTACAATTGGCAATCCATCGCCCAACACATGCATGGGAGGGTGGCAGAGGGGGGAGTAAAATGCCGGGAGGTTGATCGTGGAGCAGCTGGAGATATTTGTCAAGGGAGGTAACAGGCAAGGCAGGGACCACAGTACACCACTACATTGTCCTGAAATTGGATAAAGACAGGGAGAACATTCAATGTAGGAGTCACAAATGCCAACTCCAGCTAAATGCACAGAGGGAACAGGTATCCAAGGCAGATATGGCAGTCAAGCCCACAACCATATGACCAGTAACAACACATACCAACCCAATGGTCCCACCCTCACAGCACCCAGCACCAGACCTGACCCCATGCCCACTGTCACCAACAACAATATAGCACTGCCACCCAATGTCGACTCCCAGGATAGATGCTGCACAGATGCAACAACCCTGTGTGGCACACACATAGCACTTGAACTGGCAGCTCAGGTAACATTCTACATACACGTTTATGGCACTAGTGCACCAGCATAACAGCTGCCTGACTATAGGAGTGACCTGTACACTGTGACTACCTAAGTCATGGGCACACGTGACACCCCCAACCCACTCAGAGTCAGAGCTGCAACCAATACCGTCAGTTGTCACGTACAACAGGTGTCATCAGGGACAAGGCAGACAGTTGTAGAGGACACATACCACACATTTTACACATTCCTGCATCTCAGCCGAAGTGATTTTGAATCATCTCCGCCCTGGAGTCAGTTGCATTCTCATCATCTGACTCTTCATCACTCCCCATGTCCCCTTCATCAGCCACTGGTACAGCTACCCGCTCCTCTGCATCCAGCAATGGGATATGATGCCTCAGGGCCAGATTGTGCAGCATGCAGCAGGCCACAATGATGTGGCACACCTTCTGTGGCTTGTAGAGCAGGGCACCCACAGAGACATGCAAACACTAGAAACTGGCCTTCAGCAGGCCAAAGCACCTCTTAATTACCCATCTTATATGACTGTGGGCCTCATTGTAATGGTCCTCTGCAGCTGAAGTTGGATGCCTCACAGGTGCCAGGAGCCAGGGCAGGTTGGACCTGTGTCCATAGCGGAAAGAGGAAAGTTAAAACTGGGAGGGCGATAAGCAATGACACAAGGGTGTACAGAGCTGAGGGGCACACATATGCAGGGGTACATACTGATGAGCCAGGCCAGGTCCTTCTGGAGTGCTACCTTCATGTGTGGGATGCTGCTGTTCCCCAGGATGAAGGAATCATGCACATAACCTGGGTACCTGGCTGTCACCTGGGAGATGTACTTGTCTGCAAGACACACTACCTGCACATTGACCGAATGAAAGTTTTTGAGGTTCCTATACACCTGTTCGCTCCTCCTGGGTGGCATCAGGGCAATGTGGGTGCCATCAACGGCCCCAATGACTTGTGGGGGACGTGTGCCACTTTGTAGAATGCAGCCTTGGCATGTGGGGGGAACCGGTTGTAGCTGCACAGATGTTTTAGCAGGGCGCATAGTACATCCCTCAGGATGTTGCTGAACATGGGCTGCGACTTCCCAGCTGCCAGGCCCAATGTAACCTGGAAGGAGCCTGAGGCAAGGACTGACAACACCTGCACTGTGAGAGGGATGGCATTGGGATGGCGATTGGCAGGCAACAGATCCGGCTCCAACTGAGACACCAGTTACATAATGGTCACACGGTTCAGGCGATAGGTCTCCTCCAGGGTGGCAGGGTAGACTAGGGGCCTGTACACCAGTGCATTCCTCATCCTCAAGTGTCCATCGTAAATGGGAACAAGAGAGAGTTGTTATTATGTTGTACACCATAGACTGTGTTGAATGTGTTGACGTGCCGGCAGACCAGCATATGTCACCCATGACGCACTTTCACACACATTACACATTGGACATGTAAAATAGCAGCTGCCTGTCTGTATCCATGGGACAGGTGGAAGTGAGATCATCCCGCCAGCGTAACACGTCATGGCAGCAGGTGGTCACGACCACCGCACAACTCACCATTGCTTAGCACTGTTGCCTATGGGAGGCTGGAGCCAATGATGATCACTGCCAGAGGTGACAGTGATGTCCGCCGCTTCCATGACCTCCATTTCATGTGCTCATGCTCACTTGATTCCTGAACCTCGTGCACTAAAGACCTCCACTGTGTGTCCTGCTGTGTTATGACTCTGGAAGCCAAGATGCCATGTCCTGCAGGAGACAGGGCCACAGCCTTCACCCAGGATGAGTTGGAGTTTCTCGTGGACAGGGTCCTGCCCCTGTATGGACAGTTGTATGAGGCACCAGAGCAGCACGTGAGCCCAATTTTACTGTCCTGTATGTGATTTGTGCACATGGGGGCCTGGTAGGTGGCAGTGTGTATGGAGCATGGACACGGATGAGGGGCCTAAGGCTACGTTGGGTGATGATGTGTGGGTGTGGAAGTGTGATGTGTGCTGTCCACTACTGTTCCAGGGATGCCACTCTACATTTCTGTGTCCTTCTGTCTGTGTCACCCATACAGGTCAGCACCCATCAGAAAAAGTGGATTTGGCATGCCATCGCCAAGCAAGTGTGGACCCTGAGGGGCCATGCCCGGCAGAGAACCCACTGCAGAAAGCGGTGGGAGGAACTGAGATGCTGGGCCTGTTAGGCTGTGGTGGCCCTTCTGGGGACGTCCTCCCAAGGAGGGAGGGGTGCCCGTTGGACCATGACCCCCCTAATGGCCCGCATATTGGTGGTGGCCTACCCTGAGGTAGATAGGCGCTTCAGGGCAGCACAGCAGCCACATGGGGGCAAGTACTCACTCTCACTTGCAACATGTGTTGGCATGGTGGCTCTGTGTGGCCACCATTGGGTAGCTGTGGCATGGATGCTAGGTACAATGATGTCCACTATGGGTTGTGTCCATCTGGGCAGGATTGGCATCATAGGTGTAGGTAATGCCATGCAGTCATTGGTAGAGGAGCAGACTCCTCCAATGTTGAAACTGTGTGGCCACTTACTAGCTAGATGTGCTTGCCAACTCATGCCAGCAGGATGATTAAACCTGGGGTGTCAGGGGTGGAACCAGGACTGCAATCAGCTGGCAGGCACTGTATGTATAGTGGGGTGGGTGCACCAAGTGGTGACAGTGTTACTTGACAATAGACAAGTAGGCCTGCCAACTAGCTGTGCAGGATCCTGTTGGGTGTGCAGTCCTTTACATGCCTGTCTCAACGGCCATGGGTAGTGGGCAGGTACTGGACAGGTGAGGTGAAAATGAGACTCCTCATTTACATGTTTGCATCAGTCAGATCATCAGCGGTTGACATGTGCATTGTTGCTGTTTCCCTCATGTGTTGCCAAATTGTAGTATGTTCAGAGGTGGGAATAGTGTATCATGGCATGGCATCAAATTCTGATGTTCTACCCTGTATCACTGTTGTGCTGGTATTGACTGATTTCACCCTCTCTCTCTCTCTCTCTCTCTCTTCTCTCTCGCTCTCTCTCTCTCCCTGTCCTCCTCTGTCTTTGTGTACATCAGCATCATCTGGCGGATGTGAAGGGGCACTGGCGATTGAAGCTGCAGTCCACGGGACCCAGGAGGCTCACACCAGTGGAGCCAAGTGGACCAGTGAGACAGAGGGCGAGGGGATTGCCACAGGGGAGACATGATCAACGACTCTCCCTGGTGGTGGTGGACCCATGTGGGACCATCCCAGCACCATCCTTGTCCACCACCCCCCTTACCAGCACCATCCTCCCTGTAGCTCCCCACCTAGGTGCCCTCTCACCCAAGAGGGTGGGTGTCTCCTTCACTGCAGGCACCTCTGCCCCTGCCCCCATCCGCACTGCTGCCCTCACTGAGGAGGCTGTTGACCTCATGAGGTCCATCTCTGTGAGGCAGACAACTATTGTGAATGTCATCCAGAGACTGGCATCCCAGATGCAACAGTGCAATGTGTTCCTGGAAGGCATTCACAGTGCCTTGTCTGGCCTACAGAGATCGTTTCAGGCTCTGGCCTCCTCCTTGACGGCAGCCAGTGTCCTTTCTACTTTCATCCCCCTTCCAGCTACCTGCTCCCATACCACCTTCCCACACCCCTCACCCATCCAAGTCACACCTACTGACCCACATGCATCGACATCAACAGACACGGTACGCAAGGCCAGACATAAGCACCACAGATGCCACCACCACCATGCACACACTCAGTGGACACATGCAGACATGACAACATCCACATTCTGCACCGACTCCACCACCATCGCACCCTCACAGTCAAAACACCACTAACACCTGCAGTCAGCACCGCATCAGTCACTGATCACCATCACTGTCACCGTAACCACATTCTCTGACCCACATTCATGCACCCCATACACCACTGGTGCAGACACCATAACTGCCAACACACCCACATGCAGCACATCCACCCTACCTGCAGATACCACCCCAACATACAATCACACGTCCCCCCTGCCATCTCCCTGCATCTCCTCCCCACCTCCTCCCAGTACATCTAAACGCCCGCACTCACCAACCGAACAGCCCCCCAGCACACACATATCATCTACCCACACACCTGCACCCATGGCACCACCTCGTACACACCTCACAACCATACCCACTCCCTCCACTTCCAAACGTCCTTCCCTAGACCTCCCTTGTGTCCCCAAGAAATATTTCCTATGGGAATTTTCCTTGTTTCCCGCCACTGACCCAGTCCCTGTTCCCACAAGTGCCCTGCTACCCTTACAATGTCCCTGCCTTCTGCCTCCCAGTCTGCCATTGCCCCTGGCCATGCCCCTCCACCACCTGCCACTTTGGCCCCTGTCACATTCACTGCTCCTCCTGCCAAACCCAAGCCCACTCCCTCCACTTCCAAGGCCAAGCCTACTCCCTCCACGTCTCAGGCCAAGCCCACTCTTTCCACTTCCAAGGCCAAGCCCATGCACCCCCTGTTAAACCCCCTTCTCCAACGGCAAGCCTAAGGACCCCCATCCAAGCCCACTCCTAAGGACCCCCCTCCAATCTCAGAACAAAGAACCTGCATTCAAAACCCAAGCCCACCCCCGCCACACCCCCGCCTCAATCCTTAGATGCCTGCATTTCTCATGGATGCCCATGCCCTGTGGAAGCCTGCACTTTGCAGTCAGGAGTCAAGTTGGGGGGCAGCTTGTGTCCAGTGTGCTCGGGGCACTGTTGACGTTTGGACTGGCCCTTGGGCCTGTGTGTAAATAGTTAAGATTTTTCTAATATATCTGCACCACAACACCGTTGGTGGCGATGGTACCTTCCTCGTCCTGGCTTTCCTTCCACATGTATGTGTGGAGGTTGTGGGTGTTGGCGTGTATGAGTGTGTGTATGTGTATGCTGGTACAGGTGTTTAGTTCCGTGTGTGTGGGCGTGACTTCCTGTGTCGTGTGTGTTGTGTGTGTACTAACGTTGTTCCCTCCAGTGTGTGCTAGGCTGGTGTACTTATGGTTGGTGTTGTGGTCGCCGGTCCGGGAGTTGCATGGCCAAGTAGAGGATTGGGAGGAGATGCAATTCATGTGCTATGGCACCTAAGAACGTGCTTGTGTTCCTCAAGGTAGGTGTTCCCTTTTATATTGTTTGTTTCCATCAGGAGACCCTGGCGGTGTGCTACCTTGTAATATGCTTGTGGGGCGCCGGCCTGAAGATGGCTGCCACGTGACCTCCAGCCCTCTTGCTGTGGCAGGCCACACAGTAACTTGGGTGTGTTCTGCAGTTGCCTTCCCATTACTTATCATATGGCAGTCTTCACTGCTGGGCCCGCAGCGGTGCATCTGCCAACTCCACCACAGAGGTACACTGACTGCCATACTCGTAATCAATCCCTTTGTCTCCTAAGTTAAGCCTTGGTGCTCATTGACAAGCTACTATGGGTTGAGCTGAGTTTAATTTATTGAGACCTAACTGGACCTAGTGGGGGTTAGTGGCCTGTTGTTCAGTGTAGGTACTTACCTGCCCTTACCAATAATCCACTTTACAACAGTTTTCTTTTACAAATGTCAGTTCTAAAAATAAAGCAAACACATTAATTCCCTTTATCTGTTTTTTCCCAACACAGATGTCTGTGTTCTCAGGTTTTGTTCTATTTGAACAACTTATTGTGCTTTTACTTACCTGTGAACTGGAGTTACATAGAGAGCATGAAAGGTTCAAGTGCTGCCTCTCCTTGACTGTGTTCTGGAAACCAAGGAGCAAGTATAGCCATCCTTCTTCAATCTGTAATGAGGTCTATCTATCTATCTATCTATCTATCTATCTATCTATCTATCTATCTATCTATCTATCTATCTATCTATCTATCTATCTATCTATCTATCTATCTATCTATCTATCTGTCTGTTGTTCTATCTATCTATCTATCATTATCTTTATGTTGTCTGTCTGACTTAACCAGGTCCACTGGAATGTGTGGCTGGGGAGGGCCAAATTATACTGCGGGGTTGAGTAGGTAATCAGCAAGGAAAGGCAAATTATGTGGCATAATGTGGCATATTTTACAATAGTATTACTTTACTATTTTCTCCTTTACATTTGTTAGCACTGTCTGGGCATAGTTTGCACCTCATTTGTACCAATGAGGTACAATATAGCACAAAGCAACAGAAAGGTGACCAGTCAACTTTGCAGAGGGGCTTCCACAGCATGGCAACACGTGGCTGCATTTTTAGTAACTTTAAACTATTTACAGTAGAAACACTGTTTTAGTTAATATATGCAGAAGGCATAATGTATGCAAGAGGGGCATTCCCTAGTTGGGGGGACTACAAATATGGCGCAAAGAAATCTCATTTTGTTTGGCAGTTTTAACTCCTGCTCAGAGCAAGCATTAAAAGGGGGCACACCATTGGTTACAGTGGGCCCCTATGTACTGTTCAGGGTTGACAGCAACATTTTGGTGCTAAACCTGAACAGTACATTAATAGGGACAAATCTTCTGACGTTATTGCCCCCTACCCTGTGCCATGGTGCGCTGTATTTTAAATACGGTGAACACATGGTGCAGTAGGGGGGGCACTAAGGATGCAAAGAAAGTGGCACTGAACTGAGTGCAGCGCCACCTTACTTAAATCTGCCCCATAGTGTTTTCGTTAACAGCTCCTTCTCCATACTGAGTCCTATGTTTCTGTATGCCTCTTCAACCATCATGGACCTGTATGTTTTCTGGTTGAAAGTGAAGAGAAGATAAAACTGATGAAATCACTGAGGCGAAAATGAAATAAACAACTCCCGATCAGCTTCGAGCCATAAACTGAAAAATCTACTTGACATAAAAAGATTCTCTAAAGGATAGTCCCTGTTTTTGTCATCCCTTCATTGTTAAATCTTAAAGCCCTGAGAGTGGAAAAACATTGGTCCCTCAAGAGACTAACATTTTTTACACCTTAGCCATTTCAAGGTGCACATTTACACAAAAAAGACTACTCTACCATATTACACAGGCACCCAATGAAGCAAAATAAATTTTCCCTGGCTCAGAAAATCTGTAATCCCATCTAACACAGCAAAACTATGTTGAACAATCACAGGCTCTTTCTAATAACTGTCCTATTTCTTTCCCTCAAAGTTTGGTTAGATTCGGTCACAGACTGAGCAAGGCATGACTACTATTACCATTACCCTGCCTTTGGGCTTGGTTTGTCATAATAAAAAGAAGTTATCCAGGGGTGGTCCCTCGAGGTGGGCGGAGGAGCGTTTCCCCACCCAAAAAAATGCCCTCCATAACGGAAAGATAAAATGGTACTAAACTTTGTTTAGTACCATTTTATTTTTCAGCACCATTCCTGAACCGAGTGTCATGACAGGGCATGGCAATTGCTGCCGAGTGGCAGCAGGAAGCTGTGCACTTGTTTAAATTTGGCCAGCCATCTTGCAACAGCCATCCAGACATATGCACTTTAAACATATCTAACCCAGCTTTCTTAAGACTGCTGGGTTACAGAAAGCACAGGACTCCAGTGCTTTTGTGAGTGCTGAGAGAGCCCTCTCCCACCAATCCTGATGCTAGTTTCATGCTGGTTAATAGCATAAAACCAGCGTCAGGATTGGCTTGTGCAGTTTCCTGGGTCCCGTAACTGCCCCGCTTCAGAACTGGGAGAGATGATGCAAGGAGAGAAGATCGTCAACAGGTAAGTGCCTTTTTTTAATGTTATTGTTATTGTATCCCCCCTCCTGCCTCCCCATTGTAAATACGAGCTAGCAGGCACTGAAACTAACCCAATTTTAAACAGTGTTTATTTAAATTAGAATCCTACTGTAATTGTATTATCTAAATGCGTGAGGATTTTGAGGATGGCAGTTGAAGGTTGACTGGCTTAGGGATGGCTAGGTTTGAGTTGTAGTGGAGAATAAAAATCATTAAACTCACCTCCAAATGACTGCAACTCTACGAGATTGCCCTGGACCTGGTCTCAGTGGTCATAGTGTGAGGAAGCAGGTGACAGCACCTCGAAGAGCCTTTGAGTTCCTGACCATTGTTGATGTAAAGGCGGGTCAAAGATAAGTGGACGGCAAAACCCTGAATTAATCTAGGGAATAAAGTCTGCACTGGTATTTTATTTTATTTTCGCCTTCCAGCGCAAACAACATTCAGTGTGAGCATCTTATTGCTGACATGTTAGAGTGCATGAGTGCACATGTCTTTGAAAAGTAGGTATCATTTTAATTTAGATCTTTGCCTTGAATACCACATAGCTGAGCTGGCTAGCTCCTCCTTATGGCAAGATAAACTCCCAAGGAAAATTCTTCTGTATATTGAATCTGAGCAATTCCAATAGACATGGTTTTGATGTAGTCCGTTCCAGTCTACAGAAATACCATCTACTTTGGACTAACTGCAAACTACTCAAAAGAGTCCAACTGATGCAAAATGCCACATCTCACCTTTTAAATGTCTCTAAATTTAAGAACCATTCTTTGCATTTTACACTGAATCTACTGAAATAAAAACAGCTTTTAAAGACCCTGATTGTTGTACACAGGGTCCAAACTCTTCACTCCTCTTTTCAGGATCTACAATTCTATTTTATCTCTCCCAATGTGTACTATGTCCATCTGACCAATGGCTACTGGTTATTCGAAGGACCAAAACAGTTTCCTTAAGTGACAGAGCTTTCTCTATCACAGTGGCAAAAGAATAGAATTTATTTCTTTTTGAGCTTTGAACCTTATTCTCTCTCATAGTTTCCTGGTAGAATCTGAAAGCTCTACTTTCTGATGAATAAAGTTACCTTATGTTACTTTAGACTCTCCAAATGTGGTTATTTGCTATGCTTCATGGCACCATTCACCAACATTTTACAAATAACATAAAATAATGAGAAGTCTCATTTATATGTGTGAGAAACTGGGGCTGATTGCAGAGGCCCCATAACTTTTTGCCCCCATTTTCCACTTTATGCTGGTGTTTCCCTGACTCTGATGGTGTCCTGGGTACTGCTAACCAGTCCCAGGGCCTGTGCTCTGTGTAAAATGGATATGCAAATTAGGCTAATTATAATTGGCTAAGTTAACCTACCTATAAGTCCCTAGTATATGGTAGGGCATGTAGGTTTAGGGACCACAGCATAGGTGGTGCACACCTAGGTGCATTGCTGAGGTGCCCAGTGTCATTTTAAAAGCAAGCCTGCCTTGCTGGCTGCTTTTAAATTAAAGTTATATGCAAATTCGACTTTGGAATTAAAGGTACTTCCAAAGTCTTAAACTACCTTATTTTTACATAGAAGTCACCCCTAAGGTGTGCCCTATGTGCCCCTAGGGCTGGGTGCCATGTAACTATAAGCAGGGACTTTATAAAAATAGATTTATAAGCCCTGGTGAGGTAAAAACAGCCAAATTCGTTTTTCCCTCATTGAAGTAAATGGCCTTCATAGGCTAGAATGGGCAGACTTTATTTTAAATTTTAAAGTCTCCTTAAATGTTACATACCAAGAATTTGGTATCAAATTGATTGTTATAATAAATCCCACAACTTCCAGTTGTTGGATTTAATATAACTAGTCCAGGTAAAAAGTTTAGACTTTACCTAAAAAGTTGCCAATTTCAGCTCTGCATTGTTTTTGCTGCTGTGCTCTGATTGGCCAGCCTGCAGCAGCTTCTGCCAGGCTACCTTGATGAGGTGTGAAGTGGCCTGACTTCACACAAAGGAATGTGCTTGGGGGAGAGAATCTCCCCTCAGCAGATGGTGAGGCAGGAAGGGGGAGGGCTGCCAAACTGGTCTTCAAAGGCAGAGAAGGACATTTGCAGCACCCAGCAACACCCCCACATCCTGCAACCCCAGACAATTAGGTGCCCCCTTGATTAGATTAGGAGAGGGCAGGAGAGGGGTGTGTTTATGATTTTTAGCCACACCAGTGGGTGGGCTCAGCCAGATGTAACCTCCAAAAATCAGATTCATCCATGTTGGATTTTTAGAGACTGTTGCCTTCTGGGATGGATTTTTGCCACACTTCCCAGGAAGTGGTCATCACAGGGGGACGACCCTGTCCCTGATTGGAGAACCAGGGCCCCCCTGCTTTTCACCCAGGAGCAAGGATAAAACTGGCAGACCTGCACCCACGCCTCAGATCCCCTCCAGAATTCAACAAGAAAGGAACTAAAGAAGAAGAAGGACTGCCCTGCTGGACCCCTGGCCTGCACCTGGACCCTGCACTCAGAAGGACTGCACCAGCTGCACACTTGGGCTTCACCACAAGAAGGACTTTGCCTGGCTTCAACTGGTTCAAGGAGGGACTCCCTGTTTGCTACAGGTGAAAAATTGCTAACCAGAGTCCCCTGCACCAACTCCTGAAGAAAGCGACCAGCTGACCACTGTCCAGTGGCCAAAAAGGAGTTTGCGCCAGGTCATTCTGGGAGTTGAAGTCCGCACCCCCAAGGACCATCACAGAACTTCTGGACCCTTGGGGTGAGCTGTGGGCCCCAAAATAACCTTGAAAGAACATCTGGGTGAAGCCCCAGAAGTTTGGAAAAGATTGGAGAATTTTTGAAAAAAAGCTCCATAAAGTGACCGACCCGACGCGGAAATTCTAGCCGGCTTGCCTCAACCGCGACCCGGCCTGACTTCGTGGTTCGTCCCGGTAAAGAAAAACATCCAAAAAAGAGACTAAGTCCGAACGTAAAAAGTTGACCGGGACCTCCCAGCCATCGTATCCGAGAAGGGCTCCATGGACGTCGGATCAAGATCCAGGTTTACCCCGGTCGAAGGATTTTCATCTTGAAAAAACGACTAAGTCCGAAGGTAAAAATCACCACCGAGGAAACCGACTTCGCGTATCCGGACAAGGGCTCCTGGAGGTCGGATTCAACTGGCAGGTTCGTCCCGGGGAGGAAAAACATCAAAAAAGAGACTAAGTCAGAAGGTAACTTTTTAACCAAGGCCTCCCGCGACTTGTAGCCGAGCAGAGCTCCATCGCGGTCGGCCTGAAAGTTTGACTTTGCCCCGGTCCTGGTGCAACCAGATGACCCGATTGGCGCTTTTTGTTTCTAAGCGCTAGAAAATAATAATACTTTAAAAATTCATATCTCCGGTTCCCCTGAACCGATTTTAATTGTTTTTGTGTCATTTTAAAGATAAAAATATAAGCTATTTTTATAAATTGGTTTTGGATTTTTAAACTGTTTCCTGTGTTTTATTTAATTACTGTTTTGTGATATTTGAATGCTTTACACTTTGTCTCCTAAGTTAAGCCTTGACGCTCGATGCCAAGCTACCAAGGGTAGAGCTGGGATTAATTTACTGAGACCTAACTGTACCTATGTGGAGGTTAGTGGCTTGTTGCTAGGTGTAGGTACCTACCTGCCCTACCAATAACCCATTTTCCAACAATATGTCACCCCTTTACTATTTAGAAACAGTGATGTGATGGAACTGTAACTGACTAGAAAAGAAATAGACTTAGATTTCCTATTTTTTTGAAAGATGATCTGCAATGGGTGAAATTTCATTATGATGTCTCTTGGGCCAGTCTTACCCACCTTCCCTGATGACCAACTCTGTGGATTTGATCAATCCTAATGTCATGTTTGTGCAGACAGGAGTCAGGTGTCTGGAGAATTGCTAGATGAATTCCTTCAAGAGAGAGCCTCTGTTCCTTCAGTCATGCTCATTATTCCCAGAATGTTGCTCCCTTATTTGTTTTAAATCTTTTAGCACTTCAATAATAATTTGCCCCTTATCTATGGCCAACATTCAAATCCATAATCTAATTCGTTTTCTGAATGGCTTCTTTTGTAGTGGTTACATTGTCCTTCATTCTGTGACCCAGGGATGTAATATCTCTATTATTTCCCTATTTTGGATTATTGTTTTCTTTCATTCAGTCTAAATAAACTGAGAGACTTATAGAGTACTCCTCATTTACTCACAAAGGGGTTAAACTGAATTTGCCATGAACATATTGGGTAAAGCTGCTCCAATCTTGATATTTTCAATTTTTCCTTTCTACAATGTTACATTTCTCTCCATTCCATGATGTTTTTAACAATTGATATGTTTTGGCTCAATTGTTTCACTGGCATATGGCCACTGTGGCTTCCCTGTGATCAGAATAATTTTAGAGTAGATTTCATCTTCTTAGATGTCGGTGGAATACAGAGACCTACAAAAATCTATGAGAACCAAATGCAAGATCAGTCTCTTTGAACACCACTTGCAAGCACATTTAGTGCTTGGCTCCAATGAATGAAAACTTTGACACTAAGCTGGAAAAGAAATGTGAGGTGCCACCAGAAGACAAATCTCCTTCACAGAAAGATGCCATACTCACCTCTAAATCTTTGCAAAAAGAAGAAAAAGGTCCTGGTCTCCCACAATGCACCAAGTGCTTAATTTGTAAATGAATGACGTTGCTCAAAGCTCTGCTCAGAAGCCAGTTCAATTAAATGTCAGCTGTCCAAATACCAAACCTTTTTAGCCTTGAATTCACATCAGGCCTCTTTAATCCAGTACCAGACACTTCCACCCCCCAATCTTACGCTTGCAGGTTTCTACTTTGTTCGTTTGTGATAGTTTTTCAGTCTTCCTCAATGTTCATTGTTCCCTTTTCAATGTTTTTCCCATCTTGCTGTCTGTAAATATCTGATACGGTAAAATAAGTGTCAGTCCACAAAAATAAAATGTTTTTTGATTTTCAGACGTCTGATAAACTTAAAAAAATATTTTTTTATTTTCTGAAAATCACCAAAATTGCCCGGGCAAAAGCCAAGGCCCTTATTTAACAATGAAAGATCAGTGATGTTAATACTGTGTTTGACAGATTGTTGATAGAGATAGTACCCTCATTCTTATCTTTTATTTCTCCTTGTTCCATGACCTGGTTCTCATTCCCTTTCTTTCCTCTGCAGTTACCTCCTCTCTTACCCCTCCTTATTTTGCGCGGCCTTCTTTGCGGCGGTTCGTTTCCCATTGTCCCTATCTGATCCTTTGAACTTCCCTTAAAAAAGAAGGGGCCCACTGTTGGTTTATCGCATCCTGTCTAGAAGGGTTTGCGCTGATATATGATTCACTGCTGCTAACTGATAAAGCACTAAGGGGGTGATTCTAACCCTGGCGGTCGGTGTTAAAGCGGCGGCCAACCCGCCAACAGGCTGGCGGTAAAAAATATGGGATTCTGACCCTGGCGGGAACCGCCAACACAGACAGCCACCTCAACACTCCGCCCGCCACGGCGGTACAAACAAACAGCGCGGCGGTCACCGCCAACAGACAGGCGGCAGACAATGTACCGCCCACACTATTCCAACTCACCAATCCGCCACCTTTTCCGGGGCGGGAGCACCGCCGATAAAAACACGGCGGAAACAGACTACGGACGGGAAAACGCTCACCACTACGCACTCCAGGAGGAAGGAGGACAGCATGGAACCCGAATTAAACATCCTACCTGCTCTCGTCTACCTTCTCATCTACCACGAGTACGAAGTCCGGCGCAGACGACAACGGTGAGTACTGCACCTACGGCACACGGGAGGGGGAGGACGAAAGGTTACGGGCACACACATATGCGACCCCCCCCCCCCAACTATGTACTCACCAATGCAGCGCACCAAGTCACAGTGACACCACCCAAACACCCCTGAAAAATGCTAGGACATAATCATATTTTGAATAAATATTTATGTACCAAAAAGCTCCAGAAAATTAGCGTACAACCATGAAAGATATCCACAACAAAACTAATGACACACACATCAGTGTATAACTGAAGTACCAAGTCCTGCACAACCTACGATTTCAGCATGTCCGTGGGCCAAAGTCTTGAGAAACAAGGGCAAAGCCCACACAGGAGACCTGAGTCCTTTGGAGAGAACACTGCAGGGGCATCAGATGTAAAAACTACAGGCACCTCAGGGGGAAGGGAAGGGGGGGGCACCACAGCCACATGAGTCCACGACGCCAGATCCACGAGGAGCCACCATGCCCACGGGACCATCCTGGGGAGTGCAAAGCCACAGTCTCTCAAGTCTCTGCAGTGGGTGGATTGCCCACTAGACCATCCTGGGGAGTGCAAAGCCACAGTCTCTCAATGTCTCTACAGTGGGTGGGCTGCCCACTGGACCATCCTGGGGAGTGCAAAGCCACAGTCTCTCAAGTCTCTGCAGTGGGTGGATTGCCCACTGGACCATCCTGGGGAGTGCAAAGCCACAGTCTCTCAATGTCTCTACAGTGGGTGGGCTGCCCACTGGACCATCCTGGGGAGTGCAAAGCCACAGTCTCTCAATGTCTCTACAGTGGGTGGGCTGCCCACTGGACCATCCTGGGGAGTGCAAAGCCACAGTCCATCAGGTGGATGACAGTCTCCACTGGTCAAGGAGGAGGCATGGTGGGCACAGTGAACCATAAACGGTGCTTGCGACGGCGGTGCCCAGCGGAGCGGTGCTTGAGAGGAAGGGCCCAGCGGAGCGGTGCTTGAGAAGAAGGGCCCAGCGGAGCGGTGCTTGAGAAGAAGGGCCCAGCGGAGCGGTGCTTGAGAAGAAGGGCCCAGCGGAGCGGTGCTTGAGACGGCGGGGCCCAGCGGAGCGGTGCTTGAGAAGAAGGGCCCAGCGGAGCGGTGCTTGAGAAGAAGGGCCCAGCGGAGCGGTGCTTGAGAAGAAGGGCCCAGCGGAGCGGTGCTTGAGACGGCGGGGCCCGGCGGGGCCCAGCGGAGCGGTGCTTGAGAAGAAGGGCCCAGCGGAGCGGTGCTTGAGACGGCGGGGCCCAGCGGAGCGGTGCTTGAGAGGAAGGGCCCAGCGGAGCGGTGCTTGAGAAGAAGGGCCCAGCGGAGCGGTGCTTGAGAAGAAGGGCCCAGCGGAGCGGTGCTTGAGAAGAAGGGCCCAGCGGAGCGGTGCTTGAGACGGCGGGGCCCAGCGGAGCGGTGCTTGAGAAGAAGGGCCCAGCGGAGCGGTGCTTGAGACGGCGGGGCCCAGCGGAGCGGTGCTTGAGAGGAAGGGCCCAGCGGAGCGGTGCTTGAGAGGAAGGGCCCAGCGGAGCGGTGCTTGAGAAGAAGGGCCCAGCGGAGCGGTGCTTGAGAGGAAGGGCCCAGCGGAGCGGTGCTTGAGAGGAAGGGCCCAGCGGAGCGGTGCTTGAGAAGAAGGGCCCAGCGGAGCGGTGCTTGAGAGGAAGGGCCCAGCGGAGCGGTGCTTGAGAAGAAGGGCCCAGCGGAGCGGTGCTTGAGAAGAAGGGCCCAGCGGAGCGGTGCTTGAGACGGCGGGGCCCAGCGGAGCGGTGCTTGAGAGGAAGGGCCCAGCGGAGCGGTGCTTGAGAAGAAGGGCCCAGCGGAGCGGTGCTTGAGACGGCGGGCCCTGTTCAGCGGTGCTCTTCTCCACGGCGGGCCCTGTTCAGCGGTGCTCTTCTCCACGGCGGGGCCCTGTTCAGCGGTGCTCTTCTGCACCGCGGGCCCTGTTCAGCGGTGCTCTTCTCCACGGCGGGGCCCTGTTCAGCGGTGCTCTTCTCCACGGCGGGGCCCTGTTCAGCGGTGCTCTTCTCCACGGCAGGCCCTGTTCAGCGGTGCTCTTCTGCACCGCGGGCCCTGTTCAGCGGTGCTCTTCTCCACGGCGGGGCCCTGTTCAGCGGTGCTCTTCTCCACGGCGGGCCCTGTTCAGCGGTGCTCTTCTGCACCGCGGGCCCTGTTCAGCGGTGCTCTTCTCCACGGCGGGCCCTGTTCAGCGGTGCTCTTCTGCACCGCGGGCCCTGTTCAGCGGTGCTCTTCTCCACGGCGGGCCCTGTTCAGCGGTGCTCTTCTGCACCGCGGGCCCTGTTCAGCGGTGCTCTTCTCCACGGCGGGCCCTGTTCAGCGGTGCTCTTCTGCACCGCGGGCCCTGTTCAGCGGTGCTCATCCAGCAGGTCAAGGGAGCCAGACCTGGCCTCGACTCCCTGCTCAGTCGCCCTCGGACCGTGACGTATCTGGACCCTTCGGGGACGGACTCCTGGCCTCCTTAGTGTCCTCCTTCCCAGCTGGGATGTGGCATGTGGGGTCCACCTTCTCCGCGCTCCTGCTGCCCTTCCGCTCCTTTGATGGGGCTCTCGGGCCCTTGCCTCCCCCAGATGGTGTGGGTGGTGAAGTGGCCGCACATTGCTCTTTGGGGGCAGCCCTGTCGGTCCTCGAACGGCGGTCCTTGTTTTTGCGGGTCCTCTTGCCGGGGGGGGGGCTGGACGTGTCCTTGCTGCTGATCGATGTGTCACTGCTGGCAAAGGGTGGGCTCCAGAACCCAGGCACAACAGTGACACCCGAAGCTGGGCTGGTGGTCGCTGCGGTGCTCTTGGGACTCTTTGAAGATGGATGGGGGAGGTCATCGGGGGGAAAGAGGTTAAGGTTAGCCAGGAAAAGTTTTTTTGGGCCAAGGTAAAGGGTAGGAGAAGTGGAGATGGAAGTGGAGGTAGAGGATGTGGTTGTAGGAGAGTCAGGTGTGCTGTCATTGGGTGAAGGTGCTGGTGCTGTAGGCTGTCGTGAGGTGGATGGCTGTTGGGTGGGTGGCTGCCTGCGTTTGTGTGTCTTGGAAGAGGGGGTGACAGACACAGTGGGAGAGGACACAGGGGACGTGTACATGGCAGTGGGGGTGGTGAATGCACGAGTGTGGACTGTACTGGAGGGTGAGGTGGTGATGGAAGCACTGGCTGATGTTGGGGTGCATGCAGGTGTGAGTGTAGACATCACAGGGAGGGAGGAGGGAGACGAGGAGGAGGGGGACACAGGGGTGGCAGTGGCTGTTGGCATGTCTGCATCTGGGTGTTGCTCGGGTGAGTGTTTGCGGGATCTGTGGTGCTTGTGTTTGGATGAGCTGCTCTTGGGTGTTGAGGTGTGTGCAGGATGGTCTGATGGTGTGGATGGGATAGGCTGAGGAACAGGAGACAGAGACAGGCTGGAGGCAGTCAGAAGAGGGAGGCTGGAAACAGGGACAATGGCTGCCGTCAGTGCTGAGGCCAGAGCAGTGAACGCTCGTTGATGGGCAGCCTGACCCGAATGAATGCCCTCCAGGTACGCATTGCTCTGTTGCACCTCCCTTTGCACACCCTGGATGGCATTCAAAAGGGTCGTCTGCCCAACAATGAGCGTCCTTACCAGGTCAATGAGCTCCGCACTGAGGGCAGCAGGGGCAACAGGGGCAGGGGCTGAGGTGCCTGGGGCGAAGGAGACGCGCGCCTTCCTGGGCGAACCGGCACGGAGCGAAGACTGAGGGGCTGCTGGGAGGGCGGGGCTGGTGCGCTGGGTGGCGGCTGTACCTGTAGAGGCGGGGGGCACGGATGTTGCCGCCACCCCTAGGGAGCTCCCATCCGAGGACGTGTCGCTTTCGCTGCTCTCACCAGCGGTCCCCGTCGTGGTGCTCCCCTCGCCCTCCGGATCACTGGTGCCCTCGGTGTCTGTTCCTGGGCCCACCGGGGCCTTGTGTCCTGCAGCTCCCTCGTGCTCCGATGCCATATCTCCTCCGCCTGATGATGCTAATGCACACATGCACAAGAAGATGAAGAGAAAGGGTGGGGGGAGAAAAAAGAAGACCAGGTTGAGTGCATGCAATGTCAACACCGTTGGCGGAGAGGACAGACACAGGTGCCTAATGCACTAAGCCGCGCATTCGGGGTACACTACTCAGTACTACTGACTAAGACAACAGGCCAAGAGACGTCAAACGCGCACATGGGAGATGCTGGACCTTCAATGGCTGTACTTGTCACCCTACCGAGGTGGGGGCCGGGGGCACAGTGCCATGCCTAAGGGAGAGGACTACACTACAGAAAGCGCCCTGGCCTAATGTCACCCACAGCCCTCCTCCCCCACCCAGACGCCTCCACTGCGCAGAAAGATAGGAGAATGTGCTGATACTCACCCCCTTGTGTCTGCTGTGATGTCTTAAAGCGCCCATCCAATTCAGGGTAGGCCACCGCCAGGATCCGGGACATCAGGGGGGTCATGGTGTGACTGGCACCCCTCCTAGGTTGGGAGGCCATCCCCAGCAGTGTTTCTGCGGTCTTCCTTGTTCCGCGGCGGATGTCCTCCCACCTCTTGCGGCAGTGGGTGCCCCGTCTGTTGTGGACCCCCAAGGTCCGGACTTCCTTGGCGATGGCACGCCAAATGTCGATCTTCTGATGGGCGCTGACCTATTAGACATGTACAGGGTGGAAAGGAGGAAATCATCAATGACCTGCATGTTAGATGTAATTGGCCCCCCCCCACCCACTTTGCCATATGGCACATGCTCTCATCTGTCGGGCGTTGCACTCCTCATTCGCCCCCCACCCCACCAACTTACATCCACCCCAATCCACACAGGCATAGCCCATTCCATTAGCACCCGGTGTACTCACTTGTTGGTCTGGAGGACCGTAGAGTAGCGCATACTGGGGGAGGACCCCATCCACGAGCTTGTCCAACTCTTCAGACGTGAAGGCAGGGGCCCTTTCCCCAGTCGCAGCAGCCATTGTATCTTCCAGACCGAGGTCACAGCAGCACTTGCAGTATAGGTCCTCTCCTGTGGATGATCAGGTCTCGAGTAATTAAGCAGATAGAAAATGGCGGTCACGTCCGCGGCGGTGCGTACCGCGGCGGTGCGTACCGCGACCGCCGGCGCACTTCGTTATTGGCTCCTGAAACCCATAGGCTTCAATGTTAACCAATGCGGCTTTGCGCCGCGGTCTGCGACCGCCTACCGCCACGGTGTGCCCCGCCAGCGCATTGACCTCACATCCCATTGTCCCACTTCACAGGTCAGGCAGCCGCCATTTCAAGGGCCCACATGGCTTAATTTTGACTGCGACACACAGGCCTAGGCCTTGCATTGCCACACATACACGCCTTTCAAACCATTGCCATTCTTTAACTGTGCAAGCTGTCTGTACGTACCTGTGGTTTGGCTGACTCTGTGCTCCATGTTGTCCTTCCTAGGCACCGTCCGCTGGGACTTGCGATGAGAAGGAGGAATCCTCGCGTGTACCGACCGCTGGTGGACCTGTCGACAATGGAAGAACGCCATATAATACTTCGATACAGATTTGACCGTGCCACTATCCATGAACTGTGTGCCCAGCTGGAGCCAGCCCTGATGTCCCCCATCCGCCAACCCACAGGGATTCCCCCTCTGGTGCAGGTTTTGTCAGTCCTCCATTTTTTGGCCAGGCTGTCATTCCAGACCACAGTGGCCATGTCATCTGGAATGTCTCAGCCTATGTTTTCTAAGATTTTGAGCAGAGTGTTGTCTGCCCTGATGAAACTCATGCGGAGCTACATCATTTTCCCTGAGGAGGGTGACTTGCCTACAGTGAAGGGTGATTTCTATGCCCTTGGACATATCCCCAACATCATTGGTGCCATTGATGGGACCCATGTGGCTTTGGTACCCCCAAAAGACGATGAGCAGGTGTACCGAAACAGAAAAAATTATCATTCGATGAATGTCCAGGTGGTCTGTTTGGCTGACCAGTACATCTCCCATGTAAATGCCAAGTTCCCAGGGTCAGTGCATGACGCGTATGTGATGCGAAATAGCAGCATCCCCTATGTGATGGAGCAGCTACAGAGACAACGTGTGTGGCTAATAGGTGACTCTGGTTACCCCAACCTGCCGTGGCTACTGACCCCAGTGAGGAATCCCCGGACAAGGGCAGAGGAACGCTACAATGAGGCCCATGGGCGTACTAGGAGGGTGATTGAGCGAACCTTTGGACTCCTGAAGGCCAGGTTTAGGTGCCTGCATATGACTGGTGGATCCCTAATGTACTCACCAAAGAAGGTGTGCCATATCATCGTGGCCTGCTGTATGCTTCACAACCTGGCTTTGCGACGCCAGGTGCCTTTCCTGCAGGAGGATGGTCCAGATGGTGGTGTTGTAGAAGCCGTGGAGCCTGTGGAGAGTGAAGAGGAGGAAGACTCAGAGGACGACACAGACAATAGGGATAGAGTGATACAACAGTATTTCCAGTGACACCCAGGTAAGACTCACCCACGCCATTTCCCAATTGCTTCTAGCCTCCTGCATCTGTACTTTCTGTAGTTCCCCACAGATGTTTTTCATTAATTTTTGCCTTTCCCTTCCCTTCTCAGTGCTGTCTGACTCAGTACCTGACTTCTGCTTGGTTCGCACATGAAATACAGCGTATTGACATTGGTATGTTGTCATGACTAATTGACAGAACAGAAATGGAACAGTAATATGTAATCCATTTGTTAATAATACAGCATGACTCAAAACAGATTAGTGTTCAAAATGTGATTTATTTACAGTGCTAGATATCGGTACATGTGATTCTAAGGGTGATGGGTGGGGGTGGAGGAATATCCATGGCAGAGTCCAGTTCTCAGTCTCACAGGTGCATTGTTCTTTTGCCTGTGGAAGGATGGAGCATAGGCAGTTCATGGTTGGACAGGGTGGCAATGTGGGACAGTGGGAAGAGTTCAGGGGGTATGTCCTGCTGGCGGGGGTCTTGACATCCTACTCTGTCTTTTTCTTTGGTCTCAGGCTCCTCTTACGGGGTGGTTGTTCTTCAGCAGGAGGTGGGGTTCTGGGGGGCTGTCGAGGTGTTGGGACCTCCTGTCCACTAGCGCCGGCGGAGGTGGTAGGCTGTTCCTGGTCCGGCCTAGTGACAGGGGCCCTGTGTGGTGCACCATGGTCCCGCAACGCGTCCTCTATCCTGTGGAGGGCCAGGACGATGGTCCCCATTGCGGTCCCGATGATTCTCAGCTCCTCCCTGAACCCCATGTAGCGTTCTTCCTGCTGTGCCTGGATCTCAGTGAACCTGGCCAGTACCGTCGCCATCGTTTCTTGGGAGTGGTGGTATGCCCCCATGATGGTGGTGAGGGCCTCTTGGAGAGTGGGTTCCCTGGGCCTCTCCTCCCCCCCCTGTCGCACAGCAGCCCTCCGAGCTGCCCGGTTTCCCCCGGCCTCTGTCCCCTGGCCGGTGTGCCCGCTACCACTGCCCCCAGGTCCCTGTTGTTGTTGGGGTGTTGGGTTAGCCTGGGTGCCCTGTAGTGGCGGACACACCGCTGATTGAGCTGTCCTAGAGACAGAGGCATGGGCCCGCTGGGTGGGAGCTGTGCTGGTGTCGGCAGAGGGGGTCGGGTCTGGTGTGGCCTGTGGCTGCCTGAGGGGAACCGACTGCCCAGAGGTCCCCGATGGTCCGGGCTGGTCATCAGGTTCACTGTCGACAGAGCTGCTATCCTCAGTGTGGGCCTGTTCCGGTGGTGGGATGGACACTTCTGGACCCTCCTGGCTGGTGTGTTGTCGTTTGGGTCCTGCATGGGGTAAGAGAGTTTGGTTATTGTTTCTGTGTGTGCAATAGCGTGCGTGTTATGGGTGCCCTTGTTCCCCAGTGCAGGCATTCCCTTGAGGGAGGTGTTGTGAGGGTATTTAGTGGGGGGGAGGGGTTAGTGCAGTGGTCATGCATAGGTGATGGGTGCCCATGATTTGTGTTGGCATGCAGGAGTTGGTGTTGGGATGGGTGGGTTGTGCTGGTGAGACATTGTCAGGGAGGATATGTGCTGGGGGGTTGGGGTTGAGGGTGGGGGTGTGGGTTGGCATGCTGGTGGGGTGGGGGGGATATAGTATTTGAGATGGGACTTACCAGAGTCCATTCCTCCGGCTACTCCAGCGAGGCCCTGAGGATGCAGGATGGTCAAGACCTCTTGCTCCCACGATGTAAATTCGGGAGGGGTGGGTGGGGGTCCGCCGCCAGTCTTCTGGACCGCGATGTTGTGCCTGGAGACCATCGATCGGACCTTCCCCCGTAGGTCGTTCCATCTTTTGCGGATGTCCTCCCTATTCCTGGGATGCTGTCCCACCGCGTTGACCCTGTCCACGATCCGCTGCCATAGCTCCGCCTTCCTGGCTATACTGGTGTGCTGCACCTGCGAGCCGAAGAGCTGAGGTTCCACTCTTAGGATTTCCTCCACCATGACCCGGAGTTCTTGGTTCGAAAAGCGTGGGTGCCTTTGGGGTGCCATGGGGTGGTATGGTTGAGGTGTGGGGTGGTGTATGTGATGAGGAGTGTGTTGGTGAGTGGTGCTTTGTGCTACTATGTGGTGTGTGTGATGGTGTAGTGTGCCTCAGTGTGTCTTGCTATGGATTGTCTGCTGTGTCTCTCTCTCCTTCTCTCAGTAATTATGGTCGCAGGAGTTTGTGGGTGATGTGGGTGTGTGTTTTATAGTTGGTTGATTGTGTGTGAGTGGTGTGTGTATGTGTATCAGGTGTGTGTATTTCAAATTGTCCAATGTGGCTGTGTTTTGGTGATGTGTGTGTATTCTGACCGCGGCGGTGTGTACCGCCAATGGAATACCGCGTTTGAATGACCGCCGTGTGGATTCGCGGGTCGTAATGGCATGGGCGTATTTCTGTTGGCGTGACGGTGGAGGTTTGGTCATCTCCAGTTTATCGCTGCCCGCCGATGTGGCGGGCTGCAGTGGAGGACGGATTTTTGGAGGTTTGGCCGTTGTGGGTCAGAATGACCGTGGCGGTTGACCGCGGCCGCGGCGGTGTTATGGCGGTCTTATGACCGGCGGTAAGGGCATTTTACCGCCGAGGTCAGAATCACCCCCTAAGTGAAGACTGCGAGCCTATGCCGCGTATCATGGATCCTCTCCTTTTCTGACTAAATGATCATATTTCTTGGAGAAGTTAAAAATTCTACCATTTCTGTAATCTATTTCATCGCGTTTGAGTTTAAGTGCGTTTCTCTGAGTGATCTTATTTTGGTGTTGATTGATCATCTCATTAAGAATTGCATAATTTTTAGTCGCTGCTTCCTCTAAGTTCAATCCTTTTATTTTGGCCCCTAAATTGGATATATCTAATTGTAGTTTGGAGACTTCCTGTCTGCGTTCTCAATCAAGATATCTATCAGTCTTGGAGAGCTAGAGGTCAGCTCCTTTTCACAATTTCTGGTTTTATTAGAAGACTGTGGACATTTTTATTGCAAAGAACTCCATCGGAATTTACGAGTATTTTGGGATCATATACATTCTGTGATTAAGTTTCTAAGGTATGCATTATGTTATTTAGACTCATACTGATTGGGTTCACTTTTTATAATCCTTTTGGTGGCACCATGGGATTACAAGTAGATGTGGTTTTAGCATGTTTTTGCTGGCTTCTTGTTATTCTGGTATCTTGCTATTTTCACAAGTGTGTTATGATAGATTGTCATTCTATAAACAGATTTTCTGCTCTTTTTTCTGAGATGATTTCGGCACATAGCCTATTCACACACTAATATACTATACTTGTTTTTTCATGCATGAACAGTATATAACATATTTCAAAGTATTCAATTCATCATTTTGGTATTGACACTCACCTATTTCTTTTATCACAACACCGCCTGGTGATGGTGATGGGTTTTAGCAACTAAATCTGTCAATAGACAGGTTATATGATATCCATGTCTGTAAATAGTTAAAATTGTATCCTTCACAGCCCTGAGGAAGTCAGTGAGATTATCCTCTTGCATGACGAAACACGTGATAGCTGTTGGTATTTTGACCGTGTACAAGGAGAACAATCCTCAATAATAAACAGAAGAATGGATTTAAGCTGCTGACTACTGACTACATTTATTTTGAGTAGAACTTGGATTACAAGAAGAAGTCACTACTTGTGTTAAACAGGTACACTAAAGTTTCTTGTCATTTGCACGAGTGCCTTGGTCCCTTTTGAATCTTATTTGTTTCGCCCGAGAAACTTTGGAGGAGTTGGGAGGACCCTCCTTCCAGGAGCAGCGTGATGTTATTTATTGGTTCATAAATACTATTTAGTGATTTTCTGTGAGCGCCTTTCCAATAACCAATCCCCCCCATTCCTTTTCTTCATTTAGGAGTGAAAATCTGTCCCCGTTTTTTTAGAAAGAGACGGTTAAAATGTGAGCCTTCACAACACTGTGATGAATGTGAAGGTTCACACAACCCTCTCTTAAAAACTAGGGCATTTATTTGTTTTCACCAAAAGTGCTGGGATGCCGGGACAGTCCTTGAAAAACCAGGACTGTCCGGGCAAGTCTGGGATATCTGGTCACCCTAGCCTGTAGGCGAAACTCCTCCAGCCACAGGCCACAAGTAAAACAAACAAAGCAGGAGCAAGAATGACAGAAAACTCATTGCACAAAGCAGTTACACTCTATGAAATGGGTAAAGTTTTGTTTCTTTGCTCCCTACCAGAATCCTCCTCAGCCTCTCTCAACTTTAACCTGGGAGCTCACTGAAATTAGTGTGGGGCCCAGTGTTTCCATCCAGCCTAATGCCACACCCAATCCAACCTCTGCTTCATAAGCATGTCCTGCTCCCTCCTATTGTAAGCTATGGCACTGTGCTGACTCCACCCTGGACCTCAATGATCAACTCTCCAGGGCCGACAGTAGCAGTCCCACTAAATATGGTCACATCCACCACCCTGACATCACTATGCTGGTCTGTGCCTCAAGGGCGAGTGAAAGCCTCACGTGGCACATTCACAGCTTCTCCCCTCCCCCAAAGGAGCTGCTCTTATGTTCCTTCTCTCCTTAGGTAATAAGGTGAGGGTGCTCCGCCCTCACGCCCATGCTCACCAGCCACTGCTGGTAGGGGGCCAGAGAAAATTACACTTAAAAACTGATCACCGGGAGGAACCAGAAGGGAAAAAAGCACATAGTACTCTACCATATTCTATAAGGTTCTCCAGTGGGGAGCAAGCCCATTGCAGTTTGAGCAGCCTTCTTTATTTATTCTTAATGGGGAGGAGGCCTGCATTGAGGAAGCCATACTCTGGAGTCCGGCACAATAAAAACTACCACAGGGGACCTCATCTTCCGAGGGCAGGGCAACACAAGAGTGAGTATTGCTGTGCTCTTGCCGTGCATCTCCCACTCCCTTTCCTGTTATTCGGTTGAGCGGGGCTCACACTACATCATCACCCACAGTTCATGCAGGTGGGTAAAATAGAGGCTGCCATGTCCCACACGGCACAGGAATGTGTCAACTGGTTGAGGAGCCAGCCAGAGTCATGAGGTAGTGGACTCCCCACATGGCTTCTGATTGATTTCATGCTAGATTCCCCAGTGGAGGGGCAGGGGCACCTGGCAGTAAAAATTGAAAAGTGCAGCATAAGTTTATGTTTGTCAAAAAAGAAAAGAAAATGAAAAGAATTTTTGGAATGTTAGAGCTGCACAACTAATATTTATGTCCTAAGGTGAAGGGCGTCCCATATGTCTTTGCAAGGGCTCAAATAGTTACACATGGGCGTTATTGTGGTGCCCAAGGAGTGGGCAGAGGCATGCCATTGTTTTTTTGATTGTCTTAGGAATGCCAGAATATTAATAGCCCCTAAATGTTGCCATCAAAAGTCACTCCAAGTTTCCTGGGGTATTCTAATTATGACCATTGGAGTATTGCACTCCTTAAGCTTGTATTTTGGTACATGGGCTTTGAACTGTGAGGAATTCTATTTGTGGGTTCTAAAGTTGCAGTGGCAGCCTGGAAAAAGTAGAAATTAGACTCTGAGACACATAATAATCAACACAAGGCTTTATTGGCAATGTTGGTGATTACCAATGCAAGGTTTTGCATAATAACAAATTTTGAATGTTAGTACTATTCCCATTGATTTCACTGATGTTGCAAATGTGGATTATAATATGCTTTCCACTTTTGTTTAATGCGTATACCCTAGCAAAGCCAGTAGACATCCCTTATTGATAATGTCACACCGTTATATTGTGATATTTTATCTAATATAGTTGGGGGCATTGTGGTAGTGGGCTTGGGGCTTGATGAGGGTGTGAACCATTTTGAGGCTGTCATCAAAGTTATTTCCATCTACCTAAATGTATACATTTGCAATTATTGCATAATATTTTTTTTGTGTGTATGTAATAAAATACTTCCCCTTTTTATAAGAAAAGGCACTTACTAGAGCACTATTCATTGGGTGTTGTTTGTTGCATTCCGTGAGTTGGGATTACTAGGTCACACCACCTCCCTTAGTGTCCCTTGGACTGATATTCTTCGCTGCCCTGAGAGAGTCAAATACTACAATGAGGTACTTGATTCTCAATAATTGAAGGGTGCAGACTTATTACTAGTGAAGGACTCACATCTTTTGCAACTGATAACACACTTTCTTACAGAACAACTTGCTTTTGAAATTTAGACAGAGCAAGATCTGTCCTGCTTGTTTGTTGGCCCTCAGGCACTGTATCAATTTTAGGTCTCGCCTTCTAGACAGCTGATGCACTGTCTGCTGCAAGGCATATTATGGTTCCACCAACAACATACAAGGGCTTGTATCCCCCCATTGCTTACCGTTGGTCGGCTTGTCTGTCGCTCACATTTGCCTGATTTTTAGTTGTGTCCCGGCTTGTCAATCTTGTATTTGTCCCCTATGGGATTGGCTGGTGACTATGCTATCACGCCGTGCTTTTTTTAAGACTACTTTTTCTTTTCAGTTAAGCACTACATGTACTTCTTTCCCACTACACTCTTTTGTGCTTCTCTCTGTTGTGCTTTTAATTGCCACCCCATTCTGCTCTCACCGTCATGAACTTCCTCCATTGCTTTCTCACTATTGTGCTTTTTCATTGCCCATTCCACGTTGCTCTCTGGGTTCCTTAACATCCCCACTCTTGCCCTCCCTGTTTCTTCCCCTGACCTATGCCCTCCTTTCTCGCTCGTTCCTTCTCCTTTCCATCCCTGTACTTCCCACATTTGGTGCATCCACCGACGTTACGTCCCCCTACCGGATTCTTTAAAATAAGAAACCAAACTCCTTGAAGCATTTTTCAAAGTGCACACATGCTTGCCCGCTTCAAATTAAAAAAATAAAAAATAAAAAACGGTAGTCTTGCCACAGAGCATCCCCAAAAAACAGAATGGCAATAGGTCTCAAAGGCTGGACCTAATGACTTTGCTAATGCTGTTACTGTATTGTCACTGACGACTTTACCATTAAGCCACTGAAGTTGCCCGCCGCGTTTTATAAATAATACAATAGAAAAATGAATTTAACCTTTCCCCCGCCAGTAACTTGAATCCACGCCATTCATGTTCTACGACTCGAGCTGCGAATGCCATCTCTTGCAGCTTACGTTGCTGATCAGATCTCGAAGGTAAATATTTCGGGGAAAAAACAATTCCAAGAAAAAATTCTGAACTCGTGCGCTGTGCTTTTCTTTTCTTTTTTAAGAAACAAGCCGGTGGTTACATTTGGCTGAGCCTCACAGTGTTTTCATTCGCTCCTCTGATTGCTTTATGCATTTTTAAGTACCCAGTGAGCAGAAAGTATTAGGGACAAGCTTAACAAAAGGCTTCCACGCACACCGCTCGCTCAATGGGTTGCTGCATCTTAGATACAGACCTTTAAGCCAATATAAATAAAAGACGCATTTAGACGGAAGGCTGTTTTATTATATTGCATGGTCAAACAATGTCCATGCCGAGAGTTGTTTAGTAATGTCTTCTTCGAGTGCTTATGGGTTCCAAGAAGTGCCTGCTGATTAAATAGAGTAAATGACAAAGAAACTGAGAGAAACATTCATGAGGCATAAGAAACAAACATTTTGAGGCACATTTTTCATTGTGGACCGATCCACAGAAGTCTTGTCAGTTCTGCTCATTTTTCATGCATTCACCAGTCACCATTCTAAGGAGATTGACTTAACAGTGACCTTGTGTGGCATGGTGAAAGTATGCACATCTCCTCTTATACTTAGGCAATGCCATACATTGACTGGCCAGTAGGAGGCATTGGAGCCCCATTCCAGCTTCAATAGTTCGTACTGAAACACCCACGATTATCCAGTCACATACAATAAATGTGAGGACTGAGAACAGTTTGCCTATGGATAGTGGTATTGGAATTATGAGGTTGTGCAGTTGCAGCATTTTTTTACTTGGGTATAGTTTGCCGCAATTGCCTTATAATCGATCATTTGCTGCATAATCTGCAGATTTTAACAAAAAAATGTTTCTTGTTCAAACGGTTGAAAGTTACTAAAAATGGAGCAACACTGTTTTCCGGGCAGTGGAAGGCCCTTTGCAAAGTTTGACTGGTCACCTTTCTTTTGCCTATTGCTATATTTTTGTGTTAAACTGCCATTAATGAGTGAAACCAATCCCCGGGCAGTGTTAAAAGGTGTAAAAATTACAAAACAACAAAGCAATTTTATTCAAAAATGTTTCTAATTATGCTGCATAATTTGCCTTTTCTTGCAACATAATTTACTCAACCCTGCTGCATAATTTGTCCATCCCGTGCAGATGGAATTGACTGCCTCTCCCTACATCCACCTCCATATGTGCCTTTCATTGCTTCCAAGTCCAGATGCATGACCCAATACCTCTGAGCTTGACCCTTGCCACAGAACAAGTGCCCCTGAGCAATAGTAACAAGCGTTTATGTCTTGTGTTTTCTCAGGGACATGTCCTCACATCAGTAGTCGTTCAGAAAAGGCTATGAGGAGCCATATCACAAAGAATAACTCATAGCATCCCCTTAGGTAATATGTTGCAGCCTTTACAGAGCTGCACTAGTCTCCTCACATTCCAGGTCACCCTGTGCTATTGCACTTACAACACCTAGGATAGCTACCCTCATCAACACGGAATTTCGACAGTGTGTTTTGTATTGTGCAAGCAGCCTTATTTTAGCCATATTTACAAAGAACTGGTGTAGCGCGGCGCTGCACCAAAATTGGCAGTGCCATGCTGCATTAGTTCTGAAACGCAGGGATGTGCCATATTTACAAAAATACAGCGCATCCCTGTGTTTTCCCCAGTGCCAACGATAAATTAGTTGCCTAGTGCCAACGCAGCCACGCTTGCGCAATGGTGCGTTGTGGGGTAGATTGTTTTTGTGCTGGAAGGAATACCTCCCTGCACAAAAACAATCTTCAATAGCAATTTGCTCGTTTTATGTGTACTGCAGACTGCAGCACACATAGAGCAAAAAACTAGGAGAAATGAAAGCATTTCTTCTCATTGCGCCATGCTAATGCCACCCCTGCGGTGGCATTAGATTTTGGGGCTGCCACCGGTTTACGATTTCTTGTAAATTTAGGGCTGGGTCAAAATGAAATGGGTGTTGCTGTGGGATGCCCACAGCAACACCAATTGGATGCGCCTACCATGCAAAGGTCTGTGTGTGAAGGGGTGGTATTTACAAGGTGACGTTAAACCACAAAAAGTGTCTTAGCGCAGCCTTGTAAATAAGGTGCAGTGCACAGAGCCATCGAAGCGTCACAAAAAGTGACGCTCCGGTGGCTCTTGGGGCTCGTAAATATGTCCCTTAATGTCCAAGTGCACAATTTGTGTGGCCTATGTGCAAGTTATGTGAGGTGATTGAAGTATTCTCCACAAAGGGTGAACTGCTTAATTGATGCACTTTGTGACAGTACTTTTAAAAGGTCAGCATGACAGGGATTTTCCACTAAGTTGATGCATGGGCTGCAGACAGCACAACCAACAATGATTGCCTCACTCTGTTCATGAGATTTGCTGTCTGCATCTCATGCACAGACCCGTGAAATACTTTTTCAGATGTACGCATTCACACCAGTACAGTCATATATATAATACAGTTGCATAACCGTGCCCTGTGCAAGCTGTTCATGACCCAGCCCGGGGGCTGTATAATGACAGAGTTCTCTGGCTCGTCGCACTGCCCAACAGGTTATGCACGGCAGACTGTAATGTGAATCTGAGTTACCTGTTCTCTGTTTCTGAGCTGTCTTGTCTGAAGATCAAGCTCTGGGAAATGTTGGATTAAATGAACTCACTTTACACATAAATAGCGCACAAAAACAGGTGCACAGCTTGCACTAAGCCAGTACAAGTCAAACAATTTGCATTTGTCCAATTATGGGAAGCTCAGCAAAATGCAAAACTAGCATTTGATGGCTCATTTATCCTGAAATTCGAGGATAGATTTAGTAGTAAAATAGTGCAAAAACACAAGCAGTACAAACAGCCTCTCGCGTTGTGATCATGCTATTATTTTACCGTGAACGGCGTGTAATTGTGCGACATGAAGGCCCATATTTATACTTTTTGACGCTAAACTGCGCTAACGCAGTTTAGCGTCAAAAAATTTAGCGCCGTCTAACGCCATTCTGAAGCGCCATGCGGGCGCCGTATTTATGGAATGGCGTTAGCCGGCGCAAGCAGACTGGCGCTGCCTGGTTTGCGTGGAAAAAACCACGTAGACCAGGCAGCGCCGGCGTTGGGAAAAAATGACGTTAGGGCGTCTTAAAATGGGGCAAGTCAGGTTGAGGCAAAAAAATCGCCTCAACCCGATTTGCGCCATTTTTTTACGACGCCCAGACGCCATTTCATGACTCCTGTCTTAGTAAAGACAGGAGTCATGCCCCCTTGCCCAATGGCCATGCCCAGGGGACTTGTGTCCCCTGGGCATGGTCATTGGGCATAGTGGCATGTAGGGGGGCACAAATAAGG
This sequence comes from Pleurodeles waltl, assembly GCF_031143425.1. Lineage (NCBI taxonomy): Eukaryota > Metazoa > Chordata > Amphibia > Caudata > Salamandridae > Pleurodeles > Pleurodeles waltl. The sequence continues at coordinate 662,454,362 of NC_090446.1, forward strand.
CCCCCCTATGCCACCCAAAAAAAAGTAAAAAAATATAAAAAATAATACTTACCTGAACTTACCTGAATGTCCCTGGGGTGGGTCCCTCCATCCTTGGGTGTCCTCCTGGGGTGGGCAGGGGTGGCAGGGGGGGTCCCTGGGGGCAGGGGAGGGCACCTGTGGGCTCATTTTGAGCCCACAGGCCCCTTAACGCCTACCCTGACCCAGGCGTTAAATAGTGGCGCAAATGCGGGGTTTTTTGACCCGCCAACTCCCGGGCGTGATTTTTGCCCGGGAGTATAAATACGACGCATTTGCGTCGCCGTCATTTTTTTAGACGGGAACGCCTTCCTTGCATCTCATTAACGCAAGGAAGGCGTTCACCCAAAAAAATGACGCTATTTGCCAATACTTTGGCGCTAGACGCGTCTAACGCCAAAGTATAAATATGGCGTTAGTTTTGCGCCGAATTTGCGTCGAAAAAAACGACGCTAATTCGGCGCAAACGGAGTATAAATACGGGCCGAAGTTTTCACAGGCCTGATCAGGAGCCGGAAAACCACGCTCAGTTCATGCTGCACAACTATCTCTACCTAATAGCACAGCATGAATCTGGTTGTAGACAGTTTCTAATTGAGCATGATTTGATGTATTATTATTCGAGTATACAAATTTATTCTATATGACAGTTACTTTATTCTGCACCCCTGGGTCGTGTGCCCGATTGGCACCCGGTTTTTCTCGATTTACTACGGAATAACTGGGCCATTGAACTGTTGCAACATTTCTCAGTAAAATGAGTGATTTGTTAGGAGCTGAGAGAACCATCTGCCCTCCGTGTGTGAGAGTGTCCAATTAATTTTGTTCAGCATGGCTTTGCCGCTCGGCGTCATTAAACTGGTTTAATGAGATGTTAAAAAAACTAATGTTTTAATGCAGAATGTCAAAGATTACCATGCCTGATCTATAAGCTCTTGATCCCACGCTTCCTTAGCGGAATGTCTGCTATCGGATAGGAGAGCGCGCGGGCCGAGCCTCACGCCTCCAATTATCCATGGGATAAGAAAGCTAGCTCATTGTGTTGAGGCACGAGGCAAGCTGTGGAGCTTTGTGCCTTGCGCTTCCTGTATGCTTCATTCAGCTTGGGAGACAGCCACTCCTGCCTTCAGCTGCAAAAGCGTGTCACTTAATCTGAAGGGAAATAAAAATAATAAAATTAAAAAAACACTTTGGACTCATCGCAGGAGAAAATACAACATATTAAGAAGTTAAACGCCTTAGATCTGAAGTGTAGATCGATACTTATGGCCCATAGAATTATGTGGTTCACATTTTTTTTTATCGCCAATAGCATGTAAGAAGAGTTCAAAATTCCCAAAATTACACGAATTACGATGGCATAATTTAAATTTCACATGAAGTAGAATTATACCTCTAGAGGGTAAAACTATGGGGCGGGATTAACTACATTATGTGGAAAGGAACAAAAACTGTGGTACGTTATGTGATTAAAGGTAAATTATGTGCAGCATTCTTGGGCATTATTGTATATGGGATAGTGTAACCCATGCGGTGCATTCTAAAAATATAGTAAGCCACCGAGGAGTTCCATGCCCATATAGAGGAAAGACTCTAAAGGTACAATGGACCCTTAATTAAACAAGATGAACGTCATAATCATACACTTGCAATGAAATCTATGAAAACAGGTGAATAGATTGTTTCAAAATGGTATTTTCATTTAATAAATACACAAATAATGTGGGAAACTAAAAACATTGATCGCAATCGTCCTCAGACAAGTTAATTGTAACATGACAGAAGTACAGAATATGTCACATACATATGTTGCCCATGCTTGCACACATTAATTTAGTTACTAGACTGTGATTCAGGGAACTTTAGTCGATGACGTTTCGATCCCACAATTAGTACTGGGATCATCATAAGGGCCTGGGATGTGCCTGAGAGACTGAGGAATGCAGCCAAGACCTGTATAAATATCAGAAGGAAAGAGCGAGAGAGAGAGAGAACAGGAGATTAGGAGGAAAACGAACAAAGAAAAAAAAGGAGATTGTTGAATTGAATCATATTAATATAAAGACAATAGAAAACACCCATTGGGTGGGGGATGGCTGGGTGTGTGAGTGATGGCAACTAACGCATTGTGGGAGGCCAATACAAATGCATCATCAGGTGCCACAATGTGGAGTATAAGGATATGAAAGTTACCAGAAAAACATGCAGGATAGACAAGGGACCCCATGCAAAACCATATAATCCAGATGCTGTAGAGAATAGAGAAACATACCGGTGCAAAAGTGGGAACTGATTTCCCCACAGCACAAAGGAAGTCAGGGTGAAAAGTGACTCACAATTTTGTATATCAAGGATAAACTTACCAGGCCAGTATGGCTTGAGGAAGTTGAGAAGTAGGGTGACTACGGCAGTTAGGAGCTGCAAGTATGGTTCACCTTTGAGAAGGGTTAAACCAACTCAGGATAGAATCCATGTAGAATTAGGTAAGAGATGGCCAAGCCACAATTCCTACAATCTAGGGAACAAAAACCAAGAATCAAGAAATGTGCAGATTAACCAAAAGGACTACAAAATGGGCAAAGACCCAGTGCGGGTGCAGGAGACTCACCGTGTGTCCCATCACCCACATGGTTTGCCATGGTAGAATCACCCTTGTATTACAGTGGATCTCTGGGGTGGACAGACTGGGGCCATGTATAAGCACCAGGGGAGCATGTTCTGTTCCCTGCGTGGATGCAGCAGAAAGGTAGCGGCCATCTTGGAGAGAATATTTATAGTGAGTGAAAAAATAAAGATGGCAGAATGTAGTGAGGAAAAGGTGGCGGCCATCTTGAAGGGGATATTGGTGAGGGAAATTTAAATGAGGGAATGATGTTGTCTGGCCAGTCAGAGCTGTCTAGGGAAAACTCACTGGGGAGAATCAAGGCAAACATACTGCCACCTGGCAAGGCCACAACCATATTGCATGACACATTTAAGGAGGAGGAGGGAGAATAAATTAATTATGTGTCGGCCATCTTAGGAAGGGTTGCGAGGCCACCCCTGTGGTTATGGGAGCTAATGAGGGGGAAAGAAAGGGGATGAACCCCAACCAGCCAAGGAGGATAGAGAACACCCCTAGTCTGAGCCAAGGACCATGACACATCAGATGAGGAGAAGGAGGTAATACCAAAGCGGCTGAAGAAAAGAAAGGATTAATGAAAGCGAGAGATGGTTGGAAAAAAAGAGTGGAAGCACTCATAATCACATACAACTGAATAAACACGTCATATACATAATAAATACAGAGAGCTTATGTAAAGTGTATTCAGGAAGAACAAAAATGATTCATAGGAGAGTGTCCATGAGGGGGTCTAACAAGGCCTCAACTGCAAAGATATAAAAGTAGTTCATTGTAAGAAGCTTGTCATACATGTGTTGTCCAGTCTTCCATTTTATTCAACCAAGTGTACAGACTTTTGTTACACAAGATCCATTAAAACTCCTCCTTGTTTTGTAAGGAAGAGATGTCACCTTCTCTGTCTGGGGATTTGATGACTTCTACCACTTGCCACCGGAGATGATTTTGTGTATGCCCCTTTTCCAAAAAGTGCTCCACCAGCGGTGCATTTTACACTTTACAGCAAATTCTGCTTCTGTGCTGGCAGATGGGAATACAGATCTTTTGTGTGGTTTGACCAATGTGGACCTTCTCACAAGGGCAAAATATAGCATATATAACATTTGCAGTACTGCAGTTGGAAAAGTGAGTTAACAATAGTAATCCTGACATGTTCAAACATCTTAGACTCAATAGTGAACTGACATAGTATACGATTACCACATTTAGAATGTCCTAGCACCAGGGGAAGTCCCCACAGTTGTGTGAGTGAGGGACTTGTGGCTTTGAAGAGTAAGGAGGCCCGTACTAAATGATCTTTAATATTCTTGCCTCTACGAAAGGAAAATAACGGGCTTTCAAGGTTAAGGATTTCCACATTCACTATGGCCCAATGTTTTAGAATACATTTCCTCAGTAGGTTGGATTAGGGGGAAAAAGTAGTCACACATACAAGTCGGTCATACATTTTCTTGTCCTTAGGAGTGGAGAGCGCATCCTTGGGGCAATAACATGCCTGTTTCATGGATTGTTTAATCAGTGTACATGGATAACCCCTGGCTCATAGATTGTTAGATAACACCTGGGGTGGCAAATCCATTTTAGTCTCTCCTTGTGACACCTCTTCCCCGTCACCTAGTGACCATTTATCTATTTAGCTAGCTGTGTTTCATTTCATTTATTTTATTATTTCTTTTAGTTTTCACCATGTGCTCCATTTTATAAGAAATGTTCTCCTTTTCACTATCAGTGGCATTCTAAGAAGGCGCCATTATTAGCATCATGATCAGTGATGTACGTAGGTATTGTCATCATTTCCATTTTCCACTTGATGTGATAGGAACATCATGTGCACTTTTTAGGGATTGTTTATGCAATTGCCCACACAAGTCTGACACATTATTAGCTGTTTGGGAACAGACATGTGTCAGGGATCCTACATGATCTGGTTAAATACATGTCACACGGACAAGGTCATTAGAGGGGTTCCTTCCAGATGCCATCTATGCTGCATGTTCCCTTGCCGCAGAACTCAACCTTTGTGTCACCACAGAGTCTGACCTGAAGACCTAATTCCAAGGTAATGAGGGTCGGGGGTGCTTCTCGTGGACATGTTAATGTCAGATTAGGTTTATCATACCTAGCTCTCACTGGGTAGAGATTAGGTTTTCCTTTCAAAGAATTTTATATCTCATGTGTATTGTCAGATGGTGGGGTTTTCATATTCACAACTCTCATCTTCACAATTTTGCTTTTATTCCTGTTTATTATTCTAATCATTGCAGCACATGCGTTTTATCTCAGATTTCAGTATTTTCAATAAACCTATTGAAAACTTTCCTGCATCTCCTTCATTGCCTTTGTGCGACTGAGACTGATTGCTAACAAGAGAAAAGGATAACTCCTATTCCACCACAACTTTCCTGAGAGGTCTAATCTAGAGTCCACACGTGAGGATGCCAAAAGTCACCTTTACTGTCTGAGTTTTGGTGAGGTACTGCTTGTGAGCTGGGAGGGTTGGGCAGACAGTTGGACTTGTTTAAGGGTGACTCAGTCACGTACAAACAAAGGTGCTGTCACCCCTAAACCAGCAATCTCGCTAGAGAGCGAGAATCCAGAATGGAATGGCACCACTAATTTACAGATATTCTGAATATCACGTCTCATACACAGCAAGTATCCTGAGTCCCATTTTACGGAGATGACCGTGGTCTTAGGGGTAATCCTCTTCAACTGAATAGGGAGTACCTAACTAGGGTGTTCAAGCTTGAACCCTTAAAAAGACTTTTCCCCCATTTAGTGTTCCTTCTCCCTACCAACCAGTTAGTATGGCTAATGACATAAACATTCATGAAAATGTCAGACAGGCATTAACACAACATCTAGTAGCCCATGGCTTAACAGATGAGGGTAGGGATGGCACATTTATTGTGGAAGCTCATGAAGCTTACCGAACAGAAACATTTTTTTTCTGGGTTACTTTTCCTGATGAAAACAATGCAACGCATACATGTCACACATGTAGAATTGCGAATGTACTGCAGCAGTACCAAGCTTACCAGTATCTAGACATACCGCTTTCTTATCAAGGACATCATATTTGGTTTACTAGCGCCCTACCACATGTAATACAACAAGTTAGAAGAGTTCCCTAAAGTAATGGCAGGTCAACGTGGCCCATGTTTGCCACATGCTCCCCACATCCTGGCGTACAGTCAATGCAAATAGCAGACGTACGCACAGGTTTATAATGAGCTAGTAGCATTCTACAGACAAATGGTACAATTCACTGTGCTGTCCTTGAATATCACCGCAGCACTGGCTGCACCAGCTGATCCACAATTGGCTGTTACTGTGATTAACCCACAAATAGGGCATTCTATTATGGGCAAAGCGCCCACAGAACATGAGAAGATTCTGTTCTGGATAACACAAAAAACTAACCAGCTGGAAGTAGTGTTTCCCCATTTGGGACCCCTAGATCAATAAGGAATTCTCACCATGAGCTTGCCATTCGGAATGGTTCCCTCAGTGGACGACTGCACCACATGGGGGAAAGCCTTGCTGCAATTTACACTACCACGCATGGTACTCCAACACTTGCCAACTTACCAGAAGTGTTAAAATAAAATCAAAATGAACGCAGGGCTGCTCCAGCCCTAGATTTGCAGATGAAACTGATGCGCAACTTCAACACAGTCTCCTCATAATACTCAGTAACATTAAAGGAGAAGCAGTAGTGTTGGTTATACGCCAGTGACTCCGGGAGATTCCACAGGTTGGAACAGGAGCGTCAATTACCAAATATATTTCCGAAACCTATAGTACTATAGGAGGGGATAGTTTGGGAGTCAAGCCTAAGAAGCCTGAAATTAAGAGTACCACCCCTACGGAAGGTTCTAAAAAAAACACAAGGGGGTTCTAAAAAATGCTGGGATAAACAAAAACAAAATAAATACAGAAATGTCAGGAAGCACACTCTCTAAATCTGGTGAGCTCAGAAAGGATATATATATATATATATATGATAAATGTTAATGACTCTTGACAGATATGCTGATACACGTCCCTAGCGTACCTTTCTGGACATGCCAAATAGACAGAGTGAGAGAGTGGGCCGGTCAGAGCAATGCACTGATGTAGGAAAGTACCATCTTGCCTGGCATGTTACCCCCATATTTCACGGTATATATGTTGTTTTAGTCTATGTGTCACTGAGACCCTGCCAGGCAGGGCCCCAGTGCTCATAAGTGTGCCCTGTATGTGTTCCCTGTGTGATGACTAACTGTCTCACTGAGGCTCTGCTAACCAGAACCTCAGTGTTTATGCTCTCTCTGCTTTCCAAATTGTCACTAACAGGCTGGTGACCAAATTCACCAATTCATATTGGCATACTGGAACACCCTTATAATTCCCTAGTATATGGTACTGAGGTACCCAGGGTATTGGGGTTCCAGGAGATCCCTATGGGCTGCAGCATTTCTTTTGCCACCCATAGGGAGATCTGACTATTCTTACACAGGCCTGCCAGTGCAGCCTGAGTGAAATAACGTCCATGTTATTTCACAGCCATTTACCACTGCACTTAAGTAACTTATAAGTCACCTATATGTCTAACCTTCACCTGGTGAAGGTTGGGTGCAAAGTTACTTAGTGTGTGGGCACCCTGGCACTAGCCAAGGTGCCCCCACATTGTTCAGGGCAAATTCCCCAGACTTTGTGAGTGCGTAGACACCATTATACACGTGCACTATACATAGGTCACTACCTATGTATAGTGTCACAATGGTAACTCCGAACATGGCCATGTAACATGTCCAAGATCATGGAATTGTCACCCCAATGCCATTGGGGAGACAATTCCATGATCCCCCGGGTCTCTAGCACAGAACCCGGGTACTGCCAAACTGCCTTTCCGGGGTCTCCACTGCAGCTGCTGCTGCTGCCAACCCCTCAGACAGGTTTCTGCCCTCCTGGGGTCCAGGCAGCCCTGGCCCAGAAAGCAGAACAAAGGATTTCCTCTGAGAGCGGGTGTGACACCCTCTCCCTTTGTGTGATGGCTGGGGAGGAGTAGCCTCCCCCAGCCTCTGGAAATGCTTTGATGGGCACAGATGCTGCCCATCTCTGCATAAGCCAGTCTACACCGGTTTAGGGATCCCCCAGCCCTGCTCTGGCACAAAACTGGACAAAGGAAAGGGGAGTGACCACTCCCCTGACCTGCACCTCCCAGGGGAGGTGCCCAGAGCTCCTCCAGTGTGCCCCAGACCTCTGCCATCTTGGAAACAGAGGTGTTGCTGGCACACTGGACTGCTCTGAGTGGCCAGTGCCAGCAGGTGACGTCAGAAACTCCTTCTGATAGGCTCTTACCTCTCTTGGTAACCAATCCTCCTTCCTAGGTAGCCAAACCTCCTTTTCTGGTTATTTAAGGTCTCTGCTTTGGGGAATTCTTCAGATAATGAATGCAAGGGCTCACCAGAGTTCCTCTGCATCTCCCTCTTCACCTTCTGCCAAAGGATCGACCGCTGACTGCTCAGGACGCCTGCAAAACCGCAACAAAGTAGCAAGATGACTACTAGCAACCTTGAATCGCTTCATCCTGCCGGCTTTCTCAACTGTTTCCAGGTGGTGCATGCTCTCGGGGTAGCCTGCCTCCTCTCTGCACCAGGGGCTCTGAAGAAATCTCCTGTGGGTTGATGGAATCTTCCCCCTGCAACCGCAGGCAACTAAAGACTGCATCACCGGTCCTCTGGGTCCTCTCTCAGCACGACGAGCGTGATCCCTGGAACTCAGCAACTCTGTCCAACTGACTCCCACAGTCCAGTGACTCTTCAGTCCAAGTTTGGTGGAGGTAAGTCCTTGCTTCCCCACGCTAGACGGCATTGCTGGGTACCGGGTGATTTGCATCTGCTCTGGCTCCTGCGCACTCTTCCAGGATTTCCTTCATGCACAGCCAAGCCTGGGTCCCGACACTCTAACCTGCAGTGCACAACCTTCTGAGTTGTCCTCCGGCGTTGTGGGAGTCCCTTTTGTGACTTTGTGTGGACTCCGGTTCACTCTTCTTCCAAGTGCCTGTTCAGGTACTTCTGCGGGTGCTGTCTGCTTCTGTGAGGGCTCCCTGACTTGCTGGGCACCCCCTCTGTCTCCTCATCCAAGTGGCGACATCCTGGTCCCTCCTGGGCCACATCAGCATCCAAAAACCCTAACCACGACCCTTGCAGCTAGCAAGGCTTGTTTGCAGTCTTTCTGCGTGGGAACACATCTGCAAGCTTCTTCACGACGTGTGACATCCATCCTCCAAAGGGGAAGTTCCTAGTCCTCTTCGTTCTTGCAGAACACCAAGCTTCTTCCATTAGGTGGCAGCTTCCTTGCACCCTCAGATGGCGTTTCCTGGGCTCCTGCCCACTCTCGACCCTGTCGCAACTCTTGGACTTGGTCCCCTTGTCTTACAGGTACTCAGGTCTGGAAATGCATTGCTGGTGTTTGGTCTCCTTGCAGAATCCCCCATCACGACTTCTGTGCTTTCTGGGGGTAGTAGGTGCACTTTACACCTACCTTTCAGGGTCTTGGGGTGGGCTATTTTTCTAACCCTCACTGTTTTCTTACAGTCCCAGTGACCCTCTACAATCTCACATAGGTTTGGGGTCCATTCATGGTTCGCATTCCACTTTTGGAGTATATGGTTTGTGTTGCTCCTATACCTATGTGCTCCTATTGCAATCTATTGTAACTTTACACTGCTTGCATTACTTTTCTTGCTATAACCTGCATAATTTTGGTTTGTGTACATATATCTTGTGTATATAACTTACCCTCATACTGAGGGTACTCACTGAGATACTTTTGGCATATTGTCATAAAAATAAAGTACCTTTATTTTTAGGACTTCTGTGTATTGTGTTTTCTTATGATATTGTCCATATGACACCAGTGGTATAGTAGGAGCTTTACATGTCTCCTAGTTCAGCCTAAGCTGCTTTGCCTTAGCTATCTTCTACCAGCCTAAGCTGCTAGAAACACCTCTTCTACACTAATAAGGGATAACTGGACCTGGCACAAGGTGTAAGTACCTCTGGTACCCACTACAAGCCAGGCCAGCCTCCTACAAGATTGCTGTGAAGAAGTAATTCAGCCCATCTTACTGAGCACCGGTTCTAGCCCTGGCAATTCATGGCAACAGAATTGTCATTCTACCACCCCTGCCAGGTTCCAAAGTGAACAGATTTGTTTCCATTGACAAATTTGACAAATTTGACAAATTGACAAATTGACAAAATTGGACCATGTGGCTGATCCTTCACATTAGACCCCGAGGTCCCTTGGGTAGTTCCCAGTCCCCTCTCATTCTCCAACAAGATATACCTCTTCAAAGAAGAAACAACAATGCTTCTGAAATCACCAGCATGTACAACAATGCTACAAATACCTTCATTGAGCGTGGGGATGGCAGAGAATAAGAGTCTGCAGATTCCTGTCACCAGTTCACCCACAAAAACTGTCCATGATTTGGCTGTTTTTTACTCCAATGCAAAACAGACTGACAACATCATCTACTCTGATCCATCCACCAGCGCAGCCCAGGTTCCTGTTTTTGCAGAGACTGCTTCTGGTTACTTCATTGACTTTGATGACTTTTCTTCAGCTTCATCTACATCTGCAATTGAAACTCTTTCAAAGACACCTAAGCTGTACAAATGGACTAAAAATAACCATCTGGTTTATCCATGGTATTATGTGTGGATTCTACTGACATTGCTTACCTTTCTGTCATGGATTGGTTTTGTGACGGTTTTCTTTCTCCTGATAAATGGTCATTATTTTCCTGAACGCTCTGTTGTTGAACCAGTGGATGAATTTCTAACACCTTATAAGATAAGGTCCGAAGAGACTTGTACCATGTGAACATTTCAACAGTACCAATTCCTGATGGGACCTGGTGTTGTTTGTAATGACTGGAATTTTAAAACAGTTGATTCCATGCTGCCTGAACTGCAGGATTACACTGTATTTGAAAGTGAAGATGTGTATAAAAACACAGCAAATTAGGGGGAAATGTTCTGTTATCATCCTGGGGGACATTACTTTCTGCATCAAGCTAATAGACCAAGGGCAGCATTTAAGTACACACAATGGGAACACTGTTCAACTTCACCTGTGGGGAGCCCCAAAACATGTGTAAGAAAAAGTGCATATTTCTCTGAGCATGACACTACAAATGCATAGTCCATTGTTTTAAATTACCACCTTTTGAAATGTGGAAAAGTTTGCTAACCGTCACCAAATTAACCTATTCAGATTCCTTTGTTTCCTGGATTGCTGTTGAAGGTTATGAATACTGGAAGAGCACTGTTGATGTGAAAAGTAATTGGCGTACACAAGATTGGCAAACTCAGGGTAGAGAAACTTAGTATAGAGCATGCCTTACTCCTGTAAAAATTATATTTTAAATGACACAGTTCAACAAACAATCTGCTTAGGGTTGGCAACAAATAAAAGAAATAAATGTTCCCAATATCCCCACACCAGCCAAAATCACCAATTGGCAAACAGTCCTAAATGTCACCAAGGAAGAAGTAAATACTTAGGTCCAGAATGGTACCTTAAATTCCATATTTTAGAGTCCCAGCAGGTGGTTAATGTGGCCAATGGACACCAATGGGTGTCAGGCATGTTTTGCTAATTTCTCACGGGGTTTCAAGATTATCAGGCCAGCCCTTCGCTATGTCACAGGTCAACACTCTGGTATAGTTACTACATACAGTGTGGGAAAACTGTGACAACAATGGTTACGCACTAACACCTTAGCAGCAGTTAAAGAACATCTTAGCTCTTATCAGAGGAAGTAGACTTTCAGGATTTCCTGCTAGGTCCCAGAAACCCCACTCCAATTGATTCCTGTATGCCATATAGAACAAGATCTGGAAGCTTTCTCAAATGGACACAGCTGCACTTTTAATGCAGATAGAGAAGGAAAATATGGAAAAGGCTTTAGCTGTTGTCAATTTTGGCTTGAATTCTCTGTCCAACAGAATATATACACTCAATAATATAGGGCTGTATTAGGAGTTCTGTGGATGGATTAGACCGTCTTCAAAACTTCTAATGGTGAGGTTCCCGCCATTGTTGCAACCTCCCCACTGGGACCATAAAGAGTTTCCCACTAGGTCACCGGGCAGAAACATCAGTCAGTGGGAAACACCCTACAGCATTGTCTCCAGGCTCATAATCAAGCTGGCAGCAATTCTGTAAGATGTAGGATGTTGGCCAGTGGGACCCCCTGCACTGCTCATGCCAAGTGCATGGGCAGTGCAGGGGACCCGCTGGAGACCCCGTGGACCCATTCTCCACCATCCTTTTTATGGTGTTTCTACCGCCTAAACCAGCAGTCTTGCTAAGGAGCAAGAGTCCAAATATGACACAGTGCTTCTGTGAAGTAATTTTGTTTGAAAGAACAATTTCTTCAAATATGAAGGAATTGTTGTCGTAGTTGGACTGTTGCTCTAGGCAAGACCGCTGGTTTAGGGATGACAGCACTTCTGGTTGTAGGTGACTAGGCCAATCCCACCACAAGTCACAACTGTCGGCCTGTACCTGCCGGCTCAAAAGCAGTACATCACTAAAATCATAACCAGCAAAAGGTGAATTTGGCAGCCTTTACGCATGGACTCAAGAGTGCGACATCTCAGGAGAGTCGTGGTTAACATTTCTTACATGAGCAAGTCTCAGCCACACACAGGCAATGAAGGAGATGCAGTAAAGTTTCCAATAGGTTTTATTAACAAGACTGCAATCTACTGCAAAATGTATAAGCTGCAATGATTAGGATAATGAGCTATGCAAGAAGCAGAACTGTAAAAATGTGAGTCATTAATATAAAACCCCCCTCCATCTTGCAATAACATGAGATGTAAAATAGGCCCTAAAACCCTAGCACGGAGAATCTAACCTCTATCTTAAAGAGAGCTAATTGTGGTAAACCTAATCTGACAGTACCATGTCCATGAGAAGAGCCTCCTAACCCTTGTTACCTTGTAATGAGGTCTCTAGATCAACCTCCGTGGGGACATGAAGGCTAAGTCTGCATTAAGGCATAGATGGCATGGATGGCATCTTGTAGGAATCCCTCTCATAATCTTGTTTGTGTGAGATGTATTTATACAGATCTCGTAGGTCCCCTGACGCAGGTAGGTTCCCAAATAATGGATAAGAAGGTATGCTTGGGGTGGCAACTATATGAACAATTCTTTCCAAAGTACATTATGTTCCTGCCACATGTAATTGGGAAAGGGACATGATGTCAATACCTACGTATATCACTTGTCTTTGAAACTGATAGTGACGCCTTCACTGATCATGTGAAATCAAAAAATCTTCCTAACTATAAATATAGCAGCCGTCTTGGAAGAAATAATTAAATAAATGTGCTAAAACAGAGCAGTCTAAGTAGGTTAAAAGTCACTGGGTGACAGGGGCACAGGCCTGCAAGCCAGAAGGCTAGGATATCTCCTGACTCCCAATAAAACTAAATAGGACCCACTACACCCTCCCCATTACGGGAACAAGTATGATGCCATAAGGATGACGCCGGAGAAGGAGAATGAACCCAAGCTAAAATGCTCTGGATTAAAACAAGCTGAAATCATATTAAAATATAACTAAGGTCTAATTTAAAACTAGTTAAAATAGCTAAGACATGCAAAGAGGCAAAATGTGGTCCATGACAAGCACAACAGGCCAAAGTTAAAGACAATGTTGGCAAAACTTTGTAACTTTAGAATAAGCCAATGGTCAAATTAATTTAATAGTAGTCATGATCTTGAAGAATGTCTTCAAAGCCATTGAAAGGAAGGGCACCCAGGAAAGAGACCACATCGTCAGATGTCAGATTGATGACAGGATTGGCAGATGGATCCACAGAGCAATAGTGCGCAGCAGCCTCAGGCGCAGGATCATCGGCACGGGCAGCACCATCCAAAGTGCCTAAAGAAGCCAGATAGTCCACAAAGGGCGGCTCGTAAGTGGCCTCCCGAATGAGCCCAGGTCTCATGGGGCACGACCGTGAATGAACCCTCATCAGAAACATCAGCAGTTCTGGGTCCACAAGAGGCACTAGTGGAACAACAAAGCACACCAAAGGTAGATATTTGAAGAGGCACCAGGTGCATTGACAGACTGGTTGCACACACCATAAGACTAGTCGGAATGAGAGTAACCAATCATGCTCCAATTCTTTCGGCAACGGAGCTCCAAAGAACTGTACAATGTGATCATGGCACAATTGGGCTGGTGGTAGTAGCTCCATCACACCTCTCAACTAGGTATCAGAAACAGCAGCAGCAATATCCCGCCGATCAATGCCAAAGTCGCAGGAAATATGCCAAAAACCCTGGAAAAGAGTAAATGGAAGGGTGAAGCAATGACTCCAATGACAGTCTGGAAGATGGACAAAAATCCAGACCCAACAGCCTTAAAGAAGTGCACAATTCCTGTATTGCTCGAAACATTGAATATTCTGAATACCAGCTCTCCAAAGTGTTTGGGGAAGTTGGTATTTAAAAGGTTTTGCATTTCGGCTGATGATCTTGCTCTCTGGAGAGTATACATCTCTCTAGCGGATGTCAGTGCAAATTGTTTCTGGAACAGTAGTGCCTCTAATCTGCTTAGCTTGTCATAATTTACATTAGTAGTATCAGTGTGAGACCCCATTTCTGCTACTCTTATCTCTTGTATGGGGGGGATAAAACATGTCCGCAACAAGTTATAATCTCAGAGACTGAAATTGCGTAGGCAATTCCTAGTCTCATACCGCAACAGCTGTTTTCATTCAGGACCACATAACTTTCATTCAAAAGTATATGGAATGTTGGACAAATCAAAGTGACGGGAGTTCCCTTCAGAAAACAGGCCAAGTTCGCAATCCCCACATTGCAAAAATCATAAACGGACACCTGTTTGCAGATAATTGAATGACTAACAGTAGTCTCACATACGCTTCAGTTGAGAAAGCCCTCTGTTTCCCGGTTCAGACAATTATATTCAGAGGGCAACTCCCACTCTTCTTTGGTATAGCAATCGCCTAGTCGCTCGTATCTGCTTACGGCAAGATGTTTCAAGCATTTAAAAAAACGAAAGATGGAAACGGGCAGATTTATAATGCTGTGTAGGATTCACACTGTCGATGGGCTTTCTGCGACCATGAAAGGCAACTTTTTAAACTTTTCTATATGAAGCATGGTGAAAGTTGCTTCCCTTTTAGCCATTGTCTGTGGTTCCATGGATAAATTAAAAGCAGCAAACAAGTCTCTACTATTAATGTATTTCCATGGAACTCAGCCATTTTTTAGAATCGTAGTGTCCAACCTAACTGCATGATGGAAGGCAGTTGACTTTTTCCATGGTGTAAAAAGGACAAGTCATTCTGAATGATGTTTATCACAGATGACACTGTGTTACTCAGGGAGTATATTCTGTTGGACAGAGTATTCATGCCATTATCGACAACAGCTAAAGCCTTTTCCACATTTTTCCTTATCAACCTGCCTTCAACGTGCAGCTGTATCCATTTGAGAAAGCTTCCAGATCTCATTGTATAAGGCATAAAGGAATCTTTTAGAGCGTGGCTTTCTAGAACCTAACAAGAAATCTTATAATTTATACATAAGATAGCATATTAGTATGTCCTTTAACTGCTACGAAGGTTTACAACCATTGTTGGCACGGTTTACCCACGCTGTATGTAGTAACTATACTTGAGTGCTGACCTGAGACAAAGCAAGGGTCCGGCGGGCTGAACTTGAAATCCCCTGTGGAATTATCAAAACACTTCTGACACCCATTTGTGTCTGTTGGATACAATAACCACCACCGGGACTAGCAAGTGAAGACTTATAGGTACCAGCCTGAACCTTTGCATCTAATTCTTCCTCAGTGATGTTTAGGAAGGACTACCAATTGTTGAATTTTGCTGGCGTGGGGAAACAGGGCACATTTTTTTTTCCTTTATTTCTGCTAACCCTAGACAATATGCATGTTGAATTGTGTTGTTCAAAAAAGTAATTTGGACAGGAATAATGCACACTCTAAAAAAAGCTTCTCTACTGTGTATTTTACAATCTTGTGTTCCCCATACATGTTTTCCATCAAAAGTGTTCTTCCAGTATTCATTTCCTTCATGTACAAGTCGGGAAACAAAGGAATCTGAATAAATAAATGTTGTGTTTGTTAGCAACATGTTTCTAATTTTAGAAGGTGGTAACTTGAAATAGTATGATTCTGCATCCTTAATGTTATACCCAGAAAAATATGTGAATTTATCAGAATAATGCTTTGGGCTTCCACAGGTGGAATTGAACAGTGTTCCCACTGTGTCTAATTAAATACTGATCTGTGTCTAGTTGCGTGGTGCAGGTAGTAATGTCCCAATTATTATAAGAGAACATTTTCCCATAATTCTTTTTTAATGTACACTTCATCACTTTCAAATACAGTATAATTCTGAAATTCAGCTAGCATGGAATCTGCTATTTGAACATCTCAGTCATCAGAAACTACATCAGTCATACAAATTGTAAAGCCATATAGAATTTGAATTACCTCAGTAGGCCCATATAAAGCAAATTGAACTTTAGCCCACAAAATCCCATCTGGAATTGGTACTGCTGAAATGTTCACAAGGGACAAGACTCTCTCCGGATCTTATGTGACTAAAGATGTGGAGTTAAGACTTCATCCACAGGCTCAACAGAAGAGCGTTCAGGAAGATAATGACCACTTAGAAGGAGAAAGAAAACCGTAATGAAACCAATCCATAATAGAAAGGCAAGCAATATCTGAAATATCCACGGATAATTCTATGGATAAATTAAATATTTTTTTAGGCCATATGTACAGCTTAGTGTCTTTGAAACAGTTTCACTTGCAGGTGCGGATGAATTCAAAGAAAAGTCATCAAGGTCGATGAAATAACCAGAAGCAGTCTCTGCAAACACAGGAGCCGCATTACTGGTGGATGGATCCACTTTGCATGGGGTTACATAGTAGACGTCTGTTGTCTGCTTGTGTTGAGTTGGAGTAGAAGGCAGCCAGGCTTGAGGAGGCATTTGTAGAATTGTTGTACATGCTGTTGCAGTCAGAAGAGTTGTTGTTTCTTCTTTGAAGAGGTATGTCCTGTTGAGTAGTGAGAGTGGTCCGGGAACTACTCAAGGGACCTCTGGGTCTACTGTGCAGGATCGGCCACATGGTGTAGTTTAATGTTGTCAATGGAGACAAATATGTTAACTTTGGAACCAGGGAGCGGTGGTAGGATGACAGTTCTAGTACCTTGTATTCCCAGGACTTGAACAGGTACACTTTAAGATGGCCCAAATTACTTCTTCACAGCAATGTTCTTATGAACCAGATCCCCAACTTTAGGAATCCAGCCTGTAGAAGTTGTTGGCAAATCCCTTATTCACAAGGTAGCAGCAATGGTAGATGAATTATCATCACAGACAGTGAGATGTTCATTTATGTCAAAAGATGTGTCTGCTGCCTCCAAAGCAGGGCCATCTAGATTTGGGACATAGATAGGTACCCCAAAGAGAACCACATAAAGAGTGCGTCCTCCCAAGGACTGTCTTGGCAGATTATTCAGTGCTCTCTGGACCCCACATCAAGAATGAGGCTAACTGCATCCGTAACCTGGCACTCTAGCTGTTAAGGACTGCTTTAGATCTCGAGTCCTCCTCTCCACAGCCAAATTTCCCTCGGGACTGTAGGTTGAGGAGTAATGGAGTTCAACACCCAACGTCCTCATGGTGTCCTTGAATGCCTTAGAGGCAAAGCAGTGCCCTGGTCCGAATGGAATGATGCAACTGCATAGGTACCAAGAAAGATCAACAAGTCTTGTATAACAGGTCGAGCGTCAGCTGACCGCTGAGGCCATACCCACAGGTATCTTGAACAAGAGCCTACAGTGAATAAAATGTATTTGTATGCACCATCCGGTTGAAGGGGACCACACTGGTCAAGGTATACACATTGTAATTGCCTATTGGACACTAAGAGTGATGTCTGCGGTTGACATTTGATATTTGAACCCTTTATCTGCTGGCAAATGTCACAACAAAGAACATATTGCTTGGTCTGTGTGTATTGACCCATCCAGCAGAAGCATTTATGTAAGAGTGTTTTTGTGGCCACAACACCAGCATGTGCAGAGGCGACACCCTCATGCGCTGCTTTAATTAGATCTAATCTCTGGTCTTGGTTGGGGATCACTCGATCTCCAAACTAAGGATGTGTTGCATAGGCAACATTTTGTGCATTGATGTGGTATGAATATTTTGTAGGGTATGCTTTTGGGAGAGGCTTGCCTTCAGGGGAAGCTTTCACGGCAGCCAAAATGTTATTATCCAATCTCGTCTGGGTACGAGTCACGGCAGCAACAGAAGCTGTAGCTACTGTGGATTTGGCCACTTCATCAGCCAAAATGTTGCCAATGACGTGTACTCCTACACATTGGTGGCCCAATGTGTGGACTACATGAGCATTCTGTGCTTTATGGTTTTCCCCTTTGAGTCTCTGAACCTGTTCAATCACCAATAATTAAGATAATCGTTGAAGGATTGGACACAGTAGTACGAATCACAGACGATCAACATGAGTTGTCCTAGATCCGTACGCTCTAGTACTAAGATAAGGGTATTAAAGCAAAACATAGGTTATACATCTCAATATAACATATTACTACATTATTCTTACATATTTTCATTATTTCACACATTTTTTGTTATTTTAGTACAACCTTTGTGTAAGTGGCTGCTATACCCTGTGGGCTCATTTTCAACTTGCACATTAATTTCCCTACAATTAATTTCTCTATGAGCTTTTCGTTAACACAGGCACATAAATATTCATTAATCATTTCAAATTAGCATATCTGTGTCAACAACACCTTCCCCATGTGGGAGCTCACAGGAGGCCAGTCTCTCTCGGATAATAGGATATCACAACTAAGTTCATCCCAGAATATTACACTAATGGTGCACTGTATGTCTCCCTCAAATTGGATATTTAAATCATAAACACTGTGGGGCGAGAGAACATGCTTGTCCACAGTCTTGATTGCAAATTAGTTACTAGTTGCTGTTGCATCCAGATGATCTTTCAGACTCTGGTGACATATTGTGACTTCTGACGTGCTGTCCAGCAGTGGCACCACCCATGTCCTGTTCTTCAGAAATGTTCTCAAGTTTACTGGCATTTTTAACTGAATGTGCTGCCACCTTTTTCTTTTGAAACTGTGGCTTTTGTTGTGGGGACTTGTCTTCTTTTTTGTCCAAAGACCGCAGTGACTCTTTCTTCTGTTTCACTTAGAAAGAACATTGCTCTGACCAGCCCACTCTGTCACTACGTCTATCCAATGCATCCTGAATGAAACGAGAGGGATGTGGATCAGTATATCTGTTAGGAGCTTTTATATTTTCTCTATTCCGGAAATTGTATCTCCTTTCTGAGGTTTCCGAGTGTGGAGAATCTGCTCTCTGACTTCGTCTGTCTTTAATATGCTCTTGTTTATCCCAATGCTTTTTAGAACCCTCCTGTACTTGTTTGGTACCTTCCTTGGTGGTGATATTCTGTATTTCAGGCTTTTTCTGCTTGGCTCCCAAACTATCCAGTCCTATACTAATAGGTATAGGAAATTATTGAAACCCAAGGTATTTCAACACTGTTGAAAATACACTGTTTTTTTTTACAAAGAAACATGTGTGCAGCACCAAATCCTCTGCAAAATAATTTGATATAAAATGCAGTTTGAGCAACCATGTTCAATGCTGCACTCTGTAGAAAACACCTGTACATTTATACATTTTTTAAAATAAAAGGTGTTATTTATCCTGCATATAACGGTTATATTTTAACGTTGTTTTGAGTTGTCTTGGTTTAGACAACATGCTTTCACTAAGAAACAAATATGCAGAACACAAATGGAAATGCTTATTTATTAAGGGTGTGCACACTTGCATATTTTACCCACAAAATATAAAAGATGTGGGGAGTACAATGCAAAATTACATGTAGACTATATAAAATGCTCTTTCGGTAATTTGAGTGAAAACTGAATAAGTGGGCATATAGCATATTGAAATGTCATGCTGGACAGTGGCAAAGGGACTTGTTTAGAAAATGTCTCTTGAGACACATTTTCTGTTTCAACTTAGTCTCCTGCATAGCATTTTCTTCTCCACCACAGTGGCCTGCAGCATTTATTCCTCAATCTAGGTTGGCCGCATTCTCGGCCATCCCTTTCTTCAATAAGTCTTGCTCTGCTAGAAACTCTACCTCAGTCCAAAGTTCTAAGATATGGTACTTTATTCCAGTTAATTAAGAATAATTTACACCAAAATGAATTTTGGAAATCAATAAAAAAAGAGTTCTTTCCATTTAGATAACTGCTACTATGATGATAGTTCATATAAATTAGGAAGAGTAGCTGTCTCTTTTCCTGATTGCATTTATTATAACTTTAATCTTCTACACCATTGAGTGTGTATTAATGATCTCCTTGTGCTGCTGGAGCATCACTTTTTTGCGATGAGCCAGCAGCGCAGACAACAAATCATATCCATGAGTCTATGCAAAGCCACTCTGGCCTCATAGATATGGAGTAAGGCAAATTCCTGCATTGCCCTAATCTACACAAGGAAGGCGAACCATGGGTGTTGCTGTGGGTGTTCAGTGCAACACCCATGGATTTTTATGCTTCCTTAGATTTATGATATCACATAAATGTGAGGCAGGTCCAAAACCTTGCGCCTTCTGATGTGAGGTGTAATGAGGCGAAATATTTTTATTTCTTCTTGATTTTCACTTTTTCCAATTGTGCTGCATTCTGCAGCATGCACAGATGGAGGAAAAAGCCTCCCGGGATTGTTTTTGTGCAGGAAGACGCCCCAAAGGTTTCAAGGGTGCCAACATTGGTGCTAGACTGCCTAAACGGCTCCTGCTCAGGGAGAAAGAACTGGAATGTGCCATATTGCATATTGAGGGCCCTAGTTCTTTACCTGGGGTCTGTGGATTACTGTTGATCTGCAACACATACTCAGGGAGTCAGTGATTGTTTAAAAATGAAATAATATTAGCAGAATAATGAAAGTACATCTATTAAAAAAAGCTAAATGTCAAATTGAAACCTTTCAAACCGTTCTGTAAATACAAAATAACATGAAATTGGAAAATAAAAATTAAGGTGGTACCCTTAGCTTGATTTGTGAAGTACTGTGAGCAGTAGTATGGGCAATTGGTGACCTCGACTAAAGTATCAATGTGCACCAACTAGAAGCAAATATTAGGAACAAAAAAAATCAATATCACATCACTTTGTCTTTTAGAAATAAAACCACATTTTGAAATACTCCAATCTTCCCTTTACAATTAAAGTTTGGATTTTTATATAGCTTAAATATGTATATGAAAACAAATGTCATGATTTAAGTACTTATTTAATGCATGCTTGTTTCTGTAGTTGTATGTAATATGTTGAAATTCAAATTATAGAAATTGTGCATGTTGATAGTTATCTGACGCACCATTTACAAACTAGTAAAGTTCATGGTCCAAGCAATATTCCAGGTTAAATAAGATAAAAGCAAAGCTCACCTGATGTGGGTTGCAGAGGCATGATTCAAAGTAGATAACAAGGATGTTTATAAGGTGCAGAACTGAAAGTTGTGATGTATTGCAAATTGTTGTGTAATGTAGAATGTAAGGTTGAGCCAGTTAGTGGTGACTTCACTCACTTTGGGTTCCAAGATTGCATGCCATTGTGCTTATGTAAGGAATGATTTTGTTGTAAACTACTCATGGTTGTCCATAGAGTCTGGCAGAAGGTGTGGTATCAGTGGTCTTATCAGTGATTAAAAAAAGAATACCTGTCAAGATTCTAACTTAAAATTGCTGGTCATGTGTAGTCTTTAAAATGATAATTCCCTTGAAGTGATAAGTGTACAAACACTTTTTGGGGGATGTTCAATGTTTGAAAAGGGTGGCCATATTAAAGCCTATGGCCTTTACATTTTAATTCTTAGGTGAGTGAATATCAATAAAAAGAGTTTAATATGCCCCAATTTTAATTCTTAAGGTGGTGAACATCAGTTAATCAGAGTTTAATATACCCCAGTTATAGGTGACGTGACAGATATGCTACGTGTTCCAAATGTAGTCAAACATTACTTCCATTGCCTCGTTAATGGCTCTGAATGGTGACAAGTGTAGAGTGCTGATTTACTTCAATATCACAAATGCTGTCACAATCACTGGATGATGTCATCACTAATGTCATGAATTATATAATTTGAGATGTTATCAATGGCGTCATGAATGTCTTTTAGCATGTCATAATTGTTGCAATATGTGAGTTCACAAGCAGTGCATGGCAGGGTAGCAAGGTATAGTTAACTCAGTAAATTATAACTGACAAATTTCACTGGCTATTTAGAGTTTAAACATTAGTTATTATATAATTTCAATACTTAACTATAGCATCACTTTAAGCTAGGATTCTTTCAGTGAATTTGTGGCATTTCTAAATGTAAAGTAAGATATTATTACCATACCTAAATTTAAACTCATCCTAACCTTTGTATTTTTTCAGTGAACATGTGGGTTTTTTGATTATATTAAAACTTGAGCATACGCTTAACCTATCGCCAGTAGCCATGAAGCACACTGTCTTTGGCTGTGCACAGCAGAGGCTAGCCACAGGGCCTGGCCTCTGGCTGTGACTTGAGTCCACAACCCATGTGTGGCCAACCACCTGCTGTTCAAGGCCTTCCACTGAGCACAACGGAGGCTGGGCCACAGGATCCTGCCGGGTACTGCAGCCAAAACCCCACAAAGGCCCACCCACAGCTGTTCAAGCCTTCACTGTGTAGCACCAGAGTTGGCTGGAGATCCTGGGATCTAGCCAGACCCTGCTCCCAACTCTCTGCTGGCAAACAACTCTCCGCCAGGTAGACAGCCATGCGCACTGGAGGGTTGGGAGCAGAGCAAGCTCTCCATCCAGACCCTGCAGCCTAATGTGGGTGCATAAATGCTCAGTGTGCAAGGTCACGCCCAGCAGGGTTTGGCCTCAGAGTCAACCACCGTGGGGCCACCCAACCCCCGCTGCACATAGCCTTTAGCAATGTGCAGCGATGGATTGGCTCTGAGCCCAAACCACTGCATGTGACCAACTACCACAGCACAAGGCTTATGGCCTGCACTATGGTGCTTGCCCGCCATCAATTAAACATTTTTTAGAACCATTGTACCAGTACCAAAACTGTGGTACCACAAGGGGTGTTTTGGTGGGAACCGCAGTACCATGGGCTGGTCCCAGGGTACTAATGCCCCACAAAATATATATATTTTATGTGACTTAGGGGGTATTGTTAGAACCCCCACCCTACATGGCCAGGGAGGTCATTGTGTGTCCACCTTACCATCGTATGTGCTTTTTCAATTTCTTTTCTCAGTACTGGAGTACTGAGTCCCAAAGTCCTATAATGGTGACTGCCTCATTTTGTTCAGATGAATCAAGTCAAACAGACCACTTGGAAATGCTGTACTGACACCAGTACCATGGAGTGAAATGGTCGGTTGAAGTTAAAACTCCCTCAGTGAAACATAAGACCTTATTTTTTCATTTTATTCTGTACTCCAGTGCATATCCCTCGGTGGCATTACATAGTTATGGAAGGGAAGCAATGGGTATGCAGTGCAGTGCACTGTAGAGCACACCTCTCATGTCTGTACATAAGTATGTAAGGGCACTGAAGCGTATTCACTGAACTGCATAACTATGTAAGGAAGTCCAGGGGTATGCACTGCTGTATGGTGGTCTTTAAACAGGACTGGAAGAGGGAGCAGTACCTCTATGTTTAAACATTATCTGCAGTGGTTTTTAAGCATAGGGCAACTGCTCACTCTTCCAGCCCTATTAAAAATTAAAACCACTGTATATGAATTCTGCCAGGGGGGTGGCAAAATTTAATTAGTAAATCCTCTGATTCCCCTAGCAGAATGGATCATTCCACCCAGACCTACTTAAATCTTGGTTTGCAAAGTGTTGCAGGATCCGCATTGAAGATGTGTCATGTAGCTGCAGCGATTCATTGTTTCTGAGATGCGAGGAGGCTGCAATTCTGAGGTCTGCATCGCCATCGAGGATCCCTTCATTGGGGATTGCAGTGCATAGTCTGACATTGAGGATACACCACATAGTCAGGGTGATGCGTCAATTCCAAAGAGCTGCCAGGCTGTGATGTGGCATCCAGCATTACTGTGGAGACTGCCATGAATGAGACATGTGAGGGCTTGCACCGAGGATGTGTTGTGCAGTGGTGGTTCGGAGGGTGATATGGGCTCCAGTGGTGATGCGAGTCTTTGCGATGGGTCCAATCCACACAGCAGCGAAGATGTGTCAGTTCTGCTTGGGGTTGCACAGCACAACAAAGGAGATGTGTCTATTCCACTGGTACCACAGAGGCTGGCAAAGCACCTTAGGTCCACTTCCAATGGCCCAGGACCGAGATGGTACACCTTGGCAGGGTAGACTATCAGATGGCATAGTCCAGATACTAATGCAAGGTTGATGGAAGTCTACAACCTAGTCTTTGGAGTTACTCTTGCTTCTGGGTTCAAGTGATTCAGATCCAGCCATTCGGACCCAGGCAAGAGGACAGCAGATCAATACAGCAAAGCAATAGTTCCTTCCGAGCAGCCGTCTAGCAGAGTGGCATGAGCTTTCAACAGCACACTGGTCCTTCTTCATAGCAGTGTATCATTAGTGCCAGAAGTGTACTGAAGTGCTTGTGTCCAAGGTCCTTCATTTATACACAGTTGTGCCTTTAGTTGGAAGAAGCTTTGAGAGGCATGCCTTTGAAGTGGACAGATGCCTTGCATTCCCTGTCTTGGCTCGAGACTTACTACATGGGTTACGCATCCCTTTTGTGTGCAGAGAAGACACAGCCTAATCAGGTGTAAGTAAGGCTGGGCCCAGCTTTCTCTCCCATCCAGCCAGTGATGGCCCATACAGTTACATCTAAGCTCCAATTGTGAGTGGCGATCTGGGTGGAATACACACAGCCCAGCTACCACCTACACCCAGTCATGTGACCAGAGAGAGACCACAGGCACCAAATGGCCAAGACAAGAAAATTAAAACTTTCTAAGTGGCATTTTCAGAATTTCAATTTAAACTACAATGTCACCATTAGTTAGGATCTTTCATGACAGTTCCAAAGACGCCAAACATGAACTGATTACCTGTTCCCATTTGGCAATTACAGCTTATTTAATGCAATGAGGTAACTCCAATGCTATCCCAATGGAGAAGTAAACCTTGCAGCCGTGAAAATATATTTAAACGTTTTTCACTACAAGGACACGTGTCCTTCTTAAATACACCTCACCATGCCCTTGGGGCTGTCCAGGGCCTACCTTAGGGGTGAGACATATGTATTAAAAATGAAGGTTTGATCCCGGTAAAAGGTTTATTTTGCAAGGTCAAAACGGAAGTTTAAAACTGTATACACAAGCTCTGCAATGGCAAGCCTGAGACATACTTAAAGGGCTAGTTAAGTGGCTAGCACAATCTGTGCTGCAGACCTACTAGTTGCAATTAATCTACAGGTCCTGGGCACATGTATTGCACCTTACTAGGGTCTTATGAGTAAATTTGATATATGCCAATGGGGTATACACCATTTTTACCATGTTTTGAACAGACAGCACAAACACTTTAGCACTAGTTAGCAGTGGTACAGTGTACAGAGTCCTAAATCCAGCAAAAATGAAGTTAGTAAAAATGAAGTTAGCAAAAATAGAAACTCTGAGGTCAAAAGGTTAGAGGGAACCACACCAAGGATGCCACGTCTGACAGGAACAAAGTAATTAGCAAGAATAAAAACATTATTTTATGGAAGGTCTGTCTGTGCCCAGCAGAGTTGGCTACCCATTGGGGTTTGGGTGCAGCACCTGTGCAGAAGCCAGTTCCAATGGCCAGCTCCCTGTTGCATACAGCCAAAGGCCATGTGAAATGTGGGATTGTTCACCTGCAGGAAGGATTGCCACATGCTGCGGCATGTTGGTTACAGCATCTCAACAGATGCCAGGCCCTGCAGCCAACTATCAGCTGCACTCAGTCCTCTAAATTCAGTGTGTTGCCCTAGACCCTTCCCCCAACCCTTCCACTCTCCATAGTCATTTGTACTGCCCCTTATTCTACTGACTGTCCTGTGCTTTTCACTCTGGTCTTTCTCCCCCTGCTGATTCTGCCCTCGATGGACCATTTTTCTGCCCCTGTCAATGTTGGATTGTCCTCTGTGGCCAGACTGCTGCCCCCACCCTCTTCTCCTCTGCCCTCCATTCTCCATCTGTGTGTCCCTGACCCCTCCTGCCTGCTCTCCATGGGCAGCTAGGGGTCCCTGCCCTCACAGGCTTAACATTCATGGTCAGCTTGCTGCCTCTGTCCCTGCCCCCCAATCCCTGCTCTCAGTTCTCTATGTGTGTGTGCATCTGCCCCTCACTCCTACTCTCCGTGTGCCATATTACTATCTTTGCCCATCCTGATATGTCACTTGTGTCCATCTTGCTGCCTCTTAAAGCCCACCCCCTTGCCCTCCATTCTTCCCCTGTCCCCTCCCTCCTGCCCTCAAGGGTTAGCTTGCTGCCCTTACCGGATTGCCCTCTTTGGCCAGCTTGCTGCCTCTGTCCCCCTCCATTCTTGCTTTCCATTTTCCATATGTGTGTCCTGCGCCCTCCAGTCATTTTGGATGTTGTTAGTGATGTCAGCAATAATGTCATTTAACATCTCATGCATGATGTAATATGTGAGATACTATGCAAGTTATAATCAGCTAAGTAAACTATAACTGGTGAGTTTCAGTGTTTTGTTTAAACTTTAGTTTTTATGTTATTTCATCAGCTAACTATAATGGCACTTTCATATTTGTTTTTTCAGTGAGTTTCTAGGGTTTTCTTTTAACGTAAGCTATAACCTTATTACCAGAAAAATGTTAAACTTTGCCTTTTTCACTGAATTTCTGGGATTCTTTAAATGTAAGGTAAGATCTTATTACCAGACTCAACTATATTGTCACTTTAACCTTTGGATTTTTTAGTTAATTTTTCTGGGGTTCATAATATAAGTAAGATCTTATTACTAAGCCTTTATGCAACATTCCTTTAACCATTGGTTTCTTTAGTGAATGTCTTTCTTTATTAGCATATTAAGCAAATGCCTGAAGGCTGTGCACAGCATGGGGTTACCAACTGCCTGGCTTCTGGACCCAGCCCCCAGTGGGCGGCTAACCCATTCCCCTTCTTTATGTAGCCTATCTACTTGTTTTTTATTTCCTTACGATGTGGTTTGTATTTAGGATGTGACACAATAATTCAAATTGATGCATAAAATATATTTTAAATATTAGCACATTATCCTGAACAAAAGCACATATTTTTTTTTTAAATGGACAGACATATTTTCAGCTTCAAGCAAATAATGAATGCTAAATGGACGGTCCTCAAATACTCCAAATCTTTCTCAAGAGTGTTTAAATCAATTAACAAATCATAACTACATCACAATTAATTTGTAATATTGTCCCATGTTGGCACCTACAGGTTCAGGTGACATGTATCAACCACTTAATTTTTGGCTTTTTACAATATATGCCCATAGTACAAAGTTATCCATTATGTATTCACTCATTCACTTCCTACTTCTCTATCTCAGGCTCTGCATTCCACACAGACCTAACAAGGGCCTGAGTGCTTGCAGCTTGGTCTAGCTAGCCAACTCCTCCCAACCTGCATCCCTACCACACATAGCCAAGACCCATGAATGCAAAAAGTTTACTCCAGAGCAACATGTTAGACAACCACGAGTTATGTAATAGGAATCAAGATTTTTCCTGCAGGAAAGTATTTTCTCACTCGCTATTATGACATACATCATTGAAACAAGAATAATGCAATAATATGCAGTTATCTGGAAAATCAGGATTATTTGGCACTATTCGATTCAGTGTCATGAAAGGAAAAACGTCAGTTAAAATATTGATGAAAATAACTGCTTGACAGCTATAATTTATGTTGTGACAATCATTACGAGAGACCCAGAATTCCAATTTCAGAAAAAAGATTCTTGTTTTTTACTAAAACAGGATTGTAAGGGATGCACTATCAATGTACCCGGTATTTCAGTTTATGGCAAAGCTGCATGGATTTCCAGGCACAAGTCAACCTGCTAAACGCCAGTGGAATGTATTCCCAGAAAAGAGCCTGGAAATTGGAAGTCTTTAGAGGAAATTGGTGCAATAATACTGTTCTTTGCTATTAGAACAATCACCCTTAGGGTAATCTTCCCCCAATCTTTGTGCCTTCATCCTGCATTTTTTGTTGATCTTGTTTTTGCTGACCAATGGACTCTGTGCACTTTCCACTTCTAACCAGTGTTAAAGTGCATGTGTTCACTTCCTAAAACATGGTAACACTGGCTTATCTCAAATTAGCATATTTAGTTTACTATTAAGTCCCATGTAAACTGGTAATAGATGCACACAGGGCCTCTAAATTAAATGCTGCAAGTGGGCATGCAGCACTTCTTGTGCCACTCACTTAAGTAGCCCTGTTTCAGGCCTGCTATTTTAACTTGTGTGTTCAGTTTTAAACTGCAATTTTGAAACGACAAGATACACTTTTTCAAGCCCAAACCTGAATACACATAAAAACCCCAAGGATGGGCCCTAAACAGCCCACAGGGAAGAGTGCAATGTGTTTAAAAAGAAGACATGTCATTTAGAATTTTACATATGCTAATAGTGAAAACCCTTACATTTGTCTTTCACTACTGCAAGGTCTATCTCTCCTACAGGATAACATTGGATTACCTTATTATGTTTAATATGCTGTACTTTCCAAATGGAAACAGGTAGCACGTTCATGTTTCACGTCTTTGGAATTGTTGTGAAAAATCCTCTCTCATGGTAAAGACAAATTGTATATTAGAATTGTTTAAAATGCCACTTTTAAAAATTTGGCATTTTCCTGATTTAGACATTTAGTGCCTCTAGCTTGTCTCTCAATCACATGGTGAACCTGATATGTGGGCTTTGTGTATTCCTCCAAGACAGTGACACACAACAGAGATCTTGGTTTGTCTGGATGGTCCATCACTGGCAGGATGGGCGAGTGAAGCTGGGCATGGCCCTCCTTACACCTGAATAGGATGTGTCCTGTCTCCACACTCAGGGCTGCATACCTTCTGTAGTTGGGTTGGAGCCAGAAAAGGGAAGGCAGATTGCCTGGGGACTTCTAAATGGAATCTCTAGAAGCTTTTCCCACTTTACAGAGGAGGGGCACCAGGTATACACCACCATTTCAGTACACTTCTGGATGTGTGCATATTCTGACAGCAAGAAGGACTGTGGTGCTGCTGAACCTGCATCTGTTGTGCAGAGGACCCCAAAGTACCTCCAGTGGCTAGTTGACTGGCCTCCTGGGTAGATCTTCAGGGACAGAAGGTTCCAAGAACTTAGGACCCAGCAGCTGGACACTGCCATCTGTGAGTCCTCCCCTACAAAGTGGTGCCACTCCAGTCCTGGATCTTAGGAAGTGGACCTGAAGGGGGTCATCTGTGGACCCAGCAGAACATGTGCATAACCTCTGCTATGTGGTGCAATCCTGAGCAGAACTGATGCATGGCTATGTATGGAACAGTAGTGGAAATGATACTGCCAAAGTGCAAGGTCCACATTCTAACATGTAGGCACAAATACTGATGCCAACAATGATGTTATTCAAATCATTTAACTGTACATTCCCTACTTACAAGGGGAAACTATTGATCAGCGACTGCACACAATGGACATTGTATGCTGTGTCACATGTATGATGGCCTCCAACACATGAGAGACAGTAGTGAGGTATCGGCACACTTGACACACTGAAGACAAGTGGCCTGTTGGGTGTAGATGCCAAGATACTCTCTTGAGCAGATGCATGCCTGAGTACAGTGATCTAGTACCTCATGCTGTTTGATGTTGGGGCTGACACACTGAAGACAAGTGGACTATTGGGTAAAAATGAAACCCACAACATGAAATAACATGAGATAATTGACCACTACAATCAGCCATATCCCTGCTCAAGAGAGTATATGGGTAGAGGACTGTACTCTGTTCTATCCCCGGTAGCTATGACAAGAGGCAAGGCACACCACCATGCACTAACTACCATACTTACACACACAATAATTCATCTTTTGTAACACACATTGGCCATCTCCAATTTTCAGTGGGAGATGAATGCCCCTAACACATCAACCTGGCAATGTAATAGGTATGAATCTGTCTGAGACTCACCCTCTTTTATCTGCTGTGCTCCCATTAAACACCCATAATCCTCGGGGTAGCCCACTGCCACAAAATGGACCAACAGTGGGGTCAGGGTCTGGTGTGCGCCCCACCCACATTGGGAGGATAGCCCACGCTGGACCTCTGCAATCTTCCAAGCCCAGCGTTGCAGGTTCTTCCACCTTTTTCGCCAGTGGATGCTCTGCCAGCGATAGTCCCCCCAGAGTTTTCACCTACCAGGCGATTGTTCGCCAAATCCCTTGTTACTGATGGCTGTTGATCTGTATAGATGCAATAGGCAAATAAGGATGTCACAATTGGACTCTTTTTAGGGTAACTGGTTGTTGAACCCACATTTTGGAAACACCTACCACAAGCATTTTGTAATTGTCAACACACAAAATGTGTGAAGTACACATGATGATCAGTACAGGGATATAAATACATACTTTCGGAGTCATCTGCTAACCATCCACAAACCTGGTTATGGCCTACACTTACTAAGCTAGCCCACTAACATCATGTAGCTCAGGGCGAAGCAATATGTACTGTGATGTGAGCCACTAGGAAACACAACACACCATTGTGAACATCTGAAGGATAAACTACTAGTGCATGACTGTACAGACACCTTTATATCTGACTGTACAGACACCTTTACATCCAGGCACACTGCCTCGCTACATACGGTCCATACATGCAACTACCATGGTACAAACTACACCGAAAGACTTAGGTGACTATGAAATGGCTGGCATGTGTGTTTACTGATAGCTTTTTTCTCTGTGGATGTGTGGAAATGTGGTCTGCATAATGTAATCTCATCCCAGTTCTGAGTGGGTTTGTGTGGTATGTACTGGTATCACAGGAAACACCTCTTACTATATATGGCACTCCTACAGAGATGGCATTTCATCATTCCAAGGTATATTTGGTCTGACTGGGTGCATGTAACAAAACTAGTGATTCACATGTCATGACCTCCCCTGCATCAACCAACTATCTGCACTGTGGGTTTGTCACTTGTGCAAAAGGCCTGACCTGTACAAACATGATCACTGGAAAGGTGACAACAGACATGTGGGAGTAAGGGGCCTGGCATTAGGCAGTGACACACATTGAGAATGAGGATCAATGGAAATAAGTACCAGGTCAGGTGGTTACCTGAGTCCCCATTTCTCCCCATTGTAGTCAATGTAAAAGCATTCAGGCCAAATTATGCTTTTGAAGATTCATTTTAGCCACACCCAAGTCTCGGAAGGTCTACAAGAAGTGGTCCCAGTGCCTCAGTTGCGTAGCCACAGTTACTCTGTACCATCCTGGGCTATGTCCCATACTGTGAAAAGGTTATGACCAGCCTTGCCCTCTGCAGGCTGAGCATGCAAAACCTGCACGAACAGCACATTTCCATCACTTCCATGCACAACAGTCATCTTGTGGCCATCCAATATGTGAGTTCAGGGTTGTGTGACACTCTGAAGGGCTCAGTGAGTTTTACATTGGTCTCATGGCTGGGTCTGGGCTGAGTGATGTGTGGGGCCTTGCACATTGCTAACAACGTCCTCAACTGACTTTAACAGTAAACATACACAGCTCATGCTGTAATGCAAATACATATACTGTGTTATTTACCATCATCAGATAAATCATTATTTGGCTGTAAAGTGTTATTGCATAGATATATGAATGCAACACAAGAAGGATCTAAGGTTTATCACACATCACACAACAAAACAGTCACTCGAAATGCTCAGAGTACAGGGCTCCATAATTTGCAACCTGTGTGGACCACAGATTGTGACAACGGGCACCCAAATAACTCAGTGCGTCTCAGAGGCACATTGTAACCCATGAGAAAAGAAAGAAAGGGTTTTGAACATAGTCAAATATGTATGTGAGATAGTTACCTGTTTCTCTGGTGAGATGCAGACCTGACCATAGAGTAGAAGGACCTCTTCAACACTTTTCTCCAGCTCGTCTGGAGAGAAGGCAGAGGCCCTTTCACCTGTTTGCCTGGCAGGATTGCTTTCAGAGGTGGCACACAACAGCTGAACTTGTGGAGGTGCTCATGGCAGCAGTGTCAGGTGGTAAGTGAGCTATTTTTCAAACTGCGGCTTACATGTATGCCACATACGAGGTCGTCACCATTGACAGGCACAGCCATGGGGCCGCAACCATCACAGTCAACAATAAAGTCTATGGCTGTGTCCGTCAGTTAGAACCGCATAGTTGTCTTCTGCCAGTGGCTTGAGGTTCCTAAACTCAAATGAACGAGGTCAGGCCTCTGACAGTGGAAACTACAGTTTTGCTGACTTTTAAATGTGTCCCAACATCTATTAATGTTAGCAACATTTCAATATGTAAATGCTCCTACACAATCAATAATGTAGTGCTCATGCCTCAAAACAATAATCCAACATGTATATCACCTATTGTGAGACTCATGGCAGTATTATACTTCCTGGTCACAGTGTCATTTCAATATACAGTGACTATATCTGGTAGTTTGTCACAACCTATGTTCAGTGGTGTTTTAAGAGATGTGCTATCAGCAATGATGAAACACATTGACAGCTAGATCAGGGTCCCCAGATGTGAAGATTTAGCCAATGTGAAGGTTGACCTCTATGGATTTGGTCACCTACCACATGTTGTGGGAGCCATTGATGGCACCCATATTGCAATGATGCCACCGCATGCCAGTGAACAAGTTTATCACAACAGAAAACACTTCCATTCAATCAACGTGCAAGTTGTCTGCTTGTCAGATCTGTATATTTCAAATGTCTGTGCCCGGTTCCCAGGTTCAGCCCATGATTCCTTTGTTATGTGGAACAGCATACCCCAGCTGTCACAACGTCAACTGGAGAGGGCCTAGCTTGTTGGTAAGTTACATCTGTTGTGATCTTGTGTGTGCAATGTCAGGTGCTACAATCTGAAAGTGAGTGCCTCATTACAAAACAGGAGACTCAGTATATCCCAACTGTCCATGGTTGTTAACACTGATGAGGAATCCAACTAGGCCAGGGGAAGTCTTCTTCAATGAGGCCCATGGAAGAACATGGGAGCAAGTTGAGCATGCTTTTAGGCTCCTGAAGGCCAGATTTTGCTGCCTGTACAAGGCTGGGTGAGCCCACCTCTACTCACCCGGGTGTGTCAAATCACCATGGGATCCTGTGTGCTCCATAACATTGCCCTGCAAAGGAACATTCCTTACATTCCAGAGGTGAGGGACCCTACCTGCAACCGGGTGAGAATGATGTAGAAATGCCAAATGCAGGTGACAGTGTTGAAGAGAAAAAAAAGCTGACTTGAAATAAGATCTCATCAATAGCTTATTCTCATGAGTGCAAATATGTCATGAGATGACATGACTTTGACTGTATAGTGAACTCTTGTGATAATGTGAGGAGATTATTTGTTTGAAAAGTTCTGAAGCTGAAGTTCTGCAAATATTGGCAATGTGTGTCTGATGAGTAAGCTTTTGGCACAATCACATTTTGGAGATGTCGCTGTGTTTGTGTGAGATTTTTAACATGGACTGTGTTCTCCAGGTGTTTGCTATGTGAATTGTGTCCATATGTATGGTTTCATAACTATACTCTTTGTTTTTGCATTTGTTCTGGTACCTTCACCATGACATCTTTATTGGGTCATTTCTGACTTGTGATATTGGCAGGTATTTGATATGCTTCAGAAATACTAAGTGGACATGGATTGTTCCTGGAAATGTATGTCACAGACTTTGGGTGTTCAAGATACACAAAGGAGGACATTAAGGATTAGGTTTCTTGCTGGCGTTGGTGGGTTGCCATCCGCACCTCCTTGATTTTTACCAGGACTGGGGAGCAGCTGCTGCAGAGGCAGGGGTGTCTGAGGGTGTTTGGCCCTCTGGCAGTGCCTCCCTTCCTGTGTCTGCACCAGATGTACTAGGGCTTGATGTAGCTGGCCTACAGAAAGGGCTTGATTTTGGGGAAAAGCCCTACTCAGGGATCTATGATGTCCCTCTGCATCCCTGTTCGGGTGCCCATGTTGGGGTTATGGTCCTCCTTATGTTGGTTCATGTCCCTCTGCAGCTGCTTGATTTCCAGTAGTTCGGTTAGCTGCGCGCCAATCACGCCTTGGGACTCATGATGGACCCCCAAGACTTGATGGTTTCCTTGTCATTAGTGGGCCCAGTGGCCTCACTCTGACAGCCCACAGCATCCCTCCCATGGACCCTACCCCCACGAGCCTGTGCCCTTGGCACAGGGTGCCATCTCTAACTGGGTCCTGGACCCTCATTGTTAGGATTGTTGATTTGTACCTCAGGATCTAGGACTGGGGGCACAAGATGGTAGTAACTCTGTTAGGTGTACAGGTTGGGGGCACATTGTTGACTATGATGTTGAAGCAACTTGGGTGGAAGGTATTGTTAGGGGCACAATGAGACTCACTGTTGCTGTCTGACCAGGCTGCCCAGATAGACCCAGACCATCATCCACATGTCCAGGATGGGAAAAGTCCTAAACAACGCATTGTGAATAGTGCAAACATTTCCCATGCAAACATAACCACGCTTGCAGGAACAACAATTTCCTTTTTCTGTGCCTTAACCACACATGTGCTGAACTGCGCATATGCATGCTTACAGCACAGCAAAAGGCAGAGTGGATAGGGAGAGGACGTGGTGAGGTTGGGGGTGGATTAAGGGCTTGGGGTGGGTGGGAGTTTTGGGCTATTTTTTTTAGAGGCGGGGTGAGGGGTTTAGGTATTTTTGTTGCGCTTAGGGTGGGTGCAGGTAGTTTATTTTCTAGGGGTGGAGAAGGCTTAAGGAAGGGCAGGAGGTGAGAAGAGGAGGAAGGGTCAGGAGAGGATGCAGTGTGGTAAGTAGTGTTGTGGCAGGGTTCATGGGTAGTTTTTAGTGGTGGGGATGATTTAGGGCTTAGGGCAGGAGGGAAGCAGGGGTTGGGGTGTCGGGGTAGTTTTTTTTTTAGGGCTCAGGGCGGGTGAAGGGTTGGGGAAGTTACGTTTTTAGGGGCAGGATGGGGATAGTTTTTTTCCAGGGATTCTCCGGCAGGTTACTTATTAGGGAGAAGGTTTTAGGGCTCAAGGTGGGTGGGGGTGCTGGGGAAGTTTAGTTTATAGGGGCAGGGGTGGTGGGGCTGGGTAGTGTTTTTGGGGCTCAGGGCGGGGCAGGGTAGTTCTTTTTTTTAGGGGCGTATAGGTTTTTATTAGTGCTTAGGGTGGGTGGGGGGTCAGGGGTTCAGGGTACTTTAGTTATTAGGGGTAGGGGGAGGGTTTCAGGACTCAGGGTGGGGGATCGGGGTAGTTGTTAGGGCTGGGGCAGGGTTTTAGGGCTCTGGGCTGTGGGGGTTGTGGTAAGGGTTGGGGTAGGGATTTGGGGTTCAGGGCTGGGGGGGTTGGGGTTGTGGTAAGGGTTGGGGTAGGGTTTTAGGGTTCAGGGCTGGGGGAAATGGCAGTTTGCAGGGCTGTGGACAGTTGTAGGGCTCAGGGTGGAGGTTTGGGGTTGGGGTAGTTTAATTAGGGGGCTAGGTTTTAGGAGTTAGGAGGGGAGCCGAGGTAGTTTCAGGGACAGAGTGGGATCTGTTTTAGGGCTCGGGCTGGGGCAGTGTTTGAGCCCAGGGTGGGGGGAACTGTTTTACGGGAAGGGGTGGGGTATCAGGGCCACGGGCAGGGGGGGGAATTTAACCTGCATCTTCCTTTGGCATACATGCTTTTACAACAGAATTTGTTGTAAAGGCATGTGTGGTAAAGGCATGCATGGTAAAGACAAGGTTGTTCCTAAGACCGCGTTGTTCTGGCATGCATGCTTTAGGTATTCATGCTTCCATCATAACATCATACCATCATCCAGAAGCATGAGGAAACTATTAGACTCAAGCAGCTCATTAGATGTGATCAGTTGCAATTTAGATGAGGGAATGAACATGGCATCTTACAAACAGGTAAGCCAACACAGTGGAGAGGAGACATGTGTATATGACCATTCTAAGGCCTAGTTGTGTGAGATATGGATGAACACACAGCTTTGTGGTATTTGTAGCTGTAGCCATCATATGAGCAACGCTAAGTCAATGTGTTAACTGCAACTACCAATCTGATGAAGCAGATTCATGTCTTAGGGATACTTGATTCACACTTAGCAGGGTGTCATTCCTGTTCTCTTCAGTTTTATTTTGTGATACCAGGACAAAAGCAAACAAGATAGACAGACACATCTATGAGTTAAGCATAGGTTGATTGCTCACTCCCATGTGAGTGAACATCATTTGAGAGATGACAAATAGGTGCATTTGGACAAGTGCTGAAAGACCTATTGATTAGAGGTACTGAACTAGGGCCTCCGGGTAGTAGTAGTCATGTCACATGCTACCTCCCCACACTACACAAATGCTAAACTCCGAGGGTTGGATATGTCATCTGAGAAATGGAACACAGGTGTATTTGGACAAGTGCTGAAATGCCAGTTGGGTGGAGGTACAAAAACAGGGCCTCCATGTAGTTGTCGTCATGTCACTTGCTGACTCCCCACTCTAGACAAATGCTAAACTCCCAGGGGAGGATACATCATTTGAGAGATGGCACACAGATGTATTTGGACAAGTGCAGGAAGGCCTATTTGTTGGAGGTACAGAAACAGGACATCCAGTTAGCTGTAGTCATGTCACTCTCTGTACTTCCCAATACTTGACAAATATTTAGCCTTACATATCTGTTGCCACATTGCAGGTAGGTTGACCTATACATTTCCATAATGACATACCATCACTCCTGGGATGATCTTTTAATATTGAAGCACTTACAGACCCTATTCCAACATATGGCGTGTAATAGGGATTGATACATGCTAGGGCATGTTCAACAACATACATTGACAAGCTTACATCTCTGCAACTCTGGGTATTCCATGTTGAGAAAGTAGATGAACAACACAGTGGCAAACGGTAAGATGTTAGCATGAAGGACATTGAAGATTTGTGACAGTTTTTGTGTTGTAACGTACCAGACTCCACTCCCCCAGCTATTCCTGTCAGGTGCTCAGGATGCAGGACGGCAAAGACCTTCTCCTCCCAGTGAAAGAGTTATAATGGTGCAATGGGAGGACCATCACCAGTCTTCTGGTCCTCCATGTGTTGCCTGGAGGCCTTTCCATTCAGGTCAGTCTACCTCTTCCCAATGTCCTCCTTTGTGCAGAGGGTGGTGCTTAC
This sequence comes from Pleurodeles waltl, assembly GCF_031143425.1. Taxonomy (NCBI): domain Eukaryota; kingdom Metazoa; phylum Chordata; class Amphibia; order Caudata; family Salamandridae; genus Pleurodeles; species Pleurodeles waltl. The sequence continues at coordinate 662,491,564 of NC_090446.1, forward strand.
AGCAATCACTCTCCAAACTATCCTTTGCCACATTTCAATTTTCCTACTGAGAGGTATATGCTGGACTTGTGCTCCAAACAATTGTGGCTCTATTCTTATGATTTCATCCACCATGACTCTCAACTTATCTTCAGAAAAACTGTTTTATTTTGGGGTGTGACATGTGTGTAAAATATAGTGGATGGCAGGGACTTACTTAAAAACAAAAGTGGTATAAGGAGTAAAACGGTGGTCTCTTGTCTCTTTCTTGATGTGGTGAGGTAAAGGATCGTGGTATGGGAAGAGAACTGTTTTATACTGTGTTTTGCAGATGTGTTCACTGAGCCAATATATGCCAGCTGTGTTGTTTTTTAATCCATCCAATAGGCACTTGTTTGTTGCCTTGCTGAATGCATACCATGGTGGCTGACCACTGTCAGGTGCCCCCCGCAAGGAGCCCATCATGTTGACTGAGATTTTGTAATTGACTCAGCAGTTCTACGTAGCCATGACTGCAATCGAGTGTGCACCACCAAGATTCCATGCCTCCATACAGCTGGCGGGCAGCCATTTGTTTTGGTTGTTGGCGGTAAAGCCTGCATACATCGCATAATGGCAATTTGAAGACTGCCAGGGCATCAGTTTTTGAGACTGCTGTCTTGGCGGTCTTGTGGTCAGACTGCCAAACTTGTAATCATAAACATTGTAGCACGTTGTAATTTTTTTTAGTTTGTTTGTTTAGGGTCAATTTGGGTAGCATATTGTTCTATTCTCAGTTCTTGGTAGCCTTGTTCTTTTTGTAACACTTCAATACATTTGTATAATGTAGGTTGAGTTCTGCCTAGTGTAGATTGTGCCATCTTTACACTGCATTCTTTATTTTGGCTTCCTGTGCCAGGGTGCTTTCATGGACATTCCAACATAGGCTTGGCGTCTGTGTCCTAACCGATGAGGCTGCCAAACCAGGTGTATTTGTAAAAGTCCATTAGCGGATTAAGTTTGTCTTAACTTTGTTGATAGAAAGGGCTTACTAATAGGAAGTTATCATGTTTGACTACCTCAGTGACTGCAAAGTAGGCCAGTCCTGTATTTTTATTTTTGTTACTTCAAAGGCAAATTGACTGTTAGTGGAATATTCTATACTTAAAGCCTCAGTGATCCCGATGGCCTGGCCGTGGCGGAGATTGTAATCTCTGCATGTGGATTATGACCTTGTTCTCCACCAGCCATTTCATGTCGGTTTCACTGCCATGAAAAGGCTGGTGGAGAACAGGTGCATCAGGCCACAGGGGTGCCCCTGCACTGCCCATGCCCTAGGCATGGGCAGTGCAGGGGTCCCGCTGCCCAGCACAGTCGTAAAGTTCACTGTTTGATGCGCAGACATTGCATCTTTGAACTAACTATAATTTAAACAATACTAAAAATATATGCACATGCAGCGATACAGGGCTGTTACTATCACTCAAATTGAAATCTATGGCGACACCTCCAAAATTCTATAGTAAAGCACTCATTATGAGTTTAGCAGACCTATTAGGAGTTTCCTGCTAGGTCGGCGGGCTGAAACCTCAGTTTCTGTCCGCTGGCCTTGGGGGAAACAGGCTACTGCATTGTCTCTGGCTCAATTACTATACTCTAGCCCCAGGGTGCACCAGCACCCTTGCAATGTTCATTGTCTGCTAAACAGACATTGAATATTGTGAGGGTGCTGGGCAGGGGAGCCGCTGCACTGCTCAGGCTAAGTGCATGGGATGTGCAGGGGTCCCCATCACACCCTGCACCTGTTCTCCACCAGCCTTTTCATGGTGGTGTTACCATGGAGAACAAGATCATTATCTGCAGGGCAGTGCTGCCATGGCGGATTAGGATCTCCACCACCGTCAGACCACTGGGAACTAAGATTCTGGCAGAGCTGGTGGTTCCCTGGTGGTCTGAATGTCAGGGCTGTTATGTGGTTGTTGGACAGCCACACTTATGAGGCCCTTAATTTTTTACATGAGACCTACCATTTGCATTTCTCAAAATACTGATAAATTCCTATACCTTTACCAAAACACACACAAATTAATATTGAAGTAGTGTGGTGTGGGTGACTCATGCCAGAGTCACATCCCTGTGCGGATGATGAACTGATCCAATTTCTTGATGATTGATCTAACCTCGTGATTAGTTTGTGCTAAGTGCAGAGACAGAAGTCATCGCTGAGGTAAGTTCTTGCTGCCACATTCACACAGCCCTGCCAAGTTTCCTAGGTCAAAGCATAATGTGCTGCTGTGGTCATGTTTTCTTCTTTAATTGTGGCACTTGAATTCTTGTTTATTGCATTATAGTACAGGACTGCAAGACCCAATTATCAAAGAAAAAAAGTAGATGTTTAAAATCTTTAAAATTCACACTTTATGATATCAGCCTGTCTGAAGCCAATAGGTCCTCTACCCTTTCTATAAATTGAGTCCAGTGGATGACATGGAGCCATCTCAAACTGAACACTTCCAAAGTGGAAATACTCATATGTGGTAATTGGGAAAATTATGACCCACTCTGTGCCTGGCATGACAATGAGGAACCACCTTCTCAAGTATCTAAGAAAGTTAGACACCTTGGAATTATCAATGACTCAAAGTTAACACTGAATGCCCAAGTTGACAGATTAATAAGATCAAGCTTCATCATCAAACCGTTGCAGTGCATCTTCAACCATCACAGATTTCCACATAAGTTTCAGGCTAGTATCTCTCTTTTTCTGTTTAAACTGGATTACGCCAATGGCCTCTACCATCGTTCATCTCCATCTACTATGAAAAAACCACAACACATCCAGAACTCAGTTGCCAAAATACTCCTACATGTAAATGAACAAGCCCACATGTCTCATGCCTTGAGGGTCCTTCATTGGTTACCGGTTGCTAAAGGATCCACCTTCAAGTTGCTTTGCATCACCCACAAAGCAATACATGGAACAGGACCACTTTTCATCTGAAATAAAATCATGAAATACATTCATCAAAGAAACCCTTCACTCAAGATTGGCAACCCCACCACAAAATCCCATCATACAAGAAAAAGGCAATACGTGGTACATCTTTGTCGGTTCAAGCGGCCAAACTATGTAAATCATTACTCCCAAATATAAGATCCATTGATAACTATCTTATCTTCAAAAGACTCTGCAAGGTTTGGCTATTTCCTACATAACTACCATACTCAAACAGCAATGGACTGCATATCCCTGTGTATATAAAAAATCCTAATATGATTATATGTAGATATCTAGATATGGTGTGTATTTCTTGTGCAAATATCTATAATAACTCTGTAATCTTAAAATATATACATACTCATTAGACCTGTTTTTAACAAATATATGTATTACTTAAGGTTAAATGTATATATGTGTGTCTCTGTGTGTGGATGGGTGTGTGTGTATGTGTATATATACATCTATATATATATATATATATATATATATATATATATATATATATATATATAGATGTATATTAATCTCTGCTCTCCGCTTAACATGTTCATTGGTTATTGCGTAGTTTCTAAATAGGTTGTTTGATTAGTGCTTAAGAGTATCTGTTTTTATTTTAACTTTCACAATAGATAAGTATGATCTTAACTATTTATGTGCAAGCATTTCACTATTGAATTATGAATGTTATAAAAGTACACAAATAAATTAACTTCAAATGCTGCAACACTTGAAAGTCTTTGTTTATATGATACAACTTTAAATTTCAACATATTATATTCCTTACACATATAGGGCCAGATGTAGCAACCAGTTTGCGACTCGCAAATGGCAAAAATCGCCGTTTGCGAGTCGCAAACCGGAGTTTACTATGCAGAAATGCATTTTGCGAGTCGGGACCGACTCGCAAAATGCATTTCAGAGTCGCAAATAGGATGGGGTGTTCCCTTCCCATTTGCGAGTCGCAGTGGTATGCAACTCCATTAGTCGCAGTTACCATCCACTTGAAGTGGATGGTAATCCACTCGCAAACGGGAAGGGGTCCCCATGGGACCCCTTCCCCTTTGTGACTGGACCCCATATTATTTTTTCTGCCCTGAAAAAATTCCGAAACAAAAGGTTTCGGATTTTTTTTTAAGTGCAGCTCTCCTTTAAGGAAAACGGGCAACACTTGAAAAAAAAAAACTGCTTTATTTACAAGCAGTCACGGACATGGAGGTCTGCTGACTACAGCAGGCCTCCATATCAGTGAGTGCCCATAGTCGCTATGGGGCCGCAATTTGCGACCCACCTCATTAATGTTAATGAGGTGGGTCTTTGCGACCCCATAGCAACTCGCAGAAGGTGTCTGAGACACCTTTCTGCATATGGTTTTGCGACTCGGAAATTGCGAGTCGCTCGGAGTCGCAATTTCCGAGTCGCAAAACCACGTTTTGCTACATCTGGCCCATATTCCCATACTATGTAATCTTTTATCTATATAGTTATGACATTAGTCCTACTGTACAAGGGAAGAGCAAAGCCACTCTCTTGAAAACTTTACTCTGTCTCACCATCATCTTATGCCTTTGTCAATCTATCCCCTTTCTCTACTCTCTGACTCATCCTAAACTTTTTCTACTACTATGATCTCCAGAATAACCCTTTGTAGACTCTTCCCTCCTCTACCCTTCTGGCTCACCTTAAACTTCAGTTACCTACTATGAATTCCCAACCAACCCTAATAAATTCTCCCTCGTGTATTTCTCCTTTGACTCATCCCAAAACCTCATTTTATTTCTATGAAGTCCCTCATCCCTTTTTTCAGACTCATCCCTCCTCCATCTCTCCTTTACTCATCCCAAACCTCATCATACTACTTTGATCGCCAAATTAACACTAGAGGATTCTTCCCTTTCCTATCCTTCCATTATTATATTCATTCCAACTAAGACTCACATGCCCTCTGCTCAAATTAATTCATACCTCCCAAAACTAACACTAATACTCTACTCCTACTTCCCTTTGCTAATCCACCACTAATCCTTTTGGGTTACACAGTAGCATGCTACTCACCAAGAAGTGCTTCAGTGCCTCATCAGGGGTAGTAAGTGCTTTATAAATACAATTACATTTACAATTGTAAGAAAGAGTACATTGCAGCAGTGGTGCTTTGTCCAGAGGACCAGCCTCTAAGAGCTATGTAAACTGAGGCATTGTTACGCTGTATCATCAAACAATCACAGCGGAGGGGCAATAAGGGAGATTCAGAGAAAAAGACTCCTGGTCCCGTGTGTAGGTCTCCCAATTATAGGTAAATCAAAATAGTATACACACGGTTCCAAAGCAATGAAAAGGTTCTCTTGAGACAAAGGTATACAAGGAAAAGCAATCTGCTTAAAGCAAGAGCCCTCACTCACCTGCCGGTGACATGCTTCATCATTGGGCCATGCTCCTCGTCAGGCCGGCACTGCGGGGCCAGACAGTGCTCGTAGGTGTACCGAGATTAGCGGTGAAACGCCAAGCCATAGTGGTTTGTGAAGCCTGATGTTGTCCCGATGAGGCCCTACCATTAGACTTTGGAGGGTTTCTGTTTTCCCAAGTAGGGAACTCGAAATAATCTTATCATAAAACATTTTTCAATGTGAGTGAGTGAGTGAGGGCTCTTGCTTTAAGCGGATTGCTTTTCCTTGTATACGCTGTAACCATTGAGACAGCCCTGCAGTCAGAGGCATCCACCTATAAAATTTGTGTATTCATTCCCACCAGCTGTGCAAACCAAAAAGGAGCTCACATTGTGGCATTCAAAACCGTGGCATTTGTCATGCTTATAATACATCAATGTTTATTGCAAGTACTTTAAAGTACAGCAGAAAGTGGCACCTGTCCGGGCACCTGGGCGGGTGGCACTTTCTATTGTGACATTTTTTCCATTTGATTTATTTGTGCTCATACCTTTCACAACAAATGATTCATTGCAGTTGAAATTATACATTGGCAAAGCCAATAGTTTTAGTTATGTATAGCGTGGACATGTCCTTGCTGTAATACAATTGAACATATTGTAATAGAGAACAGACAGAAGCATCAGAAGAAAGGATGCTTCCAAAAAAGGGTAGTTGATTTTCTGTGTCATACATTTTTCAGGTGTTTTTGACTGCATCAACTCCCCTGTTCTACTGGTCACGCTCTGATTGGTTATGATCATGGTGGCCTAATTAGTATGGTAAAACAATAACAGAACATACAGAATACTCATCTGATACATTTACAATCAATTGGCAAGCTTGAACCTGTATCCACATGTCTTGCCTTCTTTCTTTCTATTCATTTGATCCCTCTGTGTCTCTATGTGTGCATGCCTGGGTGTTGTCTGAGTGGATCTATGTTCAATAGAAATTTTATATATGTATTTTTTGTCTACATGTTGATATTTGTTTTAATTTGAGGACTTGACACCTGGCTCTTCCTGGCTTCTCTTGGCATATCTCTAATGAAATTCTGTTTATTACTCTCTAGCAGGACCTTGATTTGTTTCTCCTACTCCTTTCTCATTTCCTTTCTCTTGGTTCCCCTTTCCATCTTGTCATCTTGGCTTTCTCTAAAATAATTAGACTGCTGGATTCATGTGGCAGCACCACAGGGTCGTGGGGAAGTGAATCCAATTCCACATGGTATGACAACTGTTGGCCTTGCCATGCTGGTTAGCTAACAGTACCTTACCAGTACCCGAGAGCAGAGGTGATTTGCAGCAGCTGTGAGCACGACATCCTGATTTCTCATGGATATCATGGTGGAATAAATCTTACTCCTTTTCTCTCAGTTACCTTCGTCCCACACAAGCAAAGGCAAACGGAAGGAGGACTTGGTTCAATTAATTTCATTGAATGAACTGCATCCTAGATAAAAAGTCATGAACTGCAATGATAAGGATAATGAAACATGATAAATAGCAGAGCAGTGACAAAAAGGTGAAACATAAGAAAAGGCCCACTATAATGTCACAATGCTAGGGTTTAGCAATTCTGACTTACATCACTAAGGTTCTATACTAGAGCACAGAAATCTTAGCCCTAACCCACCCTTCAGAACCCCTTGGGAAGATACCATTCCCACATATCTGAATATGATAGAAGCAAAGAGGGCTATTGGTCTATTGAGAATATTCTCCCATGTAGAAAGAAAAGATGTTTAGCACTAGCAGACAGCTGCAACTAAGCTAACAGCGTGAAATGCCAACTTCTGGCTGGAATTTCCCTCTAATGTATATGGGGCAAAGAGGTGCTTTTATAATAAAACATCTGATGTTCTGAGAACATAGCCCTAATGTAAGAATATGTATGTATCCATGAAACAATAGGGAATGTGATGTTCTGCTTTGTACCATCCACATTATCGTGTACAGCTTTGAGCAAGCACAGAGTGAAGGAGCCGTGCCAAGAAATTAAAACAATTTTCTAGGTAGAGCGAACAACAGACAAGAGAATAAAAACATAGCCACAAAATGAGGCTTCTGCTACAATAATAAAATTAAATATTTTCTAGGCTATAGGGCACAAGCTGCAGGCCTGTGGCTAAAATAACGTGCCCATATAATGATGAAAAAATAACCTCAAAACAATTTCTCATATTGCATTTAGCACTTTGAAACAGGATCAGTGAAAAAAGTGCTATAAATGTAGCTATCATAGAACAACGCACATTTTGTGGGCTGCATTTCAGGTAGTCGATGTAAATTGATGCCTATGATCTGTGTGCATAGGTGTCTCTTTTCCTTTTGGCCTATGTAGACATGAGTGTCTCTTTTAGTTTTGTACTATGTAGATGGGGATGTTTGTGTGTATATGTTTGCTTGTATATCATAGAAATGTTGCTCACTCTTCATATTTTCATGAATCATCTTTGTTAACATATGTGTGGATGTTGTAAGTCTGCATATGTGCATGCAGTATACAAAAGTCAAACCTACTGGCTTTCTTGATACTCACTGCAGCTTACTTCAGTCCATTTGTTTATTGATGTCAAGAAAAGAACAACCAGTGCTTAATGTGAGCCAGAAATTTCTACTGCTCGGTACCAGCACTTAGGCCCATAGTTATACTCTGTTTGCGCTGGATTTGCATAATTTTCTTTAACCCAAATCCAGCGCAAACTAAACTCCATATCTATAGTTTGACGCTAGACACATCTAGCATCAAAAATATGGAGTTAACGTCATTTTAAGGATACGTGGAATCAACTTGTGTCAATGAGATGCAAGGTAGGTGTTCCCCTCCAGAAAATGACTCAAACACCCTAGCGCCACATTTATCCAACAGGGCAAAAATGACGCACGGGTGGGAGGCGGAACCAAAAAATGACTCTAACTCCTATTTGCGCCAACTTGTAATGCCTGGGTCAGGGCAGGAGTTAAAATTAGGCAAAAACACCACTACTTAAGGAAAACACACAAAATCAACATTACAGACCAACAGGAGACCACGGAGGTGCTACTGATGCAGCTTGCAAGACAACGCCAAACACAGGACCAATGGCAACAGCCCCCAACACCCCAACGTGGCCCACAAAGGCAACGCAGAAGGCAGGAGAGACTTTTCAGAAACAGGACAACCCTCCATGGCCTCAGGGAAAAGGACATCATTCGGAGGTATTGACTCAACTGGCAAGCCATACAGTAGCTGATGCGCCATATTGAGCCACAACTAACAGCCGCACAACATACAACCGGTGACCAAGCTGATGGCGTCCTGCATATGTTGGCAAGTGGCTTCTTCCAGACAACAGGTGCCCTGGTTGCTGGGGTATCACAGCCCTCATTCTCGGATTTTCTGCCCAAGGTGATAGATGCCACATCAGCTTCCCCAACACCCAGCAGAAGCAGCAGGAGATAAAAAAGGGGGTTTTATGAAACCTATGGCTTCCCGCATGTGCTCGATGCAATTGACTGCACCCATGTCTGGATCATCCCACCTGCAGCATCAGAGCACTTACTAAGGAACAGAGAGCACACGCATTCTATCAATGTGCAGCCCATAGTTGACCACCAGGGAGTGTTCAGAAACATCTTGGCCAAGTATCCTGGGAGTGTCCATGACTCATTCATATTCCAGCACAGCAGAATCAATTAGCACTTCCAGGATGGACAATATGGCAATGGCCTTCTTGCCGATAAGTCAATAAACCTACAATATACACACAGTACAACAATCCTGTAGTACACACAAGACATACACCACTACATTGACACGTGGGCAGGGTGACATTGAGGTGTGACACAGGTAGTTATGTTGTACACCCTGAGACAATGAGATACACACCTCTGGACAAATGATGGCTGCCACAAACGTTAGCTGACACTCTAGAGCACCAAGGGAGCCATGTCAAAGCCCCCAGTGACAATGAAATGGCCTGTACTGTAAGTACAAATTGGAAAATAAACTATTTACAATTACATTAGGCCACATAATCAATCGGCCACCCTCCCAAGCACAATGTAGCGTGGAAGGGGTGTGCAATGTGTGTTGCAGCAGGTCTGACACAATGAGACACATATCATGATGATGCTGACTCACATGTAGGTGACACAGAAATAATGAGGCAGTCCCAACATCATACACCTCTCCTGGGGTGCCATTTGCAAGTTGCAATAAGGAAGTGGACTGTGCTATGAACACATATTGATGTGCCAACAATGTAAACTGCACACTGCTTCACACACTGAAAGAGCCAATTGTCCATCAAAATAGCATATGTACAGGGAGATGGTCCTTCCTGTACAGATACATCCACCTCCACAAGGCAGTTAGCCAGGTTCCCTGGAGCAAGTTTGGTAGTGTAGGTGCACGGTTGCACATGAGCTACTGGCAGAAGGAACAACAAAGGATTGCCTAGAAACAAGTCACACATTGGACAATCGTGCATTGTCAATACTGAACAGCTCAGTGCTGCCAACTTAAGGAGATATGTTGTGCATTGTCATCTATCCATTTCAAAGGTCCTCAGTGTCGCATTTCATCTGCAATGAAATATGTTTAAATGGATGGGATGTCCAGGTCATGTAGTCCAACCATGTTACCACCACATCTGAACTCATTGTGTGTGTGGATATATCATGTGCCCTCCACTGAAAGCACACTGATACATATGGGACACTACACAACGCATGGTGCATACATACTGACCAACAGTTAGGAAACCAAATCATAGATCCCAGGTCCATGAGCCAAACACAAGTTGTCATGTCAAACACCCCAGTACTGGGAAGACCTCAAAGAAACCCAGAAACTCACACCTTACCACAAACACATGAGTCACAGACAATACAAGATATCAACTGCCATGCTACATGGCATTCCTGTTGCAAGCACTAACAAAATACTCACTCCTATTGTCTTTTGCAGCGGATCAGGGTTATGGGATCCAGCCATGGATCATGACCCCATTCCCCAAGCACAGCAGCAGAGAGTGCCTATAGTGAGGCACATTGGAGGACACGCAGCATTGTGGAAAGGACTTTTGGCATCCTGAAGACCAGATTCAGGTGTCTGGACATCACAGGAGGCAGCCTCCTATATGCCCCATACATTGTGTGTAAAATGATCCTGATCTGTGCTATCCTGAACAAAATGTGTGTGAGGATGAACATCCCATTATATGAACCGGACCAAGAACTGCCTGAGGAGGATGGTGGCAGGGAAAATGAGGGAGAACAGCAGAACACAGCTGCAGGGATGCGCCGCAGACAGCAAATTGAATTCATCTTTTTCACTTTATAGTCACCCTACACACCTTGTTAAGATATGTAAATAAACACCTTAGTTGATCACACAATCTTGTCTGCTCTGGTGTCTTCATTCTCCATCACATGTACCTTAGAAATGTGAATATTACCTCAGGGAGCATATTACAAATACAAATTTGACCACTTCTGATGCAACCTCATATGTGATGCGTATGATTGTACAGCAACCATCACACACATAACAAAAAGACTCATCTCTTGAATGTCTCAAATGAAGGACACAATTAGTGGACCACAACATATGAGTCACATCCACGTTGCCAACATGGTCAACTGTAGCACATGACACACAACTATGACATCTCCAATCATAAGGTAAATGAGGGCCCCATACATGAGGCAGCCGATGTGAAATATCAGAAGTACAGGAATGTACTAACAGACTCCTAACATTACTAAGTTTGACACTTGCAATGTCTGCAAGGAGCTTGTGTGATGAAGGGGGGGCATCATTTGTGACAATGGATAGCATGATTGTCCCAGGTATGACAAGCAATGTTCACTACACATGCCCTGCGCAGTCCATCCCTGAAAATCAATCCTGCCACTGCCATGGAGCCCAATCCAGACACAGGGTACACATGCCTACACACTTGGACTGGACACTTCTGTGGAATGCACATCTGAAAATATGTGAACACATGCAGCTAGGGCAGCAGGGCCACCACAGCAACACAAGTAACATAGCTCATCGTAATGAGTCAAACTGACGTGTACAAAACATTATGGGTCTAATTATGAACCCTGGTGGTTCAGACCGCTGTGCCTGAATATAATGTTCACAGGGCCCTCCTCCAGCACCAGGCTACTGCCGACAGGCAGTCTGACAGTGGAGGAAATCATTTTCCAACAGGGCAGCGCTGGAAGCAGCGCTGCCCTTTGGATAATGATCCCTTTTCCTCCAGCTTTTCCCTGGCGGGTTCCTCCACCAGGGAAAGGCTGGCAGAAGGGGTGGCATGGGCAGTGCAGGGGCCCCTGTGCAGTGCCCTGTCGCGCAGGTCACTGCCCGATTCACAGAGAGTTATCTGCGTGACAGGTGCTGCTGCACCTGCCGCACACTAACATTGGCGGCAGCTCCATTTGGTGCTGCTGTCAATGTTACTGCCCTTTTCCCTGCTGGGCCGGCGGGCAGAAATACTGTGTCCACCCACCTGCCCAGCAGGGAAAACATTATACGGCCTGCGGGGGGGGGGTTGTTGCTCTGGCAGTCTTCTGTTGACCGCCAGCGCTGATCTCGGCGGTTTTTACTGACAAGATCATAATGAGGGCCTATATGGGTGGAATTTAGGCACAGTCTTTCAAACACAGTATGTAGCAAACTTGTACACATGTCAGACATTTGTGCAGTCCACACACTGGTCACCATGAACTCACAACCAACAATTAGTGACATATGAGGGGTAACATATCCTACTTAGCATTCATCACCCATCCTCAATGATGCCTGAGTTGTGTTTGTCGTCTGAAATGTAATGTCCCCTAAGTCAGACACCTACACACATCACATGAGTCAACACATTTCACAAACACATACCATGACTGTTGTAGATCAGTGACTGCCATCAAATGTAGATACACATTTGCACACATTCATACATATGCATGACGTTCAAAGTATTGCATGCTGTTCCTTCAGAAACACACACATCGTTGTTACAGACCATTCACACCCAAATCATAAAGTTGCATGCTCTACCACATGTGGCCATACACTATATTACACACTGCAGCCCAAACCATCCTAACTTCATTTTGATACAGGGTGCATTCATGTTAAATATTAAAACATCACACAATCACAGATAGGGTCAAAAATGTTGATGCTAATGCATCAAAAACACACGCAAACGCAAACTAACCGTACATGGGCCCTTAGCATGAATTCCACCCGCGCACCACACTAATGTGGATATCAGGTGAAAATGAAGTATACAAGTAATGCGTTGTAAATTGCCGCACATGTAGGTAATGCGTCAAAAATATTCATGCAAACATCGTATGCGTCCAAAAATACACGCATGATGTAAAACGTGTCGCAAGGGAACAGGAAGTGATGTAATAGGAAATCCTGTTTACAGTCATGGTACAGTGGGTGTACTTTCACTTTCACTTTACAGTATATGCATTTGTTGACTGTGTGGCTGTGTCTCGGTGTTGCTGGTGTGTTGATTGCGAATATTGTATCTTGTGGTGTCTCTCTTGTTGTGTCTGTCATGAAATCTGTTTGTCACTTTTACCAGTGGATGTGATTTAGTGTAGTTTAGTGTATTTCATATTGTATTTGTACTATTAGGTGTCTGTTTGGCTGTTAGATTAGTTCGGTTAGTTGAGGTTCTTAAGTTTGGGTTTTAAGTTTCCTTTATTCTCATTTCTTTTTTTTTCCATATTTACTGTTTGAAATTGGGGTTAAGGGACTTGCGAGGAAGGGTGAGGCTGACATGGATGGGTGATGAGAAGCTTGGGGGCTTTGTGTGGCTGGTGTGCAACTCCCTACCCATGATGCTCGAGATGGGTGGCAGGGTGACACAGGGGTATCAAACAGAGGCAAGGCGGCTGCGGTGGGGCAAGGTGCTCCCCCACCGGAAGAGGGTGTTTCATACCAGTCGGAATGAGCACCAGCTGAAGCATCGCTGGGCTGATCTGGTGGCCAGAGAGCAGGATCTGCTGGACCACCTGGGTGTGGTGATCGGTGGCCCTATTGATGAGTATCACATTGACATATGTGTACAGTAGAATGCTCCTGAGTGACAGTAGCAGATGTGTTCGTGTGCTGCCTGAAATGTTTGTGGCCAGGTTGAATGCAACCAGAACGAAGTGTTAGTGTCCCAGTACTGAGATGGAGTCACATGTCTATACATGTTAACAATGCAAGTCAGAGGTTTGGTGAGTCATGTACGACTATCACTTAGGGCCACATGTACAAAGTTCTTTTTTATCATCACAAACATCCCAGTTTGCAGATTTGGGCCTTTTGCGACAAGAGAAAAACGTTTTCCAATGCACAAACCCAATTTTGCCATTTGGAAATCACATTACCGAATTGCAAAACGGGTTTGCGAGTTGCATTTAGGAAGGGGTGTTCCTTTCCTAATTGCGAGTCGCAGTCCGATGTATGATTGTTTTGTGACCACGAATGTTGTCACAAAACAGTTGCAGTTAGCACCAGTTTCAAGCTGGTGCTAACCCATTCTCAAAAAGGAAGGGCCCCCCCATAGAACGACTTCCTCTTTGTGAATGCTTGCAAGAACATTGGTTCAGAAAAGCCAGTGATTCCAGGGACCACTGCCTGCTCTGAAAAAATGAAAAGAAAAGTTATCATTTTTGTTTTTGACATGCATTCTGTTACATTTAATGAAAACGGCTGCATTAAAAAAATAAATACTGCTTTATTTAAAAGCAGTCACAGACATGCTGACCTCAGCAGACCATCATTCCTGTGAGTGCCAACATTCCCAATGGGTTTGCAAATTGAGACCTACCTCATGAATATTCATGAGGTAGGTCATTTGCTACCCCATTGCGAATTGCAAACAGTGCCATTGACAGTGTTGTACATCAGGTTTTGCGACTCGCAAATTGTGAGTTGCTAAGTCTCCCAATTTGCGAATCACAAAACCTGATCTTCGAACATGTGGCCCTTGGTCACACATTTCAAGTGCCATGGCAACACCTGTGCCCATGCATTCTGTCAATGATGATCAGGCAAGACACAGGCAGCATTCCATATTTCACTGGATCCTGACAGCAAAGTGGGCAATCCATGTTTAGCGCTACATTGTCATCATTACACACACACATGATCCCTGCCATTATGTTGGCAAAAGGGGCATACCTGCCTTAGGGGTTACTGCCCATTGGGCACTTGTTACCAGCATATAACTGTGCCACATCTGTCATGGACCACTGAACGCATGATAATTTCAGACTGAAAATTGAGCCACATGTCCATCACACAGTAACTTAGTGAGCCTTGATGCACAAGCCACAATACCTGAGTCACTTGTATTGCAGTGTAACAGGGAAATACCATGGATTTTTAATCCAAATACAAATCATGCCATGAAGTGCCATCTTATATGGATTAGCCACATATGGTTGTTGTAGGGTTTAGCACCACATGATTGTTAGGCCCAGTGCATGTGTGCAGATGTGTGGCTCTCAATCACAGGAGTGTCAGTGTCAATGTGAGTTTGCAGTGGTATGTCTATTGTACTGTCTTCATGCAGGATCACTAGCTCACTCATGTAAAATGTTACACACTGTGATATTTTGCCCACTCGTATGTACAGTGATATGACATTGAGCATATATTTCCATCCATGTCTTACAGGTGGACCTTCCCCCTATACCATCAGAGAAGTGGCAAGATTTCAGGACCCAGATGCGTCCAGTAAGTGTGATAATGTCTGTCCCGTGTAGTGATTGTGGCTGTTGTGTGAGTGACTCTTGTGTGTTGCACTCATTGCAAGATATGATGAGCTGGCATGTGATCAGAAATCTAAGTAGGCTGGATGGTGACATTGTGTCCCGGGCAAGGGTTACCCATTCACAAGCAGAAAGTAATATCTTGGGAGTCTTGAGCTGTACAACAGGCAGCAGCATGTGAACAAGGTGATTAGTAGCCACATGTAGGCCCACATGTGACTTGGAAGTGCACAAGTGTCAGTATATTGACACTGAGTCATACCATCATTGTCACAACACATTGATGCACCAGTTTTCCACACAAATTGGTGTATCACTGTATTGTAATGTACATGTAGGGCTGGATGGGTAACTGTCCCCCAGCATGTAGCCCCATAAGTTGTACTCCATTTACGTGACACTTATGTGGTATGAAATTGGCGTGCATGCAGGTCTAGGCCAGACATGTGCTGGCATCAATGTGGGTGTTTTGGGAACTGTGTTAGCAGGTCAGGTGTTGATGGGTGTCCACATCTGGACACCTGAATGTAGATGTGAATGCCCTATGGATACCTTATTCCTAGGTGGCAGCCCTCCTCACATGTGTTCCACTCCATAAATTCATGTGTAAGCAGAAATGCCTTTGTGGTTGACCTCGACAATTGTCATGATGTATTGCATGCCCATCCCCCCTGAGGCACAGTGGTAGGGGAACAACATATATGTAGGTAGATATGAAGGTCACAGTGTAGATGACAGTCATCTCATAAAGGCTTGCATGTGTCCCAATCAAAACTGACCCCTTATGATCAGCAACTGCATTCCATACTCCCAATTACATCTACTAGTTACTGGTGTTGTGTGCTTTCAAGTTGACTCAAATGATGAAGATTAGTGGGCCTGGCCCATGTGAAGTAGTTGCTGCCTTTGCATTGTGACACATTACACTAAATCAATGCACAGATTACTTTATTTGGTCCAACTCTTGTTGTGCTTTGCTTTGGTTACAATGACATGATGGGTAGGCAGGGTTGCCATTACATTCATCAGGTACATTGTATTATCTGGACTGTGATTCGGAGTGCATGTGCAAATGGAGGCAGAGTGTTAGAGTATCATCGGTTCAAACATCACACAATGATGACACTGATAGTTGCCTGTCTCAATTTTACAGCTGCCAACATGGATGTTGCGGAACTCAGGGCGTTCCAGAAGAGGGCAGTGCGATATCTGGAGTCTGGGTATTGCAAGATGGCACAACTCTATCAAAAAGACTGAGCCACTGGGGAATGGTGGGCATTCAGCCAAGGGGGACCTGCATTGGCCACAAAGAGTGGACCAAGCACCACAACTACACAGGGGGCCAAAGCTGCCACCGTCACATCTGCCCCACCTGCAGCACCATCAACATCTGCACCACAGCCCACCACGCCTGCTGCAATGGGCATGTCAGCAATAAAGAAGCTCCAGAGGGACATTAAACAGGTCCTCAAAAAGCTGGACAGCCTACAGAAGGAGGTGGACCGCAAAACAAAGAGACTGAAGGCCATCAAGAGGACACTGTAGAGGGCTAACCTCTGAACTGATGCCTCCCTTCACCCCCAGTTCAGTCCCCTCGCTCCTCATTCCTTATCATGTTTTGTAGTTGGATTAAGGGGGTTACTGATAGGTTAGAGTAAGGTAGTTGTTTAGATAGGATAAGTAGGTTTGGGGGTGAGTTTTCATATAATTACATGGAAGTGTGTAGGTGGGTGGGTGTTTGGGGTTAATGTTGGGGCATTTGTGTATAAAAAATATAATAAAAAAAGATATATATTTGTTTAGGATTATATAGTATATGTTTAGGTTAGTATATGTTGCCCTGCATGTGTCTCCTGATATAAGGGGAGGGCAATTTTTAGAGTGTGTTGTTAAATGTGGAAAGTAAGCTTAGCATAGGGTAGGTAGGACCAGCTGTGGGTACTGTATAGGTAGGATAGATTGGGTTAGGATGGGTGTTAAACATAGTTTTCAGTTCATTTTTCTAAGTATAATAAACCTTTGGGTACTCCCTTACTGTATGTGTCATATGCTTGTGGCCCAGGGTCTTTGCATGAGTGTAGAGTGCTGATTGTCTGATGGCCTGGAGATTCCGTCCTGCATCCAGATCCCTCTCTTGACATGGTAATTCCTACTTCCAACTGAGCTGTCACATTGGCAGCTACAACAAATCTACTTCTCAATGCATCTGCAATTCAATGTACCCACAACTCAAGGTGACTATGGTTCCCATGTATTGGACAGGTAGGTGTGCTTTTTAAGCTGTCATTGTTTGGGTCCTGGGTCGGAAGGTTGCTGACCGGAGGTTCATGACAACACTGCTAAACTGAGCAGTGCCAAATTTAGATGAGGTCAAGTATAACTATTTCACACTAATGTGTTTGACTTGTACTCCTAGCTGACGTTATTGCCCGAGCACTCTTACACACCCATTCCTGCTGAATGTAGTGGGTGAGGCATACATGTTTTAAACAAATGTTACATACACAGTGACATTCTTGTAGGGGATGTGGCCAGCATTGACGTAGTAGATGTGTCACATTACACAGAGACAAAGTGGTTGTGTAGGTGCTGTTTACTTTAAAGTGCTGTAGTGCAATATTTACATTGTCCAGGTCTGAGACCCCATTAGTGTGAACCATTCCATTGTGATACAACACAAGTGCAGGTTTGAGGGACATTTCATTGGACATGCTGGGGTGAAGTGTCGTTCAGTGCAGGGGAACATGAATTGCCAATGGAGTAGTGAGAGACAACTGCAGTCCATAGTGGAAAGGTTAACAGTGTATCGGTGAAAAGTGCATGTCATCAACTGTAGCAACACTGGCATGTTGTCAAGCACAGGGCAAAGGGAAATCACTGCCCATGTGGCATGGACTGGTGCTACTGGGTACTTCTACAGCTAAAGATGATGTGTTCCACATCTTCATCCTCTGATGTGTGTGTTGTCTCCTCTGCCCTTGATGGTGGTGGTGGTGGGGTAGATTGGGGCACACACACTTCAGTGGTTGGAGAAGTGTACACCAAATTCCCGGCAGCTGCCATCTGTGGACCTACATATGGCATCACTGCAGCAAGGAGCTGCAGAATATTGAGTATGGTAGCAACATCCCCGTGGTAAGCAGCCATGAGTGCCCTGAGGGAGGCCGTTCCTGGTGCATTGAGTCCTGCTTGTTGTCATGTATGCAGCAGCAAGATTGGGAGGGCAGGTGTCGTGTCAACTCATTCAGCGCAGAGGTTAAGTCCTCTCACACACTGTTGGACCCCATGCAGTGGGGATTGCGTGCCTTGTTTGGCTGTTGTCTGTTCAGTGGCCGTTATGATGCACATGTGCATACCCTGAAGGCCGACTGCCATAGTTTGCACCCCCACCCACACCTCCTTGGCTACCTCCCGCTGGACTCCCACTACTGTCCTCTCAAAGGTGGTTCCTTTGTCGTCAGAGTTCTCAGTTGTGTTTGAGCTGGCAGGTCGTAATATTAGGGTGGTTGGTGGGTCCTATGAGATGGTTGCTACACAAATGCTCCTCCTTGCGACTGGAGGTGGTGTCTGGAGGGTTCCCAGGACATCTTGGAGGGTTTCCTGGCTGATGGTCATCAGCTGGTCATCCAGGTCATCAGGGTAGTCCAGGACAGGCAGATCCACAGGAGAGCCATCATCCTCTGCAATGAGATATTGCACAATTAGTGTGTCTGCGTTGTAGCAGTTGTAATGTGACATCACTGACTTCCTATTGGTGGTACATTGTCATCTTGGTTCCCATGCATTGTTCCTGTCCTTATTGTTTGCAGTCTCTCAGCCCTATGTCCCACCTGCATGTTACATGTAGGGAAGGGCAGTTTGCACAATTGTCTGTGTCACATCTTCTACGTGTTGGTTCTTTCCAATTTGCGGATTTCCACCTTCTTGTCCTCATCAACCCTTCCTCTGCTTCCATTTGCATGGAGAGGCCTTGCAATGAGTGTTTGTGTGCTGATGCCACAGCACCACACATGACAATATGGCCCTGTCCCAGTCTTTCATTTTTCACATACACCTATGCGGTGATGAGACCTAGCACCACCCCATGCATGGCATTACCAGGAGACAATGCACTTCTTACCATTGCTAGTTCCTCATGTTGAAGTTTGCGTATGTGTGCTCCATTGCATTGCACTGATGGACCTGGCAGAGTTCTGTTTCCTCTTGTGACTGTTCAGGTGTGTTCGCCTTTCTACACACATATGTCCTCCCCCTCAAGGCAGTTGCCTGCACTATGATAGCTGAGATGTGGCATGTGGCATTGCATCTAATGTGACACAGGCAAAGGGGTAAACCCAGGGATGGCCAGCATGGGTATGAGATTACTGCTGTGTACATCATTATGTATGTTACAGTGCCTGATGGTTATTGAGTCTATGGACATGACCAGTTGACAGGAGTTGCACTTGGATGGGGATTGATCATGTGTTTCGTAAATGGCAATCGCCAACAGCACAGGTAGTAGTGGCAACTGTTGTCAGTGGGGAATGCCCCTTGGGCCAATGACCTGACACTTGGTATTTTCCTACAGTTTACATTCTGACAATACCAGCTGTCCTGAGACACCAGACCAGTTTGACGTTCTACCCTACCCTCCTGGTCTGCTTCAGCATTTCCACCAGTCTTGGCATGGGGGTGTACCCCCATGCAAAGGTTGTTTGTGTTGTGTTGGGCTGTGCCTCTGGATGCCCCAGCACAGCCCATGCACCTGGCATGGGCAGTGCAGGGAGTCCCATGCCCTGCCTCTTTGCCCTTTCCACTGCCTGATTTGCAGGGCTAACACGCATTGTGTAGTAGCTATGTGCCTCCCTCTTCTTGCACTTGACATTTTGCCACTTTTGTCCCCTAACCAACTTACCCTGCATATGTGTTGTCTCCTGGTAGTGTCCGCTGTCCTGTCCTGCAATACCAGTGACGATTTCCTCCGGGATGACCGCTGCAACCATCTTCTCCATCTCGTCCAGGTCCTCATGCGGTGCTGGAGTCCACATCCGGTCTGCAGTGCTGCCTTCCTATTCCTTGGCATTTTCTCCTATGTCTTCCGCTTGCAGTAATGCCAGCGTTTCTTGCACTCAGTGACAGTTCTGCTGACCTCTGCCACACTGTTAATTTTGTCCAAAATCTGCTTCCAAATTGCCTCTCTTCTTCCAAATGGCAATTTAGAATTGATGTTGGTGGTCCGTCACCTCTCTCACCAGTATTTCATGTTCCTCTGCGCTGAAGCGACACTTCATCTTTTTCTGGTCTCTCCCCTTGGTCTTATCAATGTCTTCCTGGCTGGTTCCTGGTTGTCTGTGGTCTCCCTGGGGTCTCTCCTGGCTTTGTGGATCCATCTTGCCTCTCCTTTCCACTGTTTGCTC
The DNA here is from genome assembly GCF_031143425.1 of Pleurodeles waltl. Classification (NCBI taxonomy): domain Eukaryota; kingdom Metazoa; phylum Chordata; class Amphibia; order Caudata; family Salamandridae; genus Pleurodeles; species Pleurodeles waltl. Next base: position 662,512,124 of record NC_090446.1, read on the forward strand.
CATTAGCTTCACTTTTTGATGCTATTGTGGCCAAAAATTGCGCTTTTCCATTTTGCAACATGTTTACATGTCGTAAAAAGGATTAGAGTAATTTTTTCTGCATTAACGTAATTTTGCCTTACGACAAGGCGCAATGGTTAGCGTCAGGAAAAATTACTCTAACCTATTCTTAGCGCCACCCACGCCCGGGTGGCGTTAAAAAATGGCACTAGCCAGCGTTAAACTTTTTGATGCAAAACTACATTTGCACAGTTTTGCTTAAAAAAAGTATAAATCTGCCCCTTAATGCTCAACAACAACACTTATGACAGTCTACCACATGGAGGTGCTGTTTGTGTAATTTGAAGATGAGCAAAACAACAGTTGTTTATTAGTTCAGTATACATTAAAAATGATTAATAACTCCCTCCTAATCTAGCCTCATAACTTAGGGGAACTGGAATAGTCTGAATTGTCACACTTGTAGGAGTGTGTTTCTTAGTAGCTGTCCAGGTACTGTCACTGGCAGTTCTGGCAGGGATATTGGATGGTGCAAGGTGCAGTGACTTCCTGATGAGGACTCTGGCACTTTTAAAATGTAAGTACTGGTAACAAGAGCATTCTTGAGCAGCAGTTTTTTTTCTGGGTTGAAAGTTGACCTACAGCACAATCTATTATAAACCTCACTGAAGCCAAATTCAAATTCAAAAAGGCACAATTAATTTATTTGTAGACTAATTCCATCTTATTTCAGTAGCATTTTGTTTTTATTGTCTGTCTCTATTCATTCCCCATTCCTAAGCTGAACCCTAAATCAGCAAGGCCCAGGTGAAATTTGTATTATGCCTGCGTAATCTTGCATAATTTTGTGTTACTGTTATGCAAAATTCCCACCATTGTGATATTACACTACATTATAGCACTCTGTGGCAAACATTACTGCAAATGCACAGAAACAACGTGAATAACAGGAGGCAACAGGCTGTTGTTCACTGGGCTCCCATCCTTTTTGTGCTATTTTATAGGGGCACCAAATGTGCTCTTGCATTCAAAAATGGATGTGAGAGTGTATGTTATGCTAAACTATAATGCCAAATGCCAATTATGCATTTTACATAATCACGGACAGTTTTACATTTTCGTTTCAAAACTTCACATAATTACGCAAATGAAAATTACATGAGTTTTGTACAGTCCTAAAACCAACCACAGAATTGCCACAAAAGTGCTGCAGAATACCTGAGATTGTGTGGTACCCTTACTTACCAAGTCAGCCACAACCACTTCATCACAAACCTTTTTGTTTTGCAAAGTGAAAACAGACCCTTTTCTTTTGTGTTGTTTTATTTCTCTGGTCATATAGAAATGCATAATGTTCTGGAGAGGATATTTGACCCTAGGAGAGCTCACCAGGTTAATTAATCTGCTGTAGAGATCCCAGCACAATCTGCAAATACCTTGTTGGTGTCCCTGCAGCGTACAGTCAGCTCTTCATCTTTCAGGGCTCTAAAATGAGTCCCAGTAAATGGAACCTGTAATAACATCTATCACAAGTATATTGAGACTTTAACATTACACTGCCGTCAAAAATAGGGAATTCATGAAAATCAGAAATTTGTTCAGGCACTGATAGAAATTGATATTTGTGACATAGAATGTACAATCTGTGACTCACTGGACTTTTAATAAGGCCTTTCAGAAAAAAACGATCTTATATGTTGGATGTTAACCAGTGCTTTAATTGGGGAAGTACAGTCTGGTTCTGAGCAGTTGTACTGTACCTTCATTTCTACTCACTGCTGCAATACCTTTAACGGAAGGGCATTGGCACTTCTCAGGATCAAACTCGTACTTTAAATAGTGAGTACCTGCACGCCTGTATTCCCATTTGAAGCACTGACCATAACCAGCGCTGCAAAGTAGGGAGGTTTAACCAGATCCCTGTTCCAGCATCTACTTCCGGTCTGGATCTGTTGCCTGGCCAACCCAGGGAAAGATGCTGCATTTGTCCTTGTGTAGTGTTCAGATATTGGGAACACAGTTCAGCAGTGCCTGCATTTTGTTGGCTTTCAGTTAGTTCAGAGATGAAGGCAGTGGTGGTTGGGGGGTGCTTTCTTATTTTCAATTCCAGCCGGGCCCAAAATGAAGGTCTGATTTGAAGGGCCATAAGCCCTTCTTTTGTTAAAGTATAATCCTGGCTGGCAGCTTTCTAGTTGTCATTGCAATGGAAGGAAACAAAGGCACAGAGTTTATCCCTTCACATTTACTGTAGAGAAACCATGACTTGGAAGCGATTTTTAAAACTTTTTTCAGCCTCCACCATGTACGGGTACTGCATGTACTGTAAGACAGCAAGATGTATCTGTGTGTATGAGTAATTACACAAATAATGATCTAAATGGCCCATACTTTTTATTATTCTATTATAACACTACTCACCCTTAGTGTAGGGTGTCAGACTTACAACAATAAAGTGTGTAAATCAATGTACAAGAAATGTTACATAACACAACAAGTGACGGATATCCTGTCCACCGTATTATAAGTTCCATAATGTCCTACACAACCTCTAAAACAGCGGGTGGGCTATCTGTCACGTTTGTGTATCCCATCCACCAAGGTCGCAATTAGGCCCTATATGTTAAGATTCAATTGTCAGTAGAAACACAAAGTCTGATTATAACATGATGTAGGGATTGAGATTGTCTGCACTAACAAGACTTTATTAAATCTCAAAGGAACCCTTCTTTGCAATCTTAGAATAACAAAGGATTGAAAAAGCAATAATAAGACTTCAAACCAATAACTTACAGTTTTCTTGCAATTTCTTGATGCCAGTAAATAGATCAATGTGCCATATAATAAGGATTTGTGGAAGCACCCCAAAATTTAGACCACCTCAAAATTTACCTCAAGTGGTTCTGCTCCAGGTTGATCTTGTGTAAAAGGCACCCTCCCCAACATCAATTTAGTTGAGTAGAAGATTGAGTAACTGGGACAACTCAATAGCTGAGTTCTATATAGGAGGAAAAGTTAAAGGGTTTTACCACAAAAATGCCAAAATCAGACGATCTTAAATATGTGCAGTAAAGTCTCAAAAACAGAGTTATTACAGAATAGTTAAAAATCTGAAATAATTCTAAGTCCCAACTGAGCATCCAAATCAGAAAGAATCAGACAGCCTTCCTAGTAGAGTGGGAAGGGCTACAGAATATCTAAAATGTCCACCAGGATCAAGCGGTTGTTCTCCACAATTCTTGCATAGATAATTACCTAAACTCACAGGTTCAGCATGGCATGATCTCATGTAACTATTCTTTAGCAAATACGAATAATTCACATCCATAACAGCATATGTTACATTATCCAATTTTAAAGGAAGCATCCTGCTTTTCCATGTCATTGAAACTCGGAGGTTTTCAAACTAATATTAAACATTCAGAGGCTATATTCAGCAACTGAACTACAACAGAAGGACCTTTGAAAAGTATTAGCATTATGAACACTAGAAAGTTCATTTAGAGCACAACAGGAGAATTACAACAGCTTGTCTTCGTTCTTTAGAGCTGTGCGGAGAAAAGATGTGCAGGGGAACCTGATGGAGGGGGTGAGTACAGGAGTTAAAAAATGAGGCAGCAGCAGTACCATTTTTATCTAAAATTAAGTTTTCACCAAAATATGGCATAACTAAATCATGTCTACAAACCCACTTGTATAGGTTGAATGAAACTTGTTTCAACTGTATTCATAAAAAGTCAGCATTTGCCTGTTGGATCCAACATAGAAATCAGTAGTACCTAAAGTTATTTGTTGCACAAAATATAAGCTTTAAAACCACTCTAAAAAAATTCAACTGTATGAACTGGAAGACACAAATCAATCTCAGTGTAAAAAGCAGTAGCCCAATCAACTATCTACATAAAATGCAACTCTGTGCTTTGTATGTTACAAAGTGTCCTTTGTAGCAAGAATATTAACCTGATATGCACCTATATGAGACAAACCTATAAATGCACACAACATAGAACACCGTCCAGAACTGCTATAACTATCAGAGTCTATTATAATCCCCTCAACATTTCTGGGCACACAAAGATCTCTGAAGTAGGAGTCTAAACTCTGAAAGCTGTTTTAAAATACATCCTGTTTGTAGCGGTGGCTGGTAACCTTAAAAAGTGCTCACCACTCCCCCAAAAATAAAACACCTCCTCGCTCCAAAAGCCTTTAATAAAACACCCTTCCCTCAAAAGCCAAAGAGAAAATACCCCCTCCCTCCAAAAGCACATAATAAAACAACCCCTCCCTCCAAGACCCCAGATGAAAAGTACCATGTTAAATTAAATAAAAGGTACTTACCAATGACAGCACATCCTCCTTGGTGATCTGGAAACTGCAGTCTGCTATGGAGATCCCCTGACCAACCTAGGCACTGCTCTTATGCTGTTAATCAGCATGAGAGAAGTGCCTGGATTGGATGGAGTGGGCTGATCGGATGCTGCTCCAGGCCTTGGAGGCCTGTGCTTTCTCGTTGCCCAGCTGTCCTAAAACAGCTGAGTTGAGGGCTTCAAAATGCACGTGTCACTTTGGCTTCCAAAAAAACAGTCGGCCAAAGTGACATGCTCACTTTGGAAAATCCTGCCAGCAACTACTCCAATGAAATAATAATAATGAAATAATTTCATTGGCATCTTGTGTTTTCAACTGTGGCTCACAGTGTGTGTGTGTGTATGTGGGGGGGGGGGGGGGGGGGTGTTTGGAGTTTGGCTTCTCCCATCCTCCCGAGAAACCACTGCTTCCTGTTTGTGACCAGCTAGTCAGCTATGACAGATTTACTGTCACATTTGTCCTTGTTGCCAATTTCTTTGTAGTAGATTTTTTTTTAGTAAATGTATAAACTGACTGTCACCTCTGCTTTTCAGGCTCCACCCCTCGTGACTCACCGCCTTTTCCTTTACCACACTTTGACCCCCCAAATGTATGGGTTCACAGTGTAAACGTTTCCTAATTTCAGCACTGAATGACAGTAAATAATGTACTTGTCCTGGAATCATTTTCTGTAAAAAGTAGTGCCCAGGGCTAAAATCTTCTCTTGTTCCACTGTTGTCTTCCCAAAGCCCACGATCGAATGAAGATTTTTCAGAACGTGTTTTCCTTTCTCTGGCAGCTCGCTTGAGTCAAGCTGCGAGGGACATCGAAATACGGATCCGTTCAAAATGCAAATGAATTGAGACCGCTGGGAAAAAGCGCAGATCAGTGACAGATGAGGTTTAATGTGAATTAGTGCACGGGGATGTATCTCGGTCTCAACAGGAAGAAAACATAATACACAGTTAATCGGTTAGTGATTGCCAATGTAAAACATGAGCAAGATAAAAATGCATTGAATGAAAAGACGGAGACAACAAGTACATACTGTTTTGGCATATCCTGTAGACGTGATATGCTGTGTCAAAGTATCAGAACTGTCTCAGTTTCCCAATTTCTTGGTTGGCGGTTAACTCACTGAAAAAAAACTGAACTCTCCCTCAGAATTCCTGAAACGTGAGAGAATGACAAAGGCCTGGCCCACTAAGAGGCCACTCGGGCCGGAGACGTATTCCTGGCGAGGCGCTGAGTCCACCAGAACACACGCTGTCTCTGCCCCTTCCATAGGCAGAGAGGAGTAAAGGGGAAGGTTGCCAAGGGGCGCACCAGAGAATGCTACAGGGCAAAGGCTCGAAGTGACCAATAAGCATCAGGTGCCATTCAAAAAAGCCAATTAGGGATTGCGCCACTCCCAATCTAAGCAGACTCTCCGATATCGGCAGCATGGTCGTAAAGATTTCCCACAACTAAAGAAAGAGTTAGTATAGGTCATCGATAAAGCTACAGTATGGTCAGAATCACGTTCTCGGCCAGGGATGGACGGTTTTCAAGCTAAGGACCTTGAAATGCCAAACATACAAAAGCTGTTAAAGGTGATTACCCAAAGCACCCACTGAACTCTCAGAAAGCTTGAAAGGTGTCCTCTTAACTATCAAGGTAGCATGTTAAGTCTAGATTATGCAAAAGGGGAAACTATTTACTAAGAGAAACCTAGAGAATAAATCTAAAACAAAGGAATTAGTTAAGCATCTGGTCGTTTGAGCACCAATAAAAGTCAGTTACACATTGTATATATAAGACAAACTATTAACATCCATATTTATGTGGAGTTTGAAGTTTATGTGTTAATAATACATTGTGGCCTTTAACTCTGTTCTGAGACTTAGCACACTCTCTCTCTCTCTCTCTCTCTCTCTCTCCCCAGCGGCAGCTGCCGCAAACCTCAAGGGGAGGGGGGAGTGGGGGGATGGTCAGGGGACTGAGGGGGGTAATAAAAATAATAATTGTTTTTAAAAACTTACCTCTTCACATCGCAGGCGTCTCCTGCCACCTCACTCATTGCTCCTCTTTTGCTGGTGTCCCAACATTCACTGGGACACCAACACAAGCTCCCCAGCAATCTTGGTGCTGATTTCATGCTAAACCTAGCATGAAAGCAGCATCCGGATTGGTTTGAGCAGCTTGGATTGTTGCTCAGACACAATGCTGGGGTAGGTTCAGTTACTCCAGCCCGGCCATGTCAACCTAAGTGCACATGTCTGTTTATGCGGCTTGTGACAGCCATCCAAACACACATGTGTTAGGTGCACTCTCATCTTATCCCCCTCCATCCTCCAATTACTTTTTCTTTCAGCTCCTGCCTTAGCAAGGGAGACCACAATTATTTGCCAACAAAGGAGCTCTCTCTCTCGCTCTCTGTCTCTCTCTCTCTCGTTCTCTCTCTCTGTCTCTCTCTTTCTCTGCTATGATCTTGGAACAGGAGAAAAAACCTAGATTAGGAAAAAATAATAGAGCTAAAAAACGTCTCCTCTGACTGAGACTCTGGTTGGTGAAACTCCATAAGTGACTAAATGAATTAAACTGTGCAAAAATATTTTTTTCTTTCTACAATTTATTGAAATAGCACAAAAATTATATGTAAATTGTGTTAAATGGACTTTAGATCTCTTGAGTGATGACTGAATGTAAGGGCCTGTCTCCCATTCAAAGTGACTTACGATGTGGGGAAGGGAGATAGTTCTCATCAGATGTTTTCTGGTCGAATGTGACCCTACGAAGATATTTTATGCCTCAACCACTGACTTGCAGCAAAAATTGTGTGAAATTCTGTATTAGCACAATTTCCGAGTTTTACAAGTGTAACAGAAAATTTTGCAAGGGCTAAAAACAATAACGTTTTCACTATTGAAGTGCCCATAATGACTGAAGTAGGAAACATTAGGTTTAAATCTCTTCAGATTAGCTACAGTTTCCATCACCAAGCTGACACTTTTTAGTTCATCCCATTCAAGATTCTGCTTGAAGTGAAAAGAAGAACTAACTGTTAATTTAACACAGATTTAGAGTCTCATTACAACATTGGTGGTCCCAGGACTGCCAATGCCACAGTGGCAGTCGGACCGCCGCACTCC